>NW_006271975.1:253130-297921 GCF_000225605.1 Cordyceps militaris CM01 | reverse complement strand
GGGCGTGGTGCAGATTGGCAGCGGGTTCACGCACGTGCAGGGCACGATTGTGGTGCCGCAGGTGTCTGGGGCGGCCGACAGCGCGGCGTCGGCATGGGTCGGCATCGACGGCGACACGTGCCAGAGCGCGATCCTGCAGACGGGCATCTCGTTTTACGGCGACGGCTCCTTTGACGCGTGGTACGAGTGGATCCCGGACTACTCGTACAGCTTCGCCGGCTTCGCCGTCAGCGTCGGCGACAGCATCCAGATGCGCGTCGACGCCTCGTCCAAGACGGCCGGCGTCGCCCTGCTGCACAACCTGAGCACCGGCCAGACCGTCTCCCACAAGTTCACCAGCCCGCCGTCGACGCTGTGCGAGACAAACGCCGAGTGGATCGTCGAGGACTTTCAGCAGGGCAACAGTCAGGTCCCGTTTGCGGATTTCGGGAGCGTCACGTTTACCAACGCGTCGGCGACGGGCAGCCAAGGCTCGATTACGCCCCGTGGCGGCACCGTCATTGACCTCCGCACCCAGGCTGGACAGGTTCTTACCGACTGCGGGACGAGCGGTAACGATGTCTACTGCAATTATACCGGTTAGAGGGCGAAGTAGGGGATGGGATGTACATGCTGTAAATAAGGACTCAGTTACATGGTCCATTAAGTTGCCACGTTGAATGGTATTTTGCTCATTTTCTACCCTGCCTTGAACTAGACATGTTCAAAATCACCCATCTTTATGTATGGTCGACTTTTCAAGGACAATCCGAGCCAACGCTCGGCTACTCTGAGTTGCACCACATGTTGGTTGTTTCTCGTGTCTGCTGCAGGGTAGTGTCGGCAAAGAATGGCGCGGGCCACAAGAACCACTGCCGTAGGGTTTCGGATGCTAATGCTGCAGACGGAGATGAACCGTGGCAATTGTAGTAAATTTAGAACAATTGATAAAGATATAGTTAGAGCACGCTGGAAATTTACAACATTGCAACCTTGGCTTGATGCAAAGACCAACATTCAGGCTGTGGGACATGACAGTAGCCGTCGCTAAATGCCGGCTACCGTCGGGACAATGGCGGCGATGAGGCAAGTCCCTGAATCGTAGCAAGTACGAATTAGCAAATCTGCACCCGTCGTATGCACTGCATTCACTGGCAAGGCGTAAAACATGTTTCAAGCTTAAACCATGTCACTAACAACATGTACCCCTGCTGTAGTATCCCAACGAAAAGGCCTGATATATGCGAGGAAAGCCACGTGCTGGAGATGTCATGGCCCCAGATTGTCAGGACTTTTGCCCCCCCGCGCAGACTCGGCTGCTATCAGTATGGGGTCAATACATTCATCCATTATTTCCATCACCTTCCCAAAGAGCAAGAAGGACCACGTTGAAAAGTTCCAGTGGCGCTCCCCGCGCTGTCGTGGAGCACCTCTGTGGACAAGCCATCTCGGGATACGGATGCGCAGCCTGCAGCCCTCCTGCCACGCTAGACACCCCTGCGGCTTGGCCCTCGGTGGCCAAGACACCAGTCGATCGAACCGCCGCGACTTGGAGATCTGGTTTTCAGGCACGGGAATTCCCGAGACATTTGGTAGAGCGGCAGAAACCCGCGTGCCGCCTCCTTCGTGATGAGGCGTCTCGACGCTCATGGCGACTGGGCATGGCCATGAACCGCGAATATCCTCGTCATGAAATTTATGGATCTTGCTGCAATGTGGTGAGAAAGAAGGCGGCAACAAGAGTGCCGCTGCGGATTCCTCAACCAAATTGCTCTAGAACTCTGGGGTAACTGGGGAGCCCGAGGACTCCGCCAGCGTGCAGCGTGATTCGCATGCATTCAAGTATCCCCGTCTTCATTTCAGCAAAGCGCCAAAGGGAAAAGACTCCAAGAGAGTTGATTGTTTGTTCCGTGCAGGGAGCGCGATACGGAGCACGCCTTATTAGCTCGTATGGATGTCCCAGATCAAAAAGGGCTGCTCCCCGTGGGGCGGCGGAGAGGATCCGTCCCGTCAAAGAGGAAGGTCACCAAGGAACATATCGCGGCTCCCCTGAATGAATCCTAAATGAATCCATCACGGACCCTCCCGTGCCCGTAGCTGAACAAATGTACCCGGTGTTGCCCGGACGCAGCCGACCCAAATAGGCAAGTCACATCAACTCTGCAGAGACATCTCTCGGGCCATCCATCCGGGTCACTAGTCAGGAACACGATCAGGAACGCGACAGTACCAGAAATGACGATGCCCGGGTCGCACTACCGTCCGAAAGAGGCGACGTATAAAGGGCTGCTCCCGCTGATCTTGGTGGTTGTGTCACTCAGCGTAGCATTCTTCAGCTCAGCTTCGATCGCGCAGCCCCCATCTCAAAATGAAGAGCATCATTCTCTTGACCCTAGTGCTTGGGGCTCTCGGCTTCCCCGCCGACAGCCACGTTGTCCACGAGAAGCGTGAAGTGCCTCGCCAGCACTATGTGCGCGGCGAGCCTGCCGATGCTGCCACGCGGCTGCCTGTCCAGGTGGCCCTGAAGCAAAGCAACCTGGAACAGGGCGCCCAGCGCCTCTACGACATGTAAGTCGTGCACCGCTTATAAGAATGGCAGACCCGGCGCTGACACGGCCCAGCTCCGACCCCAAGTCGCCCAACTACGGCAAGCACATGACGGCACAGGAAGCCATCGACTTCTACGCCGCCGACACCCAGACCATCAACACCGTGACCAGCTGGCTGGAAAAGGCCGGCATCCCGGCCAAAGACATCTCCCTGGACAAGACGCGCACCTTGATCAACATCAACTCGACCGTGCAGAAGATGGAAAAGGTGCTGCAAACCAGATACCACGTCTACCAGAGCCGCATCACTGGCAGAGACCACATTGGTGTCGACGAGTACAGCCTGCCAAAGGAAATCGCCGCCTTTGTGGACTTTGTGTATCCCGCGGTGAGCCTAGGCCAGATGCAGCGCCGCGACGGCCCTGCGCCGGTCAGCGGCGCCTCGGACAAGTACGGCGTCAAGGAGCCCCTCCGTGCCCTCGCCCCGGGCGTCCTCGAGAGACTCAGCTCCAACAGTCAGTCTCCTCCCGCAAATAGTTCCAAATGCCATCCACGCTCACCAAGCACACAACCAGAATCGGTCGGCTGCGACGAGCTCATCACCCCGGAGTGCATCCGGGCCATGTACAAGATCCCGCTCGAGAACAAGCCCGAGTACGTCAACTCCCTCGGCATCTGGGAGACGGACGACATGTTTGACCAGGAGGACATGGACCTCTTCATCGAACAGTACGCGCCCAACGTGCCGCGCGGCACCAAGCCGCAGCTGGACCTCATCAACGGCGCGACGGCGCCGGTCCGCCAGGCCGACGGCGGCGAGGAGTCGCTCCTCGACTTGCAAATGGCCTACCCCATCATCCAGCCGCAGAACATCATCCTGTTCCAGAACAGGCCGCTGCGCAGGGCCTTGAGCCAGATCTTCGCCGACTGGGCGAGCGCGGTGGACCGCAAGTTTTGCAAAGAGGACCCAAACTACGACCGCAGGCTCATGTGCGGCAAGTACCAGCCGTCCAACGTCATGTCGGTGTCGTACGGCGATGCCGAGCAGGACGAGCCCATTGCTGTTGTCCAGGTAAGACGGGCTGATGAGTGGAAGAAAGATGAATCGTCCGACTAACGGCTGCAGCGCGTGTGCAACGAGTTTATGAAGCTGGGCACCGTCGGCGTCACGGTCGTCGTGTCGAGCGGCGACACTGGTGTTGCCAGCCGCCGGAATAAGTGTGCTGGTCCTCACCATGACATTTTCACGCCGTCTTTCCTGGCCATCTGTCCCTTTGTCACTGCTGTCGGCTCCACCGTCCTTCCCAAGGGCAGAAAGGTTGGCGACGCCGAGGTTGTCACCGATTCCTTTTCTCCCGGCGGCGGCTTCTCCAACGTCTTTCCCCGTCCCGCCTACCAGAACGCCGTCGTTTCCAAGTACGTCTTCTCCGCCGTTTTCTTTTCAAAGCGAGATGCTAACACAAAACTAGCTACCTTCTCCGCCACAACCCCAACTACTTTTCCTACGAAACCACCAACGGCACCATCCCGACGGATACCCGCGGCATCTACAACCGCGCGGGCCGGGCCTACCCGGACGTCGCGGCGCTCGGCGACAACGGCCTCGTGGTGGTGGGCGGCAAGCCGACTACCGGCAGCGGCACGTCCATGTCGGCGCCGATTGTGGCGGCCATTTTCAACCGCATCAACGACGTGCGCATGAGCGCGGGCAAAGGGCCAATCGGCTTCGCCAACCCGGCCCTGTACGCGGCCGTGGACAGGGACGGCTTCTTCAACGACGTCACAGAGGGCAACCAGGCCCTGGGTGGCATTTACAGCGATCGCGGCTTCAGCGCGTGTGGCAACAACGGCTTTAGCGCTGTCGAGGGCTGGGACCCCGTCTCGGGCCTGGGCACGCCTAATTATGAGGAGTGGGTGAAGTACTTTCTTGAGCTGTAGTGGATGTGTCTTGATCAGGCAAGGGTGGTAGATGGTGGATGATGTATATACTCATCTATAATACTAGACGAAAATGTTACTACCCGACTTGTCGTTACACTGTCAACGTAGATCCTCAAACACATTCACAGTGTGGCTCAAGACGGGCCTGGCCATGACGGGCCTGGCCATGACCGGTCCATGTCTCTGGATTGCGGCAGTGCTGCTAAGTGCCGCCCACTACATTGCGTATTCAGTACCTCTCCATAAGGAAAAATATGCCAGCGCAACGACCACTATACTGTTTCCGGGCCCGTACGGAATCTGAGGAATAGCTGATCTGCTTTCGGCCGCGCAGAGTAGCCGTCCGTCTGCTCCATCCCGCCATCATCGACAACAGTCGTGGTAAAGTTTGCATATATCACAGCAAGCACCAGTTTCATCTCTGCGCCCCACGTCAGCTCAAGAAACAAACAAATAAAACGGCATCAACAAACCTTGAAGCGCAAAGTTGGATCCAATGCACATCCGTCCACCACTGCCAAAGGCCCAGAAGTGGCGCTTCATCGCATCGCGATTGCCACTCTGCAGCCACCGGCTGGGGTCCCATGTTTCAGGACTGCAAAAGACGTCCTCATTCCGGTGCAGGGTATGCGCCATAGAGGCGATGCGGACACCGCCGGGAATGAAGAAACCCTCGATGTGGCAGCCAGAAGACGGTGTGTGGCGCGGTTGTGGTCCTGGGATCGGGGCGTGCTGTCGCAGCGTCTCCATTACGATCGAATCCAGAAGAGGCAGGTCGTCTAGCTGTTTTACATCTGGTAGATTCGCCGCGTTGCGCGAGAGGAGCGGCAACAGCTCTTGTCGCAGCTGCTCTTGCAGGGCCGGTGACTTTGACAGATGCCACGCCGCGTACGTCAGCACAATGCCGGCCGTTTCGTGGCCGGCGAGGACCTGGTCCAGGATCTCGCTCGCCACGGACGCGTCGCGCTGCTGAATCGCAGTGCTGTACAGGATGGAGGCGGCGCCCGCGCTCTTCTCCTCTTTGCGGATGCCCTGCTGCATCGCGGCAAAGACGACCGGGGTATTGGCGGGATCGGCGTCCTCGGCCGCGTTCGAGTAGCTGTGCCCGGCCTTTTCGCACATCGACTGGTTCCACGCCCGCAGCTCGTCGTTGGCGCGGTCGACAAAGGAGGGATACAGCCGGATGCCGAGGCGCTGGAGAAACGCGGTGATGGAGGGCAGCTCCTGCGGCCAGAAATGGTGGTGGTGACGGGACAGATAGAGACTCAGCCAGTGGTCCCGGTACGCCTTGTCTTGTAGAAAGTTGGTGCTGTGCCGCAGGCCGAATATATACGCCGAGATCAGATCCATCGTCGTAGCCATGAAGAGCGACTGTACCTCGGTGCCCTCCGGGTGGTTCCTAGCCGCTTCGCTATTCAAGAGCGGCAGCAACCGGTCCAACAAGATGACACGGCTCTGAGCCTTGGCCGCCTCAGAATTCATAATGTACGATTTCGAGTATACATTGGAGATCATTCTCTTTCTCTTCGAGTGCTCCCTCGACCCAATCGTCGAGAACATGCACGGCACGCTATCCCTTCATCAGCGGAACGTTCTCCCGCAGAGGCAGCGGGCCAACATACCCGTAGTTGTCAAAGACGCGGTACCACGGCGCCTTGGGAAAGCCGCCCTGGTAGATGGCGCGCATGGCATCGACGCCGTCGACGCTGACGGTGTCGGGGCCGACGCGCACGATGTTGCCGAGGCGCCGGTGCGCGGCGCGCAGCGCCGCATTCTCGGCGCCGTTCTTGCGCGCGCGCAGAATCCACACGCTCGAGAGCCGGCAGGACCAGTGCGGCACTGGCAGCCGTGCCAGCGGCGAGACGCGCCACGGATGGACGATGAAGGAATAGGCGAAGAAGCCGACGAGGAGGAGCAGCAGGACAAGCACGGAGAGCGGCAGAGGCATGCTGGGCGGGTAAGGGACGGCCGAGGAAGGGATCGGGGAGATTCATGCATCGGGGGAGAGGCCGTGGTGTGTTCATGCGTGGGGAACCCTTATCTAGGTTTCGTTGGTGAGATTCATCCGGCTCTGGCGCGGACTGGGAAGTGTACATGTGGCGCGCGCCCTACAGCACGGCGCGCCCTAGGCTAGTTTTTAAGCGGCCGTTCATGGCTTTCGAGACACGGTCTGGAAACATATTGTTAGTATCTTCTAGTTGCGGCAGTGTAGTATTGGATTGGTGCCATTGCTTGCCGTTGTGAGGGAACTCGTGCAAAAATTGATCGTTGCCGAAATCTCACCTTGCAAGGCGCCGATCTAAGCGGTGTGCCAACACGGAACCCCTCAATGCCAGACATTCAAAACGGTTCGATTTAGATTTTTTTGGAAGATACAACAGAGACTAAATAAGCATCAATCAGCCAGCTGAGATGAAATGGAGCTATCTTGGCCGAAATGCATTGTGCACTCAGCTACGCATCTTATAGAACTGCACTCTAGGGTATGACGTTGTACTCTATGTAACCTGTTACTTGGTGGGTGGGTGTTCGTGTCTTATTTCTTAGCAAAAAAAAAGCCAGAAGAGGGTAAACCACATAGGAGAAATAAAAGAAAAATAAGTATCGAGCCTAGGGCAGGTACATTTTCTTCTACTTATTCCGCTAAGCTGTTGCATTAGAGTCCGTTGTCCTCGCTCCCCTACACTCTGGCATTGCTGGTGTCAGAGTCTGAACTTTCCTGCACTACTACAACTTGGTTTGAACCTTTTCTCTAATCGTAACAGGGCTCCAGAGATTACGGTACCAAGGCGAGCATGATGAAACCGCTGGCCAGGTTACCGATGCCGCGTGATTTGTTTTGACTTGTCAATTGTCATTCAGACTACAGAATGCGCCTTCCCTAGTGGACTCGCGCGCCCTATCAACATTACCCCTTTCCGTCGCATTTTCCGCAAAATTCCACCCTAACTAGCTCTGCTTTGCCGAGAGCGTCTTCTCCAGGTCAATATGGCTCTGCACAATCGCGCGGACCCTCTCCAGCGGCAGCGCCTCGACGGTACGGCCGCGGAACCCGGTCAAGGTCTCGGCCATGCAGAGCGCGTTCAGGATGGCCTCCTCGGTGGCCTCGCCCGCGCTCTCGAGCAAGCTGTCCATTTTGCGCTCGTCGACGGCGGTGTGGTGCAGCACCTCGGCCTTGTTGGGGTTGAGCTCCATCTCTTCCGTGGTGTACTGGCCGGGCGCGACGGTGCCGGTGCTAAAGGCGATGAAGACGTCGCCGCTGTTGGTGTTGCCGTAGCCGCCGACGCGCGAGATGCCGCGGGTCGCCCGGCGCGCGAGGCGCTGCAGCTGCACCGGGTTGAGCGGGGCGTCGGTGGCGAGCACGACGATGATGCTCCCGTCCTTTTTGCCCTTGGCGGCCTCGTACGCGTCGCGGGCGTGCTTGGCGGCGGCGTCGCGCTCCTTGTCGGCCCACAGGATGCGGCCGACGGGCGCGCCGGCAATGGTGAGCGAGTAGAGGCGGCCGTAGTTGGCCTGCACGAGCGCGGCGACGGTGTAGTCGACGGGCTGGGCGTCCTTGTCGAAGCCGGCGACGAGGCGGCTCGAGGTGCCGGTGCCGGCCTTGAAGCCGTGGCAGGTCATGGCGGTGCCGCCGCCGGTGTTGCCCTCGGGCACCGGGTCGGCGCTCGCGCGCTCGATGCCGCGCACGACGTGCTCGGGGGTGACGGCGAAGCGCGACAGGTCGTTGAGCATGCCGTCGTACGTCTCGCCGACGACGGGCATGAGGAACCAGTCGACGTCGCCGTTCTTGTCGCGGTAGTGCTGCGCCGCGTACTGGTAGATGCCCGTGTGGCAGGCGCCGACGGCGAAGCTGTTGCTGATGACAATGGGGCTGCCCAGCAGCCCCGTGTCGGCGATCCAGTGGCTGCCGGTGAGCTCGCCCGAGCCGTTGTAGTTGAACATGCCGGCGTAGCACGCCTTTTCCATCCAGTCGGTCCGCGGCAGGATCGTCGTGACGCCCGTGTGGATGCCGTTGGCCTCGTCGTGGATCGACTCGGTGTGCACCAGCACCCCGGGCACGTCGGTGATGCCGTTCTTGGGCCCGGTGCGCTCCCACTTGCCGATCTGGATCTCGGGGAGGAGCTCGCGCAGGCGCACGCGCTTCTGCTTCGTCTCGGCGCTCGTAGTGGAAGCCATTTCGAACAATTTGCTGAATGGGGAGAACTTGGTGAGGTTGACGAGCTTTGTTGGAAGCGCGACGGCTTATTTATGTTGCCTCCGCCTGGTTACCCCGCACACGGCACATCATGATACAGCATACATGATTCTGCGGGGCCCGAGTCATTGTCGGAACAGTTGTCCCCAAAGTTACGGGTAGTGAGGCCATTTGCACTTTTTTTGCCAATACCCGCTTATCTAATCTGTGCCTCGGAATCCTCGGAATATCTCAACCACACCATTTGCTTCCAAAACGGCCCGTCGCTATGGACCCTTCTGCAGCAATTTTCGCAACACAGTACAGTCGAGCCCATTTCGGCTGTTCTTGCATTTCCACCCGTGTCTGTTCAAATTCAAGGCCTGCTTGGCTCTTATCATTGAGCACCTGGGCAGCGGCTCCAACCGCGGTAACCTCAATTAACACGAGTTCACCGCAGCAGCATCACCAGGCTCAAAATCTGTGCGACGGGATTGACGACTCCTCGACCGGCAATGTTCGGGGGCGCTCCCGTGCACCGACTCATCAAACGCGTTGTTGGCTGACACCGTTGAACCGGCGCGGGTTGCGCACCATGAGCATCGCCATGGTGTCCTCGAGCTGGTAGTGCAGCGAGATGTCCGCCGTCGCGCACCGCCATAGTCGCCTACTCGTCAGCACATGCCTTTTTCGCGCTCCATGGATTTGAGAAGCGCAGATTGTATAAACCTGCAGCCAAGGGTAGATACGGATTCTGCACGAGGCAATATTATGCAGCCGCCGGTGGACGTAGTGGTGGATGACGTAACGAGATCGGCTTTGCGGCCGCCCCCGGGATCGCGGTGGATTAACGACCCCGCGATGCTCCCATGTCAGCCCCTCCAGCCAGACAGCATCATCCTTGTAAACATCGCCACCACTTTCCCCATCAACCTTCACCATCCGGAATCTTAGCCCACCATTCTAGCTCCAGCTCATCATGGCATCTGCACGACTGCACGGCAAGGTCGCCATCGTCACCGGCGGCGCCTCGGGCTTCGGCAAGGGCATCGTGGAAAAGTTTGTCCACGAGGGCAGCAAGGTCCTCATCGCCGATGTCTCCGAGGAAAACGGCCGCGCCGTCGCTGCGGAATTCAACTGCGCCTTTGTCAAGACGGACGTGACGCAGCGCGCCGACTGGGAGAATGCGCTCGCCACAGCCCTCGCTACGTATGGGCAGCTCGACATTGTCGTGTACTCGAACAAGCCCGCGGAGCAAGTCACGGATGCCGATTTCGACTTGGTCATGAATGTCAATGTCAAGTCCATTTATCTGTCTTCGTCTGTGGTAGTCGAGTACCTTTTGCGGGAGAAGCGTGCAGGCTGCTTCATCCAAATCGCGTCGACGGCAGGGATCCGGCCGCGACCTGGCCTCACATGGTACAACGCCTCCAAAGGGGCTGCCATCACGGCAACAAAGGCGCTTGCAGTAGAGTATGGCCCAAAACACATTCGCTTCAACGCAGTCTCGCCCGTGGTTGGACTCACAGCCATGTAGGTCCCTCCCCCTGGACGGTAGATACCGGCAAACCCCCTTCTAACGAGGCGCTAATGGCATGCAGGACGCATTTGTTCCTGGGAAAGCCCGACACCCCGGAGAACCGTGCCGCTTTTGTGTCTACGATTCCGATGGGGAGGCCCTCTACCCCTGCGGATGTTGCAAACACGTGCTGCTTCCTAGCGAGTGACGAGGCTGCATTCTTGACCGGTACCAATATCGAGGTTGACGGCGGCCGGTGCGTCTGATTAGGAAAGCATGAAGTCAACCTCATTTTGGCCGCCGTGCAGGAACATCCGTTTAGGTCGAGAGAGGTAGACGGTCAATTGCGACCACGTGTACAAGTCAGAGACCAACTAACATCATCATCACGTTACATGTAGCACGAACGTGAATGCATTCAAAGACGTGCCTGTCAGGTCGCCGTCCAGCCAGGACCTTATCGACTAGGCGATAATCTTTCATTACTCGCTTAGCAAGGCTCTGGTCCAAAAAGCCAAGCGGTTGAACCAGGCGCCGAGGCCCTTTTAAAGGGACACGGCCCGCTTTCGCTCGACGTTCGTTGTATTAATATCAGCCTCAGACCCCACCAGAATCGGCGATGCAGGTGGCGATAGCAAGCCCAGAATTTAGACCTTTTTGCAAGGCTGTGTCGTCGTTTCATCTGAAACCATGTAACCATCTGGTGAACCCCGCCAAGACATGGGCACTCGCGGGTAACGGCGTCTGCCCCTTCGGCCCCCGGAGCAACTCGGTACTGGTTCTTGTGAGCTGTCATCTGGAGAGATCTGCCGATTGGCCTTTTGAGAGTGGTGTTTCTGCCCGAGCGGAGCCGAGTTATCTCACAACGGCAGTTGGGAACCCTTAGATAGGGCAATCAAGGTGTAAATACCCTTCGGATGTAATAAAGCGACACAGGACGCTAGGCAATCAATGCCATGATCCTCGACTGCACTAGAGGTATTGCGTGATGGCCTCACACGTGTCACGTCGGCTTTCTTGAAGGACAGGTAGACTTGGCGAGGCTGCAGGCACATAATTCTTCAGGAAAAAAAAAAGAATAGACGACGCAAATCGTAAGTTTTCTTTTACAATATTTGGCCGTGTTTAACAGTATTGCTTGCATATACACTTGACCCCCGGTGCACGTCTACTTGGCGGAACGACAACTACCTAGTTTATGACACGTGTAGCGATTGAATAGATGTCTTTCCCAACTTTCAACTTCTGCGTATAGGTCGTACTTACGAGGAATTCTCCGCATATCGAGGCAGTGCATAAATGATCGCTGTATTGAATTGCTAGTCATGGATCGCAGCTGCCGAATTCTCCGTGCCTACACGGTACCTCGATGGACCCCGGGGTTGACTTGCAAGACAAGTGGGACTAGCCGCGGGATAGCCGTTAATAAGTCGATTCGTTTGACAAAACAAGTTCAAGTCTTTTGCTGCTATTGAATTGTTATGTTAAGAGAGAATACCCACTGCCTTAAAGTACCTATAGAAGCACAGGAATACTGTGTCGTGCCTTGAGTCTTGACCATCTTCTACTATAGAAGCACAGGAATACTGCGTCGTGCCTTTATGCTATCGAAGTCTTGGAAGAACTCATATCATATGCATTTTGTAAGAGTGTATAATTTATCCATCTTGCTCTCTCCCATGCCAGGTGCTGGAAATACACCGAGTAGACTAACTACTCGTGGCCTGTAGACAAGTTTGTAGCTATGGCATTGTTAGAAGCTACCATACAAAGAGTACCCGCAACACAACGTAACAATGGCATATACATCGTATCGATAGTGAGAGTGTGTTATAGTGGGATATCGTTCTAGATAATCCAGAATAGCTCACAGTGCGGCGAGACATGAGGTACAAGTTGCCTGCCAAGCGAACAGGCTGTGTGTTATGACATACGTCCAACGATACTGCAGTCAGATATACAGTCAATAAGATAGTAGCAGAACGTATATTCAACAGCACTCTGCCTAGTTGAGTCAGAAGATTCGTACCGTATAGGATTGGTATGAGGTTGCACTCATAGTGTTGACACGCCCAGATTTATTGGCCGAGTCAAGTTATAGAGCTCCCACCACATGGTCAGTCAGTCTTCTGGCAGAGTGAAGTTTTCTGGCATGAGTATTCGCAAATTAGAAACTCACGGAACACATCAAAAATGACTCGACGAGGTCCTCATTGTCTGTACTTGATCAATCTCATAAACGGAAAAGTATAAAGTGATGCTCATTTCCAGCCATTCTATCTTCCAGTCTCATCAGCATCAAACAACTTCCACAGCCAACAAGCACCAACTGCAACTCAACCACTCAACCATCCAACACTCAGCTACAATGTCTGTCTCCAGAGCTCTTCTCCTTCTGCTCGCTTCGCGGGCGCTGGCCCTGCCCCGCGAGCCCCTCGAGGCCCGACAGGTTCCCAGCGGCGTGCTGCACCTGCCGCTGGTCAACATGCCGGCGAGCCCGGCCGCCGGCGCCAAGTTGCGGCGCCAGATCTCGTTGAGCATGGACCAGTACCTGTACAGCGACAACGCGGTCGCCGTCGGCGCCGTCTTCGATGTCGGCACGCCCCCGCAAAAGGTCATCCTCGAGCCCGACACGGGCTCGACCGACCTGTGGCTGCTCGGTCTGCAGCCGGGCCAGGCGCGCGAGGGCGGCCCCGGCGGCCCCGCGTCTACCTTTTTCGACCAAAACGCTAGCACCTCCCTGACGGCGCTCGGCGGCCCCCCCGTGTCGCACAGCTTTGCGAGCGAGCGCATCACCACGGAGAACTACGCCGACATCTTCTCCTACGGCGGTAACGTTAACCGGTGAGGAATAGGTAAAAAAGAACACAAAAGCTAACGCCGCAGGCAGGCAAGTCTCTTGGCAACTTGACAATGGGCCTGGGCGACCTGACTAAGCCCGGCGACAAGCTGTCGCGCCAGGTCGGCGTCATCGGCCTCGTCCCGAGCGAGAACAGCGCGGACCCCAAGTCCTTCATCCTCGAGCGGCTGCTCGACCAGAACCTCGTCAAGAGCAAGATGTTCAGCATCGGCGTGCGCAAGCACGGCCATGGCGCGCTCACGTTTGGCGGCTACGACACGAGCAAGTTCTCCGGGCCCCTCGAGAAGCTCCCCATGGTCAGGTCCCGTTCCAACCAATTGTACGGACAACCCCCCTTCACCACAAGAAACGAGGACAAGATCGGAAACTAATCTCCCTTTTCGGGTAGCTATGGCTTCGCGCTCAAGTCCATCTCGTTCAAGAAGAGCACCAGCGACGCGCCCGTCGAGCTCTACACAAAGGGCGAGAAGGGCAAGCCGCTCGACATGGGCCTCGACTCGGGCACCGTGAGCCTGCACCTCGTCAAGGGCGCGCCCGCCACGAAGGTGTTTGTCGACAGCACGGGCGCGACCGCCGGCGCGGACGGCAAATACCGGTTTGACTGCGCCGTGGTCGACGGCGGCGCCAGCTTCGAGTTCCAGGTCACCGACCAGGTCGCCATCTCGATGCCTCTAGCCGACTTTGTCGAAACGCGCCTCGACGGTGGCAAGACGTGCCAGATGCTCATCGCAGTCAGTAACCGCATGTCTACTAGTGAGTTCTTTCTTTGTTTCCCCGACGACCTCCGAGCCATACCTTCTCGTTCGTGGCCGCTGACATGCACGTCTAGACGTTTGGGCTGGCCGTCAGTTCTTGCGCCGCTCGTACGTCATCCACGACCACGAGGGCCAGACAATGTATGTTGCCAGGGGCGCCGACTGTGGCTCCAGCGTTGTTGCCATTGACGGCGCCATGCCGGATGGTATCACTGGTACATGCCAGCGTGAGGAGGCCGAAGCAGTGGAGGTGCCGCCCAAGGCTCCCGGTGCCACCACTCCTTAAGCGGCACTGTTCGACGTCGTGGCTGGAGAGCTCCTTGCCGGTGCAAGAGATGAAAAGATCCTGCCTCCAAAGAATAGAAGCTAGTTAGAGTATAATACTATTATACTTTCATTACATTGACAGATGCTGTTTCCGCTAGCATGTTGTTGTTGTAGACGGACAAAAACTGGTCGACCTAGGGAGTGAGTGACTGGCCGCGCGTCAGCCCATCAGTTGCCGATTCCTAGAGTAGCCAAACACACTTATCTTCTAGCGCGCAGAAACATACCCTATCGAATCCGCAGGTTTGATCCATTGTCGCTCCTCTCGCTCTCGGCGCGGCCCTCCCCACAGCAGCTTTGGCGGGCCGTACCCGGTCCTGCCGGCGGTCCCTGACTAACAAACTCAATTATGCGAGGGTTGTAATTCTTGGACTTGTTACATCGGTTTTGGGCCAGCCTCCGAATCACAAATGTAACCATCACAACCAGGTCATTCTGGCTTCCATTCATGCGACGCGGGAGCGGCCCGCTTTGGCATGAGAGTGTGATGTCACGGCCATCAAGGTGACGCCGCTGCCATAAATTGCACAACTTTTCGTAGATTTTTTGGATCCTTCCGCTCGCGACAGTTTCGTGTTGCTTCGATCGAATTTTCCCCAGGGTCTGAGTATGGATGCCTTCAATACGTCAATTGCAACGAGTCATATTTCACTGCGCACCCCTAGTCGCCATCAGCGGTGGGCTGCGTTGACTCCCACCCCGCTGACGTAAAGTTGAAAAATGCGGTATTCGCATATACACAGAGATAAATACGCCTCGCTGTTTCTCTCAAGTTCCTTCTTTCTATCCGTTCGGTCGACTTACGAGTCCACCTTTTGACTGGCACAAAACGCACCCGCCGCCCGCCTTGCGTCTTGATCAACATCACCCACGCGCAGCACCATGCTCATGCCAACGGCCTGGTGCCAAAGAATATGGCAGTGGGCGAGCCACAGACCGCTGTTGGTCAATGGTAACCGCAAGACGACATGTCCCATGCGGGGAATATACACGGTATCTTTCAGCAGGTGGTTAAATGGCATGTGGGGAAAGTCGTCGTGCTTGGACTCGGGGTCAAACGGGTTGTAAGTGCCCTGCTCGCCTTTGCGACCCTTGTGGCTTACCAACACGTAGAACGACTGTCCGTGCTAAAGGAGGTCAGAGGATATTCCACGAGTTTTCTGTGAGATGGGGGCGGTGGACATACCAGGTGGAATGGGTGGCCCTTGTCATCCAGATTATTAACAACCATATCCATCCATCTTATCTTGTCTCCCGAGGCGTTGGTCTTGAACGCGGGTACTGTGAAATTTTGAAGTGGACTGGGCTCTTTCGCCAAATTGACCCACTGGTCCTCATCGACGGCCAGCAGAGGCGGCGCGAAAGCATCCTTGACAATCCAGGACGAATGGTTAAAGAGGCCAGCAGGCCTGTTTTCATGTGTGGCGCGGTTCTTTATTGTCGTGTAAAAGACGGCTGTTTCGGCCGGCTTGGTTGCACTGGCGGCCTCCTCTGACAGTGCAACGCCGTTGAGGTCGGCGAGCGACAACATCTCCACGGCATCATCGCGCTGGGTGAGCGCTCTCTGCCCTGGTGCCCCGTCGTCGACCGGGAAGGACTGGACGCGGGTGAGTGCATAATTCTTGAGCGGCATGTTGCTACTCTGGTTAGTAAAGAACTGCATCGAAACCCGGCGTTACTTACCCGTCATCAAGTTCAATGGTTAGAGTGTTAGCCAAGCTCTTGTCTCGACCTAATTTTGAGATAGTTGTCTTGTCGAGCACAACGTCAAGACGCTCGCCCGGGTACAGAATGCCAAAGCCGCCCGCGGCAAAGGCCGACCTGTTTACCAGACCGTGCCCATCGACGGCGAGGGGCTCCATGGTGCCATGATCAAGTCGAATTGAGAGTCCAGCAGAAGCACTAGACGTGTTAGGCGCATCCACAAATAGCAGTGACGAACGTACCCGGTATTCACGACGCGAAGGCGCACGCGGTCGCCGTCTGGTAGGCGAATGCGGGGCTTTTGGAGCATGGTACAATTGACTACACGGGCAGCGACAGCCTTGGAACAGTTGTAGGCTCCGATGCCGTTGATGAGGAGTGAGTCAGGAGCAGGCTACAAATTAGCTTGGTTCAGGTGGGCGGCTGCCGCGACATACCTCGTATCCAAAGTGATCTGCCTTGTCGAACCACTCGAGAACTCTGGTCGCGGGCCAGTGATACCAGTCGCCAACGAGGAGAAGCTTCTCCTGTTCGTAGTTGTATCTAGCCAGGTCGGTTTCTGTATCGGCCGCTCTGTGTATGACGATGCCACCGTACAAGCCGTCGGCTCTCTGAAGGTGCGAATGAGCATGGTACCTGTCTTTTTAGTAAAAAAGTAGTGGCGTTTGGAACAACAACGTACCAATATGTTCCGTGCTGTTTGTTGTCTAGCGTAAAGCGGTACGTGAAATTATTGTTTTGTACAATGGCGCATTGGGTGACGCCGACAACGCCGTCCATGTCATTTGCGCCTAACCAAGTTAGCCAGGTTTATGAGGGTCTGACCAGATAAGCTACCATTCATGATCAAGCCGTGCCAGTGCACAGCAATGCCTTCGGTATCATTTTCGACGTGATTATATACGTTGATGACGAGCTCGTCGCCGGGGCGTGCTTCGATGACAGGACCGGGAAATTGACCTGGGGGTAGCCATGATTAGACTGGCATGCAGAGAGCGAAGTAACCTGCGACGTACCGTTGATGAGATATATTTGTTTTTCAACGCCATCAGGTTGGCGTAATTCGCGTGTGACATTCCATGTCATACGCAGCGTCTTTGGTTCTCTGGCAAAATGGTCTTTGGGGTGTAGTATGAAGCCCGTTTCTTGAGCTGGGTCTGGCAGAACAATAGGGGTTGGCGTCGCAGTGGCAATAGGAGAGAAGTTGTCGACGTGTGTTGTTGTGAGCTCAGGACCGGGTTCCTGGTGTTCTATAGGGCCAGCGACTGGCTGTATGGACGTGCTGCGGCTGAAGACGTGAAGCATGAACAGCGAGAGAAGTATGGTGAAGAGGCCGCTGCACAAAGCAATGACAGGCAGACATCGACGGGCGCGCGGATGCTCAGGTCCAGAATTCATGACGGAAGAATGGCGGAAGCGCCTGTTTTTTGAAGGCTGCGAGTCATTCGTGTGTCGGTCGGTATCATGAGCTACCTTGCCAGGCCAGCAAGCAAGGGGTCGGGGCCGTCATCCAGCAGGCAGTGCAGCGGTTCACTCGAGGGGGGCTTAGCGTGCGAGAATCGGTGCGTGGTTAAGGGGAGGGAGAGCGATTCGCGAAGAGTCAAGTTGATGATGACCAAGCTAAACGTAAGGCGAGGTGAAGATGTCGAAAGGGCAGGCCAACGCTAATGGTGGAAGAGGCAAAGTGTCGTGTGCCGTGGTTGAATCTGACCAGTAACTGTGCAGTGGGTTGAGAGGTGGGAGTGGCCGTGGTTACAGGGGACGAATGACCAGATGAAACGTCCACTAAGCTGGTTTCCTAGCGTCCGCTCCGGCGGGCCCGGCGACGCTGGTCAGTGGCGTATGCGGGGAGTCCCGCTGAAACGGGGGGATTTGGGGCTCAAGGTTCGAGTGACTGAGGGGGTTTCTGGTTTCTGGAGAGCATCGTAAAGGTTTACCGGCCATTGACGGTAGCAACAGACTCGTTGTGGCCTTGGATGAGAGTGAATTGATGGTTAAAAACAGGTCTGGCGGCTAACTCGATCAGGCAAGTCCTTGCAACTCTACGGCTAGTACCTGTCAGGCCTTCGGCATCTGCAAGATCACGAGTGAGCATGAACTTCTTTCGATTCACGAAAAAAAAGAAGGTATCAATAATCACTGCCGCCGCCGTTGCTGGCAAGATCGGCTGATATCAACGGATGGCCGATAGCGTGGCTAGTCTTTTGTCAATTATTACCAGCTACCTTAGATATAAGAAAGGTACATACCTAGTTGTGGTACGAATCCGTCAACCAATAGCTGTATGTTGATATTGACTCGACTGTGCGCTGCATCTGATACAATCCAGATTGCCCCTGCATCGCCATTGTCATTACCCTTCCGCCGGAACACTGTCGGAATGAGGAACGTTAAGCGTTATGGCCTGAATCTGGCATGATTCTGATCTGATTTCAGCAGTGTAGGTATGTACCTAGTTTGTACCTAGGTAGGTACCGAGCCAATCCTTCAGCCAGCACTGTGCGAATTGGGGTGCTCTCACTGTACGCTGCCACTGCGCAGGCTGATGCAACACAAGGCTTGGATATTAATCCAATTAATACAATACAATTTCCACATAAAAAAGACGATATCTCAACCCTGAGTATGCTGAGCTTCTGCATGCGCAGTGCTGGTTATTTCGTCCCTACCTAGAATAGCACAAGGTCAGCATCCTAGCCAAGACGCTGCGCCGCACTCTTCGCACCGTCTGCGCCAACCACTAACTACTGTGCCCATCCGTTTGCCCTGTACAACCATCACCACCAGGCATCATTAAGACCGCCATTGATCATTGATTATCCTACTCAATTCGTCCCCTCACCCCGGCAAGACCCCCAGCTTGTCACCTTCCTAATTGCTGCAGTCTTACGCTACACGTTGCGCCGGTGTGGCGAGCCGACGGAGATTGCGCCGAGCTAGCTCAACCATCCCCACGCTCGCTCTGACGCCATCTCACATCCCACATCCACAGACCGACGCTACTTGACGACGCGCCAGCTCGCAGAACCTCCTCTCTATGCCGTAATAATACCACGGCGCGACCGATACAACGACGCGACCCTATTACTTGCTTCTGGCCGCACTTCCTTCATCCACTCTATCCACACTAGACCGACAGCTCCATACGGGCCACACAACAGCCAAAGACGACCTCCGACGATTCGCGCTCCCCTTTATCGCGGCACGCCTATCCGGCCTCGCGACACTCGTCGCATTCTCTCGCTCTCTATCCGCTCTGAATAATACTGTCTCACTTGATCCACTCTTGCGCTTCGGACCCTCGACAGCCCCAAGACCAGTGACCACCCCGAGTGCACATGATTGCTATCCAATGCCACGGCCGCCGTTGAGCTGCTCCAGCCCGACGTGCTGCTCATTATTCGCTCCCTTCTCTACCAAACCGTCTGAAACGTTGCAATCAATCTGTCCACGCATGATACGATTCCACTGGAGCTGATCCTGGTCTGCCGTGACACCCGGCACCTGCAGGTCACGATTGCCCTAGTTATAACGACGCTTTCGCCGCGTCTGAACCTCACAGTCTCATCAGTTCCATATTTTTCTGCCACCTTGTTCTACTTGCGCTCTAGTCATTTGGAAGTCCTAGTTCTTGACCCACGGACAACATGAGGCCGACCAACAGTCCTCTGTGGGCAACTCTGGCGGCCGCGGCCGTCCGAGCCACTTCGCTCGCCGACGTAAAGCATATTGTCCTCTTCATGCAAGAAAACCGCTCGTTTGATCATGTAAGTAACATCTCTGAATCTTACATCTCCGTGCCTGCGCTTTGCTAATTTATACACAGTACTTTGGCACCATGGCTGGTGTTCGGGGCTTTGGCGATCCCAATGTCCAGGTCAACGACGATGGATACTCGGTCTTTGAGCAGTAAGTGTTACCCACAGACAAATCTACTATTACGCACGCGATAAAAGGACCATCTAACGGCGTTGCAAGGCAAATGAACAAAGCTCGAAATGGTACGCATACACTAACGCCGTGGCACATCAACTACCTCGGTGGCGAGTGGAAAGATTCGACGCAGTGCATGGGTGGCGGCGACAATAGCTGGGACGCCATGCACACAGCCTACAATGGGGGCCTCGGCAACAAATGGACGCAAGCAGAAGCATGGAATAGCGACGATGGAGGCTACGCCATGGGATACTTTAAACGCCAGGACATTGCCACGCATTTTAACATTGCAGAGGGTTGGACTCTGCTAGATATGAACACACAAAGTGTCTTGGCTGCCACCGATCCGAACCGCATCATGTGGATGAGCGGATCGATCAACATTCCCGGATCGCCCACTAATCCAAAGGGCGAGGGTGGTCTCATCATTGACAACACTGCTACTCCTGGTGAGTGCATAACTACTGCGGATGGCGTATCTGCGCTCGTATGCGCATAACCCCGTATTTTAGACTCGACTTACTAACTCGACAGGCTGCGAGCAACCTAAAATCAACTGCTTTCCTTTCGTCTGGAAGACGTTTCCCGAACACCTCGAGGATGCCGGCGTCTCTTGGCAGGTTTGGCAGGACTTTGACAATTTTGAAGACAATATGCTTGCCTACTTTGAACAATACCAGAAGGCTGCCAACGGCTCCGCGTTGCGTGACAAGGGAAACTCGTACCCCGGGCTCGACGCGTTCTACGACGCTGCTTTACGCGGCACCTTACCCCAGGTTAGCATCATTGTCGGCCCGCAGGAGCTTGCGGAGCACCCGCCCAATATGCCTATCGATGGTGCCTGGTTGCAGAAGAAGGTTGTAGACGCCATAACCGGCAGCCCTGCTTATAACGAGACGATTCTGATTGTCAGCTACGATGGTACGTTGTCGTTGCCGCTGCCCTGGCCATTTGCTAACACTACTCAGAGCAGGGTGGCTGGGCGGACCATGTGGTGCCAAAGGTGGCACCCAAAGACACGCCCGGCGAATGGCTCAACGTCCCTTCGCTAGGTGGCGAGAGCCCTGTTGGGCCTGGTTGGCGGGCGCCGCGTTACATCATCTCGCCATGGACGCGGGGCGGTAACGTATTCACCGAGCCGTCGGACCATACGTCGGACATCATGTTTGTTGAAGCCTGGGCCAAAGCAAACGGGTACGACGTAGAGACGGCCAACATTACGCCTTGGCGACGCAAGCACATGTCGAATTTGGTGAATGCATTTGATTTTCGTCACGTGAGTAGTCTCGTTTTAAGATGAGCAGAAAATACGCTGACGTTTTAGACGGACTATTCCGTTCCGCCCATTGCCTCTGTTCGCATGCCTGAGACGGACCCAGACAAGCCGTGGAACGGTAACCTGAGCCTTGGTTCACTGCAAGGCCCGTGGGTCGGGCCGGCCCGATGCCTACAGGAACATGCCATTGGAAACAGACCTCCGATTCCGTATGGCGAGGCGAATGCAAAGCAAGATATGGCGTCGCTGGTGGAAGAGGGTTTCAAGACTATGCGTGGACAGCCGACTGAAGGGCGCTACGTGGTATTCGAGACTGATGGGTTTGCGCTGACCAACATTGGCAACACTGTCGGTATTAGCAAGGGCAACCACAGGCACGACAAGATTGAGCAGCGCTGGATCTTGCACAGCTTGGCCGACTACGGGAATACATTCCACCTGCAGTCCGCCAAGGATAAAAAATACATTCAGTCAGGCAGCAGACTGACGGCTGACAAGAACAAGGCGCAGACGTTTACTATCGACTACCACGCCGACACAGCTGCGTACAGTCTTTCGGGGGCGGGTGAGAAGCGCGCAGTAACGGTTACCCGGAGCAGAAATGCGAAGCGCGAAGTGAATTGGAGCGGAGGCGGCACCAAGTTTACTGCGTATGCCGTGTCATACAAGTCTTGATGCGAGGGAGGGAGGGGTATGAAGGGATTCACCCGGACCCGTCACACGTCTCATTGTGGAGAGGCGAGGACCGGCATGAAAGGGCCGATATAGATTTCCTGGCTACAAGGCACGCTATGGGGCGTTCTTGCCTCCTTTGCGGGTTTTCGCATGTTGATCGGGCCGATGCCCTGAAAAGCGAGTATTTTAGAACTCATGGAGGGAGACTGGATTCTGCGCGGACGCCAGGCTCGACGCGGCCTGGATGAGGTGTACATGGCGTCTTTTATTTTTAGAATTTGGTATATATTGCGCTAGCATAACATTGAATACAAACAGCGGCATTTTCCAGTAGTTATCCCTCGTACCATTTCGTGTTGGTTGTGTGGTGCCTTGTCTGTTTTGAAGCCCTGATGGGGTCCGTGCAGGGCTGAGGGAGACCAAGCTTTCTCTCGGGAAGGCGATCGATGCGATGAGAAGCTGAGGTTCATGAGTCGGCCATCATGACTAACTAGCTTGATGTGTTGGTGATGCAGCAAGCAACAGGAGGGAGGATGAGGGGGCATCGCTTAGATGCAGTCTCAGCAGGGGAGGGCAGGATTGGTGGATGCCCAATCACAGGTTGGACCGCGCTGGAGACGTGGATGTGGGCTGCGAGCTAGTTTCGGTGCGCGCTGCCACGTTTCTTCTAGCTGGCTGTTGATTGCAGTATCGTTGCCAGCAACTGGGCGGGAGATGGAGTATTGCTTTTGCTTCTAGAATATAGATGCTGCACATGGATGGATATTTTACATCTGTTGCGCGCTGGGGAGATTTGATCAGTCACGATGCTACCCCAGATCTGCCCGGCGTTTCTCTGTGTATTATCGTGGACCGGGGAGGAGGGATGGCTAGCGGCGCCGACAGCCGGGCCGTGGGAGGGCGGAGACTGGGGTGTCTGTATTGCCGTGAGGATACGGCTATTGAGAGGTGTGGAATGGGGAAAAGGTTAATTTTATGGCGCTGCGAGGGTATATCAGATTGGAAGGTGTTGGCGAGCGAGCCCAAGTCGCGTTGTCTTTGCGGTGTTATCATGTTGATCAACGGAGTATGTCATCAGTGAGGTTAGTGTTGGGGGTGTGGTGCGTTGGAAGCGCCGGGGTGAGACATGGCGATACGGAGCCAAGGAAAATGGACGATGTAATTTGTAGTGATGACAGCCTTCTCGTCGTCGTTGACTTGTAAAATTTCTAGCATTTTGTACGTATTACTCTTATTTAGTCTGATGCTGAAAAACTCAAACATCAGTCCGCCCTACCGACGCCACTAGTTACAGGGAACCAGTACAGGGACCAGATGGGGTCCAGGGGTCTGAGGAATGACCCAAATGCACTAAAGCTGCACCTGGACGCCCTAAAACCGCGCCAAGACGCCCTACTTACACCCTCTGTAGGTACACCACTGTCTCTTCATAATGGAAAGAAGATTTTCGGCTCGAGCTACCACGACCGTTTCCCCGCTTCCACATCTGATGCAGCTTGTCCCCCCATCGTCCAAGGCTTCCATTCCCCTTCTTTTTCTTCCATTGCACAATCATACCCGACCTCTGTATTCCGCGACGGCTCATGACAGAAATCGTCTGCAAAAACATGCTTCAGTAACACATGCTCAACCGGCCTGCGGCGCTGCTTCACCACCTCCGTTGTTCGATCCGTCCCACCCCTCCCCCCCATCCCACGCCATGCGTGCCATGCCTATTATCCGCAGCAGGACAGGCTGCTTCACCTGCCGCCGTCGCAAGAAGAAGTGCAATGAGGAAAAACCGCTGTGCAGCGGCTGCCGGCGCAATCATCTCGAGTGCACCTGGCCCACCGAGAGCAACACGACGCTGCAGACGCGCACCAAGAATCCTCCGTCGTCGGCTGCTGCCGCTAAAGCCTCCAAGCCCCGCGCCGCTTCGTTCACGGACAAGACGCTTGAGACAACGACGGCACGCGACCCAGTCGTCAGGGATCACCGCGCCCACTCGCACTCGTCGTCGTCGGGAAGCAGCAGCGGCCATGGCGCCGCCTCGGACATTGACATGCTGGCGTCCGACGTCGAGGCCGAGTACGGGCCCGACACGTCCCCCATGCTGCCCGTGTCGCCCGCCTCATCCCACTCCCACGCCGACCTCTTTTCCGACTCGCGAGCCCTCACCATTTCCACCATGGCCCTCGACGCAGACCCGGCCTGCCTGCTCACGCTCTCGCCCCTGTCGCTGCTGCCCAACCACGGCCGCGAGTCGTCGGACCTGCTGAGCTACTACCTTACCCGCACCGCCAACAGCATGGGCAACGGCTCGACCGACGTCAATCCCTTCATCGCCAAGCTGGTGCCGCTGGCCTTTGCCAACCCGCTCGTCCTGCAGCTGCTGCTCGCCCAGAGCGCATCGCACCGACAGTCGGCCGAAGGGGGCGCCGGCGCCGGCACCGAGGTCGCCCACCACTACTACACCGACTCGCTGCGCATGTTCCGCACCGTCGTCGGCGAGTACGTGTCGGGCAAGGAAGAGAATACCCTGGCCCTGACTGTCGGCAGCCTGATCCTGTGCCTGACCGAGGTGGCGCGCGGCGACGTCCACGGCACCATCTTTGACCACCTTCGCGCTTCCGAGTCCATGCTCAACCTGCTGCTGACGCGCCCCAAGTCGGAGATTCCCGACGACCTGCCGGACTTCCTCGTCGAGTTTGCCATTCACATGACGGTGACGAGCATCATGTCGACGGATCCGCAGCGCGCGCCGCCGGAGCTCGGTCCCACGATTGAAGGGCTGGCCCGCACACTCATCGCCAAGGGCTACGTCGGCCAGCTGTCGGGCTGCTGGCTCGAGCTGCTGCTGATCATCCCGCACGTGTACCACCTCGGCCACCGCATCATGGGCACCCGCGCCGCCGTAGATGGCACGATGTGCCCGCAGCCGGACGATATCATCACCTTTGGTATGCTGCAAGCGCAAATCATGGCCTTTTTTCCCGACGTGGCTGTCAATCCGTACTCGCGCCTGGCCGGTCTGGTCTTTAAGCAGGGTGTCTTGCTTTATCTATGGAGTATTCTCGGCACCCCGCACCAGGCGCACGGTAACACGGCGCATCGGGGCCTCATGGCCAGTGCTGTTGCCGAGGCCATGTCGCTTCTGAGTCAGTTCCCCGCTACCCTGCGCATCAATACCAGTCTCTGCTGGCCCCTGACGGTCATTGGGTGCTGCACGACGGATGCGGACGTGCAGCAGGTACTGCGGGAACGGCTGCAGGATATGCACGGTACGATTGGGCTGGGGAACATGAAGGAGACGCTGATCCTACTCGAGCATGTCTGGACAAAGGCACCAGAGGATGTGAGTCCCTGGAAGCTGTCCGAGGTAATGCAGGAGCGCCAGGTCTGGATCTCGTTTGCCTGAAATCTTGGTGTATTCACAATTGCTCCAAACAGCCCATCATCACCCACGACGCTACAGCTAGACATGGCAAACACCCAAGGTGTATTCGCACTACGAAACTCGGCCCTACGGAAGTACAGGACTGCACCGGCTATCCGTGAGTCAAGCGAATATGGTGGCTACGCAGCTTCACAAACGCATCAAAAGCACGGGGCCCCAGGGTGCAGCCCAGACCGGAATCCTTCCAGCCCACCCACGCAAGATCCTATCGCCACGTTAGTATCCGCACATCTGCTTTTTTTTTTCACGTCAAAACTTGCCGGATTCGGGCAGTCGCAGCGGTTCACAAACAGGGTGCCCGCCTCGACGTCCTCGCCAATCGCCTCGCCCCGCGCCACGTCGCGCGTCCAGATGCTCGCCGTCAGCCCGTACGTGCTGTCATTCATGAGCGCCACTGCCTCCTCGTCGCTGCCCACCTTCATCACCGGGATGAGCGGACCAAACGTCTCGGCCGTCATGACGGCCATGGAATGGTTGACGTTGGTGAGCAGCCGCGGCGCGACGTAGCTACCCGTGGCGGGTAGGTTCTGGAACGAGGCGTTGATGGGCGTGGCGTCGACGGCGCCTTTGCTGAGAGCGTCGTCGACTTGGGCAGAGATGGCTTTGACGGCCGCTGCGGAAATTACGGGACCAATCGTTGTCGTCTTGTCCGCAGGATCGCCGAGTTTGTATCTACTCCTGTCAGCGCGCTCTGCAGTGTCGTGAAAGGAACCCTCACCCTTGTAGCTCTTTCTGCAGCGCCACCACAAACGCATCATGCACATCCGCATGCACGTACACCCTCTCAATCGCGCAGCAGCTCTGACCCGAATTGAAGACGGCGCCGTCGACAATGTTGGCCGCCGTCCACGTCAAGTCGGCGTCGGCGCGCACATATGCCGGATCCTTGCCGCCGAGCTCCAGATTCACACCGACGACCCTGTCCGCCGTCGCCCGCTTCATCGCCAGCCCGCCCGCCGTGGAGCCGGTGAAGCAGACTTGCCGCACGGCCGGGTGCTGCGCGGCCTGCTGCAGCGTCTCGAGGCTCGCCGTGTGCAGCACTTGGAACACGCCGGCGGGCAGCCCGGCCGCGGCAAAGGCGGCGAGGAAACGGTCGGCCACGAGGGGCGTCTGCGGGGATGGTTTGAGAAGTACAGGGCACCCGGCGAGGAGCGCGGGGACGATGGTATTGATGGTGATGAGATAGGGGAACTGTCTTGTTGTTAGCCTGAATATTTTACTTCTGAAAGCCGTGCACGCATTGACACTCTGTCACAACTGAGTCTCCATTCTTGATGCTTGTGGTCGAACTTGGTGAACTCACATTCCACGCCGAGACAATCAAGACCGGTCCGACCGGTTCCTGGCTCGTCCATCGCTTAAAGCCCTCCTCCTTCCGCCCCGGCATATCCCCCAGCGCCTCCTCCGCAATCTCGAGCAGATAATCGGCCCTTTTCCGCATCGTGTCAATCTCGCTGCCGGCCGCCGCCACCGGGCGTCCCATCTGCGCCGTGAGCTCGGCCGCCAGGGTCTCCCTAAGGCCCGCGAGGTGGTTGAGGGCGCCGACGACCCAAGCCTTGCGCTCGGCGAGCGTGGTGCGCCGGTACCGGGCAAAAGACGCGGACGCGGCGGAGAGCGCGGCGGCGAGCGAGGACGCCGAGACACCGGGGTGGGTGAAGACGGATAGCCCCGTCGAGGGCGAGATGGTGTTGATGGACATTTTGAAAAAGGGATTGATGGAAGGGGGATGGGTGCGGGAGGAGGGGAGCGCGGGGGCTATATAAAGACTGCCCGAGGTCGGACGGCGCACCGTTGCCGCGAGCCGCTGTGGGACCGGACTGGGTTCTCCACGTTTCTCGGAGCCGCGGTAACAGTGATGCACTTGTTGGTGTAACGATAGGCCCACTGCTGGATGGTTAATGTTATTTAATGAATAATGATTTACGTAGATTTCTATTTTTTCACAAGAAGCATGGAGGGTGGTCGAGGATAATGAGTGAGGTCTTGTTGGTACCGCGCACCCACCACAGACAGCGAGCATTCTGCACCAAAAGGCCAAGACGCCTTTGTAGACAAAGTCTTGGCTTTAAACATGGCAAATTTAATAAAGAGGCAGCTGCTAGTGTGGATTTCCCAGGAGATGGAGCATTCGACTCGAAACTCTACTGATGGCAATGACAAGCCATTACGAGATGGTACCCCGACTTACGGCGCGCCTACCTTTCTCTTCAAAATCTCCCGAATAAGACGCTTATATCCCTCCACCGCCTCTTCCAAGTCTCCCAGCTCAACATGCTCATCCGGCGAGTGCGCCACCAGGATCGTCCCCGGGCCGTACAAGTATCTCTTGTGCGCGCCGTGCAGATTCGGGATATCCGTCCCGTAATTGAGCACCGCCGTCTCGAACCCTATTCACCGTTAGCAAAACAACAACCGCAGTCAGAATCCAGCCAGCAGCACACACCCTCAACATCATGATCAATCGGCACCGGCCCAATCCCCGCCGTAAACTCCACCTCTACATCCGCCGTCGCCGCCGCCACCGCATCCCGCACCAGCCTCCGTATCAGCTGCGGCTCGCCCGCCGCAATGCGCACGGCCGCGCGCGCGCTCGCCCGCTCCGGAACCACATTCGGCGCCACGCCGCCGTGAATCTCACCGACATTGAGCGTCGTCTCGCCAAACGCCTCGCTACTTGGCCAGTCGACGCGCTGCAGCGCAGCCAGCGCGCGCACCAGCGCGTCAATCGCGTTGCGCCCGCGCTCCGGGTACCCGGAGTGTGCGGCGCGCCCGTGCGCCGTGAGCGTGAAGCCGATGCCGCCCTTGTGCCCCGCGGGCCCCAGCCGGCGCTCGGTCGGCTCGCCGAAGACGACGGCCTCCCACGCGAGGCGCAGGTCGTTGGCGGCGCGCATGCCCCGCGCCGCCGCGCTCCTCGCCGACGACGAAGAGCAGCGCCACGTCGCCGGCGCGGATCGCCCCAGAGCGCGCGAGGCCGGAAAAGGCGGCGATTTGCGCGGCTACGCTGGCTTTGGCGTCTACGGAGCCCCGGCCGTACAGCGTGCTGTTGAGGCGGCGGTAGGGCAGGAAGGGCGGCACCGTGTCGATGTGCGAGGTGAGGAGGATGCGGGAGGCGCGCGAGGGGCCGAGGTAGGCGAGGATGTTGGCGCGCGAGGGCGTGACGGGCTGGGTTTCGACGGTGAGGCCGAGAGAGGTTAGGTGGGTGTGCAGGAAGGCGGTCACGTTGTGCTCGCTGCCGGTGAGGGACGGGATCTCGACGAGCGACTTGTGGAGCTCGATGAGGGGGGAGGAGCGGGTGGGCTCGGGAGCGCGGGGTACGTCGAAGAGCGGCTGTTGAGATGCGGCGGCGGCAGGGAGGACTTGGCTGGCGAGGAGGCAGGTAGCCAAGAGGAGATGAGATTGGAGATGCCGCATGGTGAAGGATGAGGGCCAGATAACTGCAGATTGCAATTCCGGACCGTGGGCTCGTGGATGTTTCAGAGGTGTGGCTAAATGTCTAGCAGTGCTGGGTGCGTTGGGATTTATCGGAGATGGTTGAGATAAGTCGAGTATATGCGCGCGGCGCGAGCTGTGTCGTGATCTCGGTCCGCGATGACGAGCCCAGTCTGTGCCGATCGACGTCGGGTTTCGCGTGCAAGGGGAATAGTAGTGCTAGCTGATACTGCAAGGCGATAAAGAATGGTGAAAATCACAACTTACGCCACCAATATTGCTTACGAAATCGTACCACCTCGTATCCTGGCAGATTGTGGCATACATGCAGTCAAGTCCTACCTGGACTCGTGGAGAAGTTGCCGATACTACAGCGGCGGAATCCAATACTTGGCCACCGATCTATAATGTCATATTTCGGTAGGAACGGATGGTGAAGCGTATTTTAGCTATCACAGTCTATACACGAGCCACGTTCCCCTTCGCATGGATGTCGACATCGTCCAGGAGCGCCTCGCCACGCTTCGCCGCCGCAATCCGGCTCCGCTTCAGCCTCCGCGTCTCCGAATCAACCCGGCCCGTCACGCGCCAAGTAATGACATTCATGACGATGGCCATGCCGATGAACCCCATGGCGATGCCAAACGACGTCGTGTACCTGGGCGCGAACCGGGAGTTGAACAGCTGCGAGCCGACGGCGCCGCCAATCTGTCCGTAGCTGTTGGCAAAGGCAATGGCAAATGCCGAGCCGGTCGCGCCGTCTGTGGTCTGCACGCGCCACGGCCACATCATCGTATACCTATCAAATATTAGTAAAAAATAAAAAAAAAGAACTGCGTGTGCTGAAGAAGGGGCGGTCGTACCAAGCGGTGGAGAAGCCGCCGGCGATGACGGTGGCGGCGTACACGGCGCCGCTGCTCGGGAAGCTGTACAGCACGCCGTAGCACGCCAGGATGACAACCATGAAGCCGAGGGGGATAGACGGCTGGGGGATGCGCCCCGTGTCGGCGAATATGCCGAAGAGCAGGGTGAGCAACATGGCGAAGATGGCGGGCGGAATGTTGAGCAGCTGCGCCTGGGCAATGGAGCTACGAAATGGTCAGTAAACCCCTGGCAGGCAATCGAAATGGAGGGAAAGAGCATGTCTCACGTGAATCCGAGGTTTGCTATGACGGTGGGCTGGTAAAAGGCGAGACCGGTGGTGCCGACGGTGAAGAAGGCCCAGCAGAGGAGAAAGAGCCAGAGACGAATGTCTTTGAGCGTGGCGACGAGCTCGCCAAAGTCAAAGTTCTTTTCCGCCGCGCGCGGCGAGTTGGGCGGCAGTCTCGCCTGGACAAAGGCCTTTTCCTTGTCCGTCATCCAGGTCACTGTCGACGGGACTGTTTGTCACGAGTTAGAGTATTGTTGATGACGAGGGGGGTGGGTGGGACTTGCAGTCTGGTACGAAGAAGTAGACGACGATTCCGAGCAGAATGGTGAAGACGCCCTCGGTCAGGATGAGCCTATACCAAGAGTCAGCGAGGCCCCAGTCGTCACGGTAAACCGGGAACGACATACCATTTCCAGCCGGAGAGCCCCCGCGCATACACGCCGTTGAAGCCAAAGGCGAGCGCGCCGCTGACGACGGCGCTAAAGTTGCCGAGGATGGTGACGAGCACGATGCGCGGCGCAATCTCGTCGGGGCGGTACCAGTAGCACATGTGCACGAGCATGCCCGGCCAGAGGCCGGCCTCGAAGAGCCCAAGAAAGGCGCGGACGACGTAGAGCCCCCCCGCGTTGGTGACGGCGGCGTGGCAGCAGAGCACGATGCCCCAGGAGATCTAGCAAGCAGTGTCAGATATGGCGGTTTTGCTGGGGAGGGTGCGGGGAGGGGAGGGTACGGTGATGCGGGCCTGCCAGACGGATGGCTTGAAGTACTTGATGGCCAGGTTGGACGGCGTCTCGGCGAGGATGTACGGGATGTAGTAGGCGAGCGTGACAAAGTTGTATTGGTTGGACGTCATGTGCAGCTCGGTGAGGATGTTGCGGGGGGTGCCGCGGTCCATGACGCGGGCGTTGGATACCTGAGAATGATTAGAAGCCGCCTAGTGGGATATACGGTCTTTTACTGTAGAAGAAGAAGAAGAAATCAAGACAACATACATTGATCGCATCAATCGTCTTGACCATGTACAGCACCGACAGCAGAGGCAGCAAATGCCAGTCAATCCTGCGCACCAGCTTCTTCTCCTGCTCGCGTGTCAACGAAGCCCGCAAACGAGCCACATCGTCGTCGTCAATCGGCGTCGAGTCGCCCTCGTCGGAACTAGACCCGACTCGCTGGACAAACTTGAGCTCCGGGCCGCCGTCGCTCGGCGCCGGCCCGTCTGATACATGGGGGAGTTTCTCAGACATGGTCTTGGTGATTGCAACGTAATGAAACGTAACGGGGTCGAGCAACGCTTTTTTACCAAGTCCTCGGCCCGCTGCTTTTGTAGCAGTTACTACTTGGGAATGTCGCCATTCGCGCCGGTAGTATCACCATTTCAGCTGCACGACTATCAGAGATTACGTGACGGCGTAGCTTGCTCAACTCGGGGTTGACATCTCAGCCGCAGGGAAGCGGGTGCAAATCCGGGGGTCACATCATGTTCATGGTAGAAAGGTGAGATAACGGAGATGGTGGGTGACATTGGCATTCATCTGACAGGGACTGTCCCCGAGACTGCATTGCATCTACATGAGGATTGGGGTGACAGGAGGCACATGCCCTTCCTGGGGCAGCCCGCATATCCGATCTTCCCGGAGAACGGTTGCATACCAATTACGAATTAGTTAGGTCATGTTGGTTAAGGCTGCAAGTGGCGTTGCTCTTCACACGTTGAAGCGCTCCCGATAACCGCGGTCTCACTCCCGCGATAAGCCTCACATCCTTCCCTCAACAAATAAAAATAATAAACTGCGAAATTTCCCCAAAATTTCCTCATGCTTCCCCAGTCCTTTTGTCCCTCATTTCCGCACCTCGTCGAATTCTTTTCGTAACGAATTCGCCAGCCACCAATCACACGCTTCTTGCTTATCTCGGGCCTCACTAGCCAGACCCCGTCCGCCCACTTATGCGCGACCGAAACAGCAAGGTTGGGCTATTCTCTTATCTCTCACAGCAAACAAAGCCAGTACACAAAAGCACAAAGTATCTTGTATATAGTTTTATTTATTTCCGTCCTTGGTTCTACTTAATAAAACAAACGCCCGGGCCCTGCTTTTTTCCAATCTTGCATGCTAAGTAAAAACTCATCGCTTTCCACGGGGCCCAATGTACGAAAATCAACCGCCCGCCCGTCTCGTGAGGCATTTCATCACCCAGTTACACACTGAACCAGAGTACGACATCTACGACCTCGACGCCGCGCGCTTCGCCTCCAGCAGGAACCCGCAGACCTTGGTCGCCAGCATCTTGCCGCAGTGCGGCCGCCCGACGCGGCTCATGGCGTCGTCGTACATGGCCTGCGAGAAGACGCCGACCGCGTACCGGCCCTTGAGGATGAGCGCCATGGTCTCGGCGTCAAACTCGGGGTGCCCCTGGAACGAGAGGATGCGCCCGGCGCGGAACATGCCGTGCACGCGGCAGCCCGCCGAGCCGCCGATGCTGTCGACGCCCGGCGGCAGCACCGTGACGGCGTCGCGGTGCGTCTGGTGCATGTGCTGTGGTGTGTGTCAGAGAGGTTCCTTGGGAAGGGGGGCTGAGAGAAGAAGAAAAGCTTACAATAGACGGCACGCCAAAGAACTGCTGCCCGGTCGCGCTCAGGTCAATCTGCGTCACCGAATTCTCCCACCCGCCGGGGCTGACCTCGACGCGGCCGCCGAGCGCGCGCGCGATGATCTGGTGTCCGAAGCAGATGCCGACGACCGGTTTGCGCGAGTTTTTAAAAAAGTCGACGAGGTAGTCGACGAGGGCGACGATCCATGGCGTGTTGTCAAACGCCGTGTGTTCTGTCTCGTCAGCTTTTTCTCCCTTGGCCCGCGGGTACCAGGGTACTCACTGCTGCCGGAAATCATCAGGCCGTCGAAATCTTCAAACACCGGGTACACGTGCGCGTGCACGACATCCCACTTGGTCACCTCGAGCACCGTCTGCGCGTCGGCGGCGGATGGCAGCCCGCGCATGCCCTCGCCGAGGAGGCTGCGGAACATGTCCCCGTAGGAGCCCCGGAGTTCGACTACGCCCGGGAAGGGGACATCGCACTCGAGCACGGCGAGGCGAAACGTGGCCATGGCAGTATACACTAGGTAGGTGGGGGAGTCTGCGTGAGCAAAGGTATGTATGTGTGTGCGCTTTCCAAAGGTAAGATGGTTCCAACAGAGTCTTGTGAAGCAAAGAGGGGAAACTCGAGTCAACAGGAACCAAGAGCGAGAGAGAAAAAATACCACCACCGGCCAACCCAAGAGCCACACTAACTCCTGCGCAAACTCCCTCCCGCCCGCTTTGCCCCTCGACAGCCGGCCTCCCACTCGACAGGCCTTCTCCAACAACTCTACGTCCAGTGTGGGAATCCCATGACGCGGAACCCATGTCCTGTCCGTGGCCGTAATCTCACACTGCCCTGGCCTCCGATAGCTCCGCATGGTCAAGGAGCTACGTACGAAGGGGAGGGGGGGTGGTCCTTGATGGGCAGAGATTTTTTTTTTCTGGACTCGACAATATCTGTGACCTGATGGAAACCCATACCCACGCCGTGTACCGCTTGATTGGATCGCTGCCTTTGTCGACCTCTCCACCGTGTTCGTAGCAAGCTAGACCGGGATGTGTGTCTCCGCCGTCGCCGCGCTCCGGTCCCGGCGGCCGGGTTTCGTCTTTGGCTCCCCATCTGACACCTTTTTTTCACGACTGCCACGAGCGGGGACCGTGATGGCATCTTTCTTCTGGAACTTGCCGTGACTACTTGTGTGACTACGTGGGCGAATCGCCGTCGTCTTCAAAGTTCCGGATAGAGAACGTAACTACGGATAGAGAACTTTAGAATGAAGAGTGAAGAAGTTAAAATAAAAAGTTGAAAGAATAAAAGAAAAGGAAAAGAAGAATAAGCTCGCCCACCGGTAGCTTCCGAAAGTGGGCACCTGCCAAGCTGCTTTCATAATTCCAGGGTTATTCTTTTTATGCAATGGCCCGAAACCCTGACGGCTATTGAAATTTGCACCAAGCTTTTCCCACTGCTCGGAACCACGCAACCCACCAGTTTGCCAGTCATCCTTGCAATGCTGCGCTGTCGCAACTTGGACATGTTGCAACGTGCTCGCCGCTCGGATGACATGTCTCTTCTGAGATTCCAAGGTTTCCATTAGTCAAGGAAAAAGCGCCTCCATCTCACCTGGCGCGGGGTCCCTTGTCTAGTGCATCTGTGCAACGTTTTAGCCTCGCTTCCAAGCAAGCCAAGCCAGTCTTTTGTCCAGGATGAGATGGATATGATGGCCGCAGAGAAAAGTGTTACGAGTTGTCTGTCATGGGAGCAGCAGCATGAATATGTGTATGAATTCTCGGCGTCCAAGGCATACATGTCTACGTCATCAGTTCACCGACATGCTACCCGCCGGTATCCGTACTATCTCCGTGGCACACATATCCCAATTACCTGCCAGTATTGCAAACACCCTTGGCACCTGCTCGATTCGCCCCGTTGCTTAGGCGGACCTCGCCCAGAACCTTGTGCAGGCTAAAGTCCGTTTTGCTGGGGATCTTGGCCAGGGTGGATAGTGGCAACATCGCCGACGCTGTAGCTATTGACAATTATTATTTTAAACTTAACCGCTCCGTTCCTATATTTAGTTAGTCTTGTAGCCTACTACCGTTTTTCACCCGCGACTAATTAGTAGTAAACTTGTCTTAATGTGGCATCATTTACCTAGTGCGCAAGCTACTGACAGTTGCACCAACCCTACACCAGTTGAGTTGGTCAGGAGATTCTCGCCAACAGCCTTGAAAACGCTAGGGTTATTCTCTAAGGATAGGCTACTTTGAGGTGATTTGTGTCTCAAATATACTTATATCAGGCATTACTTGTTCAAGCGGTGCACATTTGCTCCTCGTACCTACGCCGGCTGTTGGCTGGCACCAAGTCGGGATACCCTAGAGTGCTTCGCGACACACAGCGGAATGAGAAGACCGGCGAGCGTATCAGGCTGCCAATAAAAAATCCTCAAAAGTCGCATTGCATGAGTATTGAATGGACATTTCCCGCGCAGGATTTGATTCATCGCAAATACACACTGACCCGATAACTCGGAACCCGATCGACATGCCGCCACGAGTGGGGCCGTGGAATCCATGACGTCTCACGGCGTGTAAACCATGACGAACTGCTCTTACGGCTACAATAAGACTTTCATTTGTATTCTACATGCTTATTTTCGCCATCTGACAGCGGCTATGACTACCTTGCATTCGTACATACCACCGGCGGCGGTTCCGCATCAGGAAGAAGTGCCCTCCGAAGACCCAGGCACACTCATCACCCAACACGCCGGCACAAGCCCTCTTGCTTCTACATCAGAACCGACCGAGAGCCATGCCCTCGCCAGCCAAACCCTCGTAGACCCCAACCAAGCCGGAGCGAGCCCGCCGCCCTCCGCCCCCGGCGAGGTCCTCGACCTCGGATGGAACGAGGCGGACAAGAGCTCGCTGCCGCCCATCGTGCAGGGCCTCGACAACGAGCAGCTCTGGGCGCTCCTGCGGCGCTTCAACAAGCAGGCCTTTTGCGTGCGGCGCATCCACCAGCCGCCCCTCGCCAACCTCGACATGAACATTGCCGACGACGACGGCTTCGCCCCCGAGAAGCTGCGCGCGCAGCTCGAGCGCGGCTACGTCTCCGTCGTCGTGCCGCTCGCCGCCGCCGCCAACCACCTCGCGCGCCTGCGCTCCTGGAACGAGCGCCGCCGCACCGCCGCCTTTCTGCTCGCGTACGCCTGCGCCTGGGCGTGCGACCTGCTTGTCCCCGCGACTGTCGTTTTCCTTATGGTCCTGATACTGGTGCCCGCGGCGCGGAGGGTTGCGTTTCCCCCGGCGCCGATTTCCCGCATTGATTCCGCCACGGGCGGGCTGCAGACGCCGCCGGCAGGCGTCGCCGCGACGGACGATACGTTGACGGGCGCGCCGGAAAAAGTCGCGGGCGAGGCTGTGGAGCAAGAGGCGCACAGCTTCGTCAACACGCTTGGCTCGGTAAGCAGCGCAGTAGTCCCGGTTCGAGTAGATACTGACTGCTGGGATTAGGTCGCTCTCAGCACCACCATCGGCGGTCCGGCGAGTGACGACGACGACGACGTCGGCACGGCGCCCGGCGCGGACAAGCTAGTGCAGAACGTGTCGGAAGCGAAAGCGACAGCCGCAGAGGGCGACGCGCGCACAGCCCGCAACGAGACGCGGCAGCCCGCGGCCAAGATGGTCTGGCAGCGCGCGCGCCCGTTCATGCACGCCGTCACCGACCTCGTCGACACGTGGGAGCGCTTCGGCAACGCGCTGAGCCCGACGCCGCCGTTCCCCCGGTCCCGTGCGCGTGCGCGGCTGGCTGCCGCGCTGCTGCCCGTCGCGCTGGCCGCGCTGTTCACGACGCCGTACATGCTGGCCAAGGGGTCTGGGCTGGTGCTCGGGTTGGTGCTGTTTGGGGCGCCGCTGCTCAACCGCCTGACAGAGGTGCTAGAGAGGACGTATCCGCGGTGGCAGCGGTTCGTCGAGCTCCGACACTCGGTCCTGCGAGGCGTGCCGACGAATGCGCAGCTCGCCGTTACCCTGCTGCGCATCGGCGAGAAGAACAAGGCGCCGATCCCGGCGCCGCCGGACCCGGATGCGGTGTTTGGAACGCACAGCCCGCATCTCAAAAGAGCACGACCTGTCGGTAAGTGGTGTATTCTAATTTTCTGAAGATTTGTAAAGCGCTGACAATAGGCCAAGGCACGTCCGACACGCTCGCAGAAGATCAGCCACAGGAAGCGGAAACGAGCAATGGGCAAAATGTCACGAAACGACCCGGCAAGGGCCGCCGAGCGCTGGACATGCTCAAAGGCGCCGTCAAAGGCGGCGTGACGACGGCGCTGGCGGCGGACCGCGCCAAGGCGCTCGTCGGGGCCCCGCACGCCAAGGAGCGCGTCGGGGTGGTGCAGTCCGGCGACGGCGGGACGGCGGCGGACGGCCCGGTGCGGTTCGAGGCGCGGTACAAGGGCAAGCGCGGGTTCGCGTACGTGACGCCGACGGCGCTCAGCTGGTCGCAGGACGGCGGAGCGGAGCCGGCGTGGAGCGTGCGGGTGGCGGACATGACGGGCCTGCGCAAGGTCGGGGGCCTGGCGTGGCCGAGCAGGATGGTCGTCGGGTGGTCGCTGCATAAGCAGGTTGTAGATGGGCTGGTGGTTGAGACGGAGGGGGCTGAGTATCACCTGACGGCGGTGCTGATTCGGGATGAGATTTTTAATAGGCTTATTGCTATGGGGGACCAGATGTGGCAGTTGGGGTAGACTCGCGGCTGGAGAGTGTTGCAATGATCTTGCAAGTCAGTTTTCATTGTAGTCTACTATATACCAGCTCGTTCTTCTGATTGCTCAAGTATAAAAAGAAAGGTGTAGTTTGCTTGCTATTGGTTCTCGTGCGTCGTCCTAATCCGGCAAGGCAAAGCCCTTCTTCAACCCTAGACTTTTCAAATGCAAAGTCCCTCCGGTATTCATACCGACTCACTGCTTGGACAAGGGCCGGTACACTGCATCCCACATCTGCGCCCGAATCCACTCCCGCAGTTGCTCCTCATCATCCGGGATTCCCTTCTCCTGGGCAAGCCCTTCCTCGACCGCACATTGTATCACCCTGGCCGCGATTTCCACACTGACCTCGCGCACATCTTCGACATCAGGCAAAAGCGCGCAAGTAGCATCTTTCAGCGCTGGCGACTTTGCTTTGAGCGCTTCCACAGCTGCTACGAGCATCTTGTTGGAGACGAGTCGACTGCGGGACAGAATCGCGCCGAGGCCAATGCCGGGAAAGCAAGTCGAGTTGTTGCATTCAGCTAGTCCAACCTGTATTAGTTTTCGTCTTTCAGCCTTTTTTAAGAATGACTTGCCAATCTCAAATGTCTTGCCACCATACTCGACAGGAGGAAACGGGCTGCCCGTCGCGACGAGCGCTTTCCCATCGGTCCAGCGAATCAGATCCTCGGGCTGGGCTTCATGTAAACGCGTAGGATTGCTCAACGGAAAGACAATGGGGCGCTGGACGTGCTTGGCCATTTCGCGAATGGTCTTTTCGTCAAAGGCTTTGGGCTTGGTGGACGTGCCGATGAGGACGTGTGGGCGGACATGCGATACCACGGAGAACAAGTCGGGTTGCCGATCGGCAGGCCACTCGGAGGTGTCTTTTGCATAGGGAACTTGGGCAGGATTCAACTTGTCGCCGTGGGACTTGAGCAAAAGGCCGGGTTTGTCGATGCACCTGTGTACATTTTGTTAGGCACATGGCGATGCTTCGGAAAACAGCAAGAAGGCTGCAATAATTGGCAGAACCTCGAGTCAACAGTAGAGAGATATGTGCTTGACTCACCAGATCTGCTTGCGGGCATCCTCTTTCGACTTGTCCGCCTGCGTCACAATGGCGTCGGCGAGTTGGTCCGCGATGCCCATCCCAGCCGTGCCGGAGCCAAAAATGACGACACGAACGTCTTTGATGCTCACATTGCTGATTTCCAGCGCAGCCAGCATCGCAGCCAGCGTGACGCAGCCAGTGCCTTGGATATCGTCGTTGAAGCAGGGAATTTGAGACTGGTATCGGTCAAGGATGCGCCGGGCATTTGGGAGGCCAAAGTCCTCACTGGGCAAGTTAGCGGAGAGAAAAAAAACTTTCTTCGCCAATGGAGAATTTGGGTGACTTGCAAGTGAATATAGGCATTCGGGTATTGTTTGCGAGCGGCTTGCACAAACTTGTCCACGAAATCGTCGTATTCTTTGCCGCGAACACGGCGCTCCTGGAGACCAAGGTACAGTTTGTTCTTCAGCAAGTCATCATTCTAGATGTTTGTCAGAATGCAATCTTCCCGTCTTCACTGCAAGTTGGATGCGGCGTACGTTGGTGCCGCAGTCGAGGACGACGGGCAGCTGGCGGGACGGATGGATGCCAGCGCACAAAGTCGCAATGGCCAGTTTCGCAGCAGAGATGAGAATAGCGCCGACTCCCTGGTCACCGATTCCCAAAATCTACAATCAATTAGTAAATATGTTGGCCGATTCCCTCACCGAGCTGAATCACCTCTTCGCCGTCGCTGACGACAATGTAATCAATGTCGTCGGTATTCTCATTCGCCGCCAAGCATTCCTCAATCGAGTCCTGCTCGCGAATATTCAAAAAACAGCCCTCGGGTTTCCGGAAGAGCCGGGAATAGTTCTGAATGGCATCGCCCTCGGTGGGTGTGTAAATGACGCTAAACATTTCCTTGAGGTGCGTTTCCAGCAGCTAATAACCAACCGCCAACGCTGTGAGCTACGTTGTGCATTTTGTTTTGTTCAGAATCGGAGCATGGGAGCGCGCACCTTGTAGTACAACACCTCGTTCTGCGCCTTCATGCTGGCCATGAAGGTGTTCTTGGCCAGGTCGTCGCCGCAGCTCGCGTACTGCTGGTACGCGCGCTCGACCTGGTCCCGGAGCGTCTGGACCTGCGGCGGCAGCAGCCCGCGCAGGCCAAACGCCGCGCGTTCGTTATCGGGGAAGGCAGAGCCCTTGTTGTACCGGGCGAGGGAGAGCAGCCGCGGCCCGGTGGCGGAGCACGGCAGAGGCCCGGAGGCGGCGCGGGGCAGATGACTGAACTGCGAGGGTTGAGACATGATGTGGAGAGGAGAGCGGTAATGAAGCTCTTGATGTTATATCCAGCAAGAAAAAGGTTGGTATGAGAGGAGCAGATTTTTGTTGGAGGCGTCTTTATGAAATGCTCTCAAGGCTGCCTCGTGATGTCATTGGTATCTTGATTGGTCACAACAGCTGCTTGCCGTTTAGTGTGCCGAAAGGAGTCGAGATCCCCTATGGTGCGGCTGGTTGGCCCCAGGTCAGTAATAGCGGCTCTTAAATGAATTTGATATCATCTCCAATTCCAATAAATATTTGCAAGTGTCATTTCACCTGTGACCGAGTCAGATAGCTACAATTCAGATGCATGACGAGCATACAAGTACATATATTCGATTTTCCTCCATTATCCTATCAAGTGTACATGCATGCAGCAAGGATATGTTCAACTTGCAGCTCAAATGACACATATTTAGTATGTTCAGGTGTCCAACGTGATTGTCTAAAAATATACAGGCGCAGGCGACGTCGCCTCTTCGCAATGCTATTATCAGGCTACTTAAGCCAAGGATCCCTCATTAGTCACCCCTTCGCTGCTGACGCCTCTGCGACCTCCTGTTTGATTTAGCTGTGCCGCGTTGACTCTTGCCGCGTTGACTCTTGCCGCGTGACGGTCTCCCCACCGTATGAGCTTTTGTGTCCTCAACTAGCGAAGAAGATCTTAGCGGTTGTGCTGGTGGCGGTTTTGCTGGTGCGTGTGCTGGTGTTGCTCCAGACCTTGAGCGTCTTCTTGGTTGAGGGATGCCACGCTCAGGGGCTATCTTGGAAGCGTCACGATACGCCGCAATACGTGCGCTGCGGCGGGGTCCTTGCGGTATTGCCTGAACGTCATCTTGGTGCGAACCTTGAGCCGCTTCCTGGTCCATCACAATGCGGGACTCCGACTGCGTCTTTGTGACTTTTGATGGGATTATCGCACTGGCCAGCCTCGGTTCTTCAAGGTCAATTCTCGCCCTTTTCAGGTCTTGTCTCTCTAGAGGCTCTTCGTCGCTGGTGAGCCTCCTCTTCGTCGCCCTTTGTCCATCAGATCCAAGCTCTTCGTCACTAATGAGCCTCCTCTTCGTCGCCCTTCGTCCATCAGATCCAAGCTCTTCGTCGCTGGTGAGCCTCCTCTTCGTCGCCCTTTGCCCATCAGATCCAAGCTCTTCGTCGCTGGTGAGCCTCCTCTTCGTCGCCCTTTTTCCACCAGATTCAAGTTGTATATTTGCTTTGCGTAGGTCCTGAATTAGAGGAACCTGGTCCAGAACCCATTGGACAAGGACGCGTTGACGAGCAGCATCTCTCTTTGCCTCATCGTAGTCGAACGTGGCCCGAACAAATTGTGTAATAAGGAATAATCGGCTTTGGACCTGCCGTAACCGTTCCTTTGCAGCAAGTACTTTCTCCGCGCTGTGTTTTAACATCGATATCCGCCTTGCTATAGGAATACTTGAACGCTCTAGGCCCTCCTGGGTTGACGCGTAGATTCGTCTCGCTTCCGACTCTGCCCTTTGTACAGTCTTCATAGCTTGGTCCTTTTCTGCCTCGCCCTCCATCCCCGATAAGGCTGTACGTACAAACTCTTTTGTCTCGTGAGGTCTTGGGATCTTCTTGTCAACAAGATCCTGCCATAACTTATCATGTTCTGGCTCTAGGCGTTCAATATCGCTAGTGTACTTATCAAGCCACCAGTACTCGTAGTTGAGGTACTCGATCCATGTGGTAAGGTTATCTTGGTTCTTAGGGTCTTCGTTGAGCTTGCATGGTTGTGTAAAGTCGTGGCGGGCAAGCCGGCGCTTTACCGCTTCCGTATAGTCGCTAAACCCTTGGCAGCCGCGTTCTCTGCAATAGCGTCGCTGCCTTTCACGTTCCCATTGCCTATGCTCCCAGATCGACTTAAGGCATGACGGATCAGCCTCAATTTCGGCTAGGTGCTTTGCAGCACATTTCGGCTTCATATCCCGTCGTGTTATGTGCTTGTTCCACTCGACAAACGCTAGGAAACCACCCTCGTCATCCTCATGGCCTCGATGGTCGTTTTGCCACCTGCGGAAGTTTCGCCACCTCTGTAGCTGTTTCTGGAATATGCCGGAAGGGGATACAGGGCTATTATTTACTTGCCAAGGCCGTAATGTCTCTGCGTAGTTGTCTGGATGCTGAAACATATTATGGATAAGGTCGATGGGGTATAACGGACGGCCACCATCATTGACGAGCTCCTGGTAAGCCTCGGCTTCGCGTATGGTTGGGTCGACCAGTGGTGTAGGGGACCTTGCAGTTCGGGGTTCAGGTTGCAGTGAGAAGCTTTTGTTGGGCGATACTTGACGTAGGCGCGCATCGAGGTCGTCGATATCGAGTGGGCAAGAAAAAGCCGTGGGGCTCTGGGCTAGGCCTTGTTCTTGAGCCCTACATTTTAATTAGCAGAGAACGCGAAGAACGGGCACAAAGCAGGTCACGCCAAGTAGGTCAATATAGACTTACTTTAGTCTCGCGGCAAGATGGCCGCGTTCATCTTTAGATAGCTTATCCCATCCGTTAACAGGAAGTTCGTAACCGCCATCGGGAAGGCGATGTTTCGTCATGAAGTGGCCAAGCTCGGTATCGCTCATAGCAGCAATTTCGTCAACGGACAATTCCACTATTGCCGCTCCTGTAGAAACCATGTTGTCATCGATCATAGCTGAGCGGAATCGAAAGCTGTTAAAGGTGAGGGGTACAGGTGACTGAGTATTTTGTTTGACGCGACGACTCGGCTGGGCTCGGCTGGGCGGAGTTGAACACAAGCCCGCTCCTGGAAGTGGGGCAATGCACGTTAGTACATTGGGCGCTACAGAAATACGGCGGGTATTGGATGTACCTCGGGTGAATGCTTCTGTGTACCTAGTATCAAGCAGGCCGGCCAATCAGTTTAGCATGTTAGCCGCCAGGTTTTGGTCAAGAGCGCGGGGAAGGGCCTTCATTGGATATCATGGACCGTAACGTCTGTCCAACACAGCACCCATTTGTTATTATAAACCGTCACCCCCTTCTCGCTGTTAAAATGGCATTCTTCTTCATCTATTTGCCATCACCTGAACACCTTTCAGCATGGAAAACGACACCATTGCCTATTTGTATCCCCACAATGACGAGAATGCATTCTCAGCGATCATGGCGGATCCGCGCCACATGCCTGCCCGACTTGAACGCCCCTGCACTCAATACAGCCGCGGCGAGCGAGAGTCGACCGAGCCACCAGAAAACCACGAGGGCGCCTCGGCTCTAGACTACCTACCGTACCTCGAGATCACATTCAGCGACATTCCACGAACCGACCGGGGACTCATCTTCGGTTCAAATCCAAATTGCGACGTTTCTCTTAATCGCAAGGGCATATCTAATGTCCACTTCAGCTTGACCTTTGACGAATTTAACCGCCCCATTGTCAAGGACTTGATATCTCTCGTGGGAACCCAGGTCACTTACAACGGGGACGGCGAAGGCGCGCGGAGGGATTTCCAATGGATCGTCGCCGGCCATATCATTCCCCAGCGAATGAAAAGCATCGTTATCACGGTACCCGGCGTCATTTCCCTCCAGATCGTTGTTCCATTCCATGACATAACGTCCCCAGCGTACATCGACAAGGTCAACAGGTTCAAGCAGGGCATAGCGACTGCCGAGGACCTCCTCGACGGTTTGGGTCTCTCAAATCTGCCGACCAGACCCTGCACAGGATCCCACACTCCAGGCACTGGAGCGATCCATCTGAGGAAGAAGATCGGCAAAGGGTCGTTTGGCGTCGTGACGCATCTATGGAACGTCAGCACCGGAGATGAGTGCGTCGTAAAGGCGCCTACCCTAAAAGCTATTCAGAAAAGGGAGGTCAACGAGGAGGCATGGCGCCGAGAGGCTCGCATCATGGGTCAGATTTCACATGTTTGTACGCCATTCCAGTTTGTATAGGTTTCCTGCTAACGACTTGGTAGCCCCACATTGTGCAGCTTATCGCGTCGTCCTTCACACCACACCCTCAATTGTACCTGGAATATGTACCGTGTAAGACTCTGGAGGACCATGGGGATATCTCCTATAACGAGACCTTGACGATCATTAGTCAATGCTTGTCAGCCCTGGCATATCTGCATGGGAGTGAGGCGCCAATCGCACACCGAGACATCAAACCGGCCAACATCCTTGTCCAGTATCGATTCGATGGCGACATCTCTGTTAAGTTAGCAGACTTTGGTTCATCACGAGATAGAGCCGAGTTGAAGACCCTCTGCGGAACTCGGAAGTATCTTGCGCCTGAGATCTATTCCGAGGCGCAGCGCTACGTCAGTAACGAGACTAGACTAGGCTATACCGCGGTTGTCGATATCTGGTCTCTCGGCGTGGTGGCGTGCGAACTGGCATACGGTCTTCCCCGATATGAAAAGCGGCATATGAGTGACGGTGTTGCCTGGTGCGAATCAATTGTTGCGAGACTCCAAGAAGCCCTGCAGAAAGATCCCAATGATCTAGCACAACTTCTGTTAAACAACATGGTGGTTCTTGCACCAGAGTCGCGGCTCTCTGCTGATGACTGCTACGATCTAGTGGTGCGTCTACCTAGGAATGAGATAGATTCCCTCTGCGCATCGACACCAGCTTCATACCCTGAGGAAGAGGACCAGACGACCCTAAGGTGCATTATGCACAATGATGACGTCGAGGGCCTAGAGCCAAGGTCTCACACTGAAACGACCACATCATGTTTCGTCAGATCAGGAACACCGACTCCATCATCAAGGATCACCCAACAGCACGGAGATTCCGAAGTGGCATCCTCATCGGCGATCAGGCAGTACAACAATCGCCAACAAGGCCATGAGATGACCCATTTTCAAGAAGACTACTCGGCGAACCCATTCAACCCCCTCTATGTTGGATCATCCTTGGCATCAGAGTTGGGAGGGAACAGCTCCGAGGGTTGGGCAAGCGAATTCCTGCGAGAGTCTGCGCAGTGGCAGTGTAGCCAGGCCGGAGTTGCAGGCCCGCAGACAAGCTGCGGTGAATCAAAGGAGGGAGTGAGTATCCCGCGGGGTGAGATGAGTGGGGCTGCCACTAGCGGCGCAGATGAGTACGAGGAAATGGCACGGGCGGCATTTTTGCTTCAAGCCCTTGGCCAGGACTCCGGGGCGTTATAGACGTGTGTACAACTAGTGGCATTTAGACTGTCTTAAAGCCGGTATTACGCAAGTTGGGATAAACTAGAAGACTTCTACTAAAGATTCTAGGTAGTGGAATTAAGAGAAATATACCTTAAAAAGAAGTAATAAGCTAACCTAGACCTAATAAATACTAAACTACTTTAATATATTATATTTATATTAATACTTATAAGATTTAATAAGATAAATTAGAAAAATTAGAAAAATTAGAAAAATT
>NW_006271975.1:209779-253030 GCF_000225605.1 Cordyceps militaris CM01 | reverse complement strand
AAAAATTAGAAAAATTAGAAAAATTAAAAAATAAAATAAAAAAATAATAATAATTAGATTAGATTAGGTAGAAAGGTAGAAAGGAAAAAGGTAGATTATATTACTTATTAAGATTAAAGCTTATCCTTTTTTTTCTTACTAGGAAATATTCTTCCTTTTTTATAATAACTAAAAGAAGAATAATCTATCCTTTTAATTAGAGTTTAAATACTATTTAAATACTAATTAAAACTTATATAAGATAGTCTTATTTCTATAAGTTTACTTAGAATCTTAATTTAGGTTTAACTTACTTATAGGTCTTATTAATCTTATAACTAATTTATCTTTAAGGTAACTTTAGTTACCTCTTTCGCCTTATAGTATTAAGGTATATAAGATACTTATATAGAAGGAGTAGAAGGTAATTAGAAGGTCTATTAAATATAAGTTATAAGTAGGAAAAGTAGATTAAATAGGTAATATAAGTAGGAAGAAGAATTATAGTATTAATAGCTATAAAGATTATATATAAATTATATAGAGGGATTACTATACTTTATAGCTAGAGGCTTTAGAGACCTTTCTCTAGCTTCTTAATAACTACTAAATACTTTAATATAGGGCTAATATAGGTATTTCGGAGTATCTAAAAGGAGACATTCTAAAGTATCCAAAGAGGCGTTAGAGGTATTAAAGGCATTCTAAAGTATCTAGCTAGTTATATAACTCCCTTATAACTTATATAATAGTTATCCTTAGTAAGTAAAAGTGGGTCCATTATAAAGGGAAAAATTAGGGCAATTTTATAGTATATATAATTACGCCTTTATCCCTTATATATAGCTAATTAGTTATCCTATATAATTTACACTTATTATAAATCCTTAGCTACTATATATCTAATACCTATAGTGCACTATATATAGCTCTCTAGATATTAAGGCTCTTTATTATTATAGATATTAAATTAAATTCAATTTAGATTATATACTTAGAGTATTATAAAAAGAAATAAGATAAATAAATTAAATTAAATAAATAAATTAAATTAAAAAAAGAAGTTAATAAATAATAAAAAAATAATAAAAATAAATAAGAAATTATTAGTATTATACTAGTATTATTAATACTAGCTAAGTTTTAATATATATAAGGTAGCTTTTATTATTTTCTATATAGAGTAGTAATAAGGACTAGATAGAGAGATAGACTAGATAGGAGGAATAGTTCTTAAGCTTATTAAGAGCTTTATTAATAACAATATAGGCAGCTATATACTCTATCTCTAGTTATATAACTCCCTTATAACTTATATAATAGTTATCCTTAGTAAGTAAAAGTGGGTCCATTATAAAGGGAAAAATTAGGGCAATTTTATAGTATATATAATTACGCCTTTATCCCTTATATATAGCTAATTAGTTATCCTATATAATTTATACTTATTATAAATCCTTAGCTACTATATATTTAATACCTATAGTATACTATATATAGCTCTCTAGATATTAAGGCTTTTTATTATTATAGATATTAAATTAAATTTAATTTAGATTATATACTTAGAGTATTATAAAAAGAAATAAGATAAATAAATTAAATTAAATAAATAAATTAAATTAAAAAAAGAAGTTAATAAATAATAAAAAATAATAAAAATAAATAAGAAATTATTAGTATTATACTAGTATTATTAATACTAGCTAAGTTTTAATATATATAAGGTAGCTTCTATTATTTTCTATATAGAGTAGTAATAAGGACTAGATAGAGAGATAGACTAGATAGGAGGAATAGTTCTTAAGCTTATTAAGAGCTCTATCGATAACGATATAGGCGGCCGTATGCTCTATCTCTAGGAAATGCACTAGGCCCTGGCGACCCTAAGCGATGTGGGCGAATACCCACCTCGATGAATGTAGATAGGTGCTCTACGGCGCGGCCACATTTCTCTTCAGCCTATCCGACAAGCACTACTGGACGTTAGTGGGACAAAACTACCTATACGTGCGTGGGGGGAAAGAAAACAAAATTGTAGGAATTTGATGAATTTGATGACCTGGACCTTGTATGGTGTTGCTACCACATTGTTGTGCGTAGTGCAATTCAAGGCAAGATGATGATGTATTTGGCTAGTCTGTGGGTGGCTTTGCGTGCCCTAAATATTGTTGTGCGATCGACAGTCCGCTTAGGTGTCGAGCTACGTTGATGTAACAACCGCGCAAGGGGCCTCAAACGGATGGAAATAGATTTTCCCATAGCTCGTATAACGGAGCAAAACAACAAAGGGATGCTGATCAATCTCTATTGGGTGGGAGCTACAGGGTAGCTTTCCTTCACACCTCTAAGTGCTTGTTACAAAGACCCTAAAAAATGATGGAGGCTGTTTAGGGACTGTGCGAAGATGAAGATGATCTATTCGGACTGTGTGCCCTGTGGCCTTATCCAGGCTGGTGCGGGTGCGGACGCGGGTGCGGATGGTGCGGACCATGGTGCGGGTGCGGCCGGGACGCTCGGTCTGCCAAGGCCGCGTCCGCGTGCTCTGCCTCTCGCTTGGCCTCTTGGCGGCATGTCGGGCTTATCTCTCGTCGTGCTATAGCCGTAATACATTAAGGAGTGGTAGCTTAGAACCTAATGGTTTAAAGCTCGTAAGGGGAGAGGAAATAAGCTAGTATAGGAAAAGAAGGAAAGGCGTTTATTTATAAGGGGCATTTTAATAGCACTAGGTATAGAAAACATTAGGTACTATAAATATTATTATAAGTTATTCTCCTTCTATATTTACTTTAAATATACCTATTTATTTTAAATCTAATCTAATAGTAGTTAGGATATATACTCTTTTAAATCCTTAATATAGAGTCTTAGCTATTACTTAGGAAATAATCCTAATAAGTATATCTAGATTTACTATAAGATATAACTAGCTTTAATTAGCTTTCCTTATTAATATTTATAAATAAAGGTACTAAGTAATTACTAAAGTATAATAATATCTAACTAAAACTATTTAAGGGGTTTTAATATAAGGTAAAAGCTATAATAGCCTAATTATAATAATTATTTTATACTACTAACTTATATACTAGTTATTTAACTAGCTTAGCCTTTTCCTTATAATAGTATATTATAACCTAAGATCTTTATAACTTTAGAAGCCTAGCTATCTTTATATTTAAGATTTTTAGTAGTAGTTATATCTAGTCTTTAGTATACTATCTATAGGTAGTTAAACTAGTAAGATATATTAATTTTACTTTATCTAGTTTAAAGAAGGCTAGTTCTTCTAAATAGTAATAAGCTATATATACTAGGATATAGGTATTCTATAGAATATAGGTAGATTACTCTATATAGCTAGATATAGTTATTTAGGGGTTATAGTAAATAGGGGGCTTAGCTAGTAAGCTTAATAGTTATAAAGTAAATATATAATACCTAATAATTTTTTAATTTTTTTAATTTCTATAACTAGGTTATAATAAGTTTTTAATAGAATCTTTAGTTATACTTATCTTTTAAATTATTACTACTAATTTATTAGGGACTATATAAAGATAAAGATAATCTATTTAGACTATATACCCTATACCCTATAGCCTTATCTAGGCTAGGATAGTGGGCCTATGGGCCCGCACCCTATAGAGGTAGTAATAAGGCGCTATTAAACCCGACTATCGTTACGCCTACGCCTAGCACTATGGATACACCTTACCTAAGGGTACCTTAGTAAGTTCGGCTAAGGGTGGCATCCCTTAGATAAGGTAGCCCTATTTCTTTTATATATATACAATATATCTAACCCTAACCCTAACTAACTATTATTATATACTATTAACCCTAAATAACTACTAACCTAAATACCTAACTACTAACCTAACTACTAACCTAACTACTAACCTAACTACTAATATAACTAGATTAGTTATAAACCGATTAGTAATTAGTTATAAACCGATTAGGAACTAGTTATATACTAATTGACCTTTGTATAGTGTATATTAGAAATTAGTGGGGTAACGTTGGCTGAGGGATGCCACCCTCAGCCGAACTCACTGAGGTACCTCAGGTGAGATACTGCCTGCCCAGCACTCCTGGGGCCGCGCCCGTTGTCGCTCCGGTTGCTGACAACTCCCTTGCGCTGACTGACCCGCATCGACCAGAACTTCGGTGCGCTGGTGGTATGTTCACACTCTGTTTCCTTGGTCAACCGCTCATGTTTCGATAGGGAATGATGCAGGCCCAGGCGGCCCGCCAGGAAACCACCAACAGCGCCATTCTGGCGACTTTGCAGCACCTGGTCGCGCCCGCGACGCCCAACCGCTGGGCCATTGAGTACCACGAGTCGAACCGTGGCTCTTCGTCGCGCCGTTAGAAGCTTCAGCTCTTTAAGGCGCTTTCTTCTACTTTTGTAAAGTAGCATATTGAATAGTTGATGTCGGCTCTTGCTTGCTTCATGTAGATCCCCCAGAAAATCCCTACGGGTGTGGAGAAATAGCCGTCGGGTTATCCACCCGTTTGGTGACACATCCATCTCGATAATAATGAGTATGAAGTATACCCTGGAAATTCTACGATCATACTATGACGGCCTCCTAAATACCCCAATCCCCCGCAGTCACCAACTAGCATCCGCCATGCTCACCACCATCGCCGACTCGCTCATCCAAGCCTACGCAACAGCTCCCACCATGAAGCGCCTCCTCGCCACTATCCGTCTAGCTCTCCCGCGCCTCCTCACTCCCCCCTCCCTCGCGGCCGCATCCTGCGCCACCGACACCGACTGCAGCCTGAACGGCCTCTGCGACACCCGCGCCGGCACGTGCCTCTGCGACGCCGGCTGGACGGCCGCCGACTGCGGCGTGCTGGACCTGCGCCCGGCACGGCCCGGCAGCGGCTACAACCGCACCGCGGCGGGCACGTCCTCGTGGGGCGCGCGCATCGTGCCCGACCCGGCGGACCGCACCCTGCACCACCTCTTCGCCGCCGAGTTTGCGCACGGCTGCGGGCTCGACGACTGGGCGCCGTACTCGCGCGTCGTGCGCGCCGAGTCGCGCGCCGGCCCGGCCGGCCCGTACGCGTTTGCGGACGAGGTCGCGGGCACGTTTGCGCATAACCCGACCGTGGTGTACAGCCCGGCCGACGAGGCGTACTTGCTGTACTATATCGGCTGCGCGACGGAGGTGGCGCCGCAGTGCACGGGCCAAAAGTTCACGTGCGGCCCGGGGAACGCGAATAATGGCGAGAGCGGAATCGCGCTCAAGACGAGCAAGGACCTCAGGACATGGACCGATGTGAGACAGGTGTTCCAGGGCAAGGACAGCGGGGACTGGGACGCCGATGTGACGAACCCGTCTGCGTTTCCGCTGCACGAGGCTGGCAACAGCACCAGCGCCATTCTGCTGGCGTACCGCGGGTGCCCATACGACTGCCGCGGCCGGGAGCAGATCAACATTGCCGTGGCGGCTGGCGGCCACCGCGGCCCGTACACGCGGGTGCAGCCGGACCCTCTCTTCCCGCAGGCCAACGAGGACCCCTTTGTGTGGCGGGACAAGCGCGGCCACTGGCACATGCTGACGCACTCGCTGGCCGCCGACGGCGGGTTCGGCGACGGGCCGAGCGTGGGGCGGCACGCGTACGCGCGCGAGTACGCCGGCCCGTGGACGCTCGCGGAGCGGTCGCTGGCGTTTGACACGACGGTGCGGTACGAGGACGGCAGCGCGACGCAGTTCTTTCGACGGGAGCGCCCGCAGCTCCTGTTTGCGGCGGACGGCAGCATGGCGCCGCTGCTGCTAACGACGGGCGTGCAGCCGCGGGGCAGCGCGATGAGCTACACCGTCATTGCGCCGGTCGGCGATGCGGGCGTCAAGGCTCAGGAAGGGGAAACATGATGTAATAAGGAAGGAGCAGATGTGAATATAGTCTATTTTGGTATAATTGCATGTAAAAAAAGGCCTATTGCTTCCGCGCCACCCAAAATTGCGCCTTGTACGCGCTCGTAGTGAGCGCCTTATCGTCGAAGCTATAGACGGCGCGCATGCCGCGCACCGTGCGGCCCGGCATCGTCAGCGGCCCGTACTTTTCGTCCGTGTCCAGGTACGTGAAGCCCATCGTCTCGGTGACGGACACGAGCTCCTCGAGCGAGAGCTGGACGAGCGGGCCGGTGCCGTAGAGCAGCGGGCCGAGGTTGATCCAGTAGCCGCCGGGGCGGAGCAGGGTGGCGATGGTGTCGAGGTACGTCATGAGGTTGCGCGCCGTGTCGATGAAGAAGTACGTTAGTAGCACGTCGTACTGGCTGGCCTCGCGGTGGAAGACGGTGGTGAAGTCGCCCTCGACGAGCAGCACGGCGGCGCGGTCCACGGGCACCTCGGGGAAGCGGATCACGCGCAGCATGTCGTCCTCGGTGACGTGGTGCGACCACGTGTCGGCAAACGGGTGGCACGCCGAGGCGTTGGCGCCAGAAAACGTCTCCAGGAACCGGTAGGCCACGTTCATGTGCGCCGACCACTCGTTGGCCGTCACCTGGAAGCCGCCCAGCCGCGCGACCTCGTGCGCGAGCCGGTTCAGGCCGGAGCCGGGGAGCAGCACGCGCAGCGGCGCGGGGCGCTCCGCGCGGTCCGGGAAGAGCGTCGCGAGCGTGCCGAGGAGCGCGGGGAACGTCTCGGCGCACTCGTTGGCGCCCGACGGCGACCAGTCGCGGACGTAGTGCTTGAGCGCCTGCGACGTCGACGTCTTGTCGGCGCGCTTGCCCGACGAGGCGAGCTCGAAGGCGTGCTTCTTGAGCTCCTGCGGCGGGATCTGGTAGTAGGCGAGCGCATTTTGCACAATCTTGTCGCAGAGCCGCTGGTTGAGGACGAGGTGCTCGTCGACGCGGTCAAACTTGGTCGAGTACTGGATGTGCAGGTCGAGCAGCTGTGCGTGTTAACTGGCCCGTTCGCGCAAGGAAAGAGAAGGGAGGATGGGAGGTTACCGTCTTGTGCTTGCGGCTCACGTGCTTGTATAAGCCGCGGAAACGCTCCAGCTCGACCAGCTGGCGCTCGTAGTAGTTCTGGTAGCCGACGAGAGCGTCGAGGAGGCGGTGACGCGGGTGCGTGGACGACCAGGTGTGGTCGCGCCGCAGCGACAGCATCAGGCGCGCCCGCTCGGCCTCGTGGCGCGATCCCTGGAGCGGTTCATGCGCGCGTTGCAGACTCTCAAGCATGTCAATGGCATCCGCCGCGTCGTGTGTCGTCTGCGACTGGGCGAGGAGGAGGGGGGTTAGCGTGGGCAAACAGAATCTCACGGGTGTAGGGGGGGCATTACCGGAATCTGCTCGGCGAAAATCTCTGTCGACGCGACGGCCGACTTGACGCGGCCCATGGCATCACCGGAAAAGTAGCTCCCAAAGATGCCGAGCAAAAAGGTGGCGAGCGCGCCGACGACGAGCACGTTGAACGGCAGCGCGACCATCATGACGAGGGAAATGAGCACCCCGCCAAAGGCCACAGGTAAGAGATTGTCGCGCTGCACCATGGCAAGAATGGGCCGGGGAGAGCGAGAAGAGCTGGATTGAAGCGTATCGAGTTGTTTTGTATTGCTGCCAAGCCGTGTGGCGCTGCTTTGGGGGGACCTTGATGGTGCAGGAAAAATCGGTTCTGCGCTGAAGCCAAAGAAAAAATCTCGGCGGGTCGGCGGCAGAATATGCAGCAGAGGACAGGGTATGTATGGGCTGAGAGAAATTTAGAAAATATCAGAGAAATAAGGTAGTATAATGAAGACTTAAAATCTAAATTTTGTTTAGCAAGTCCGATGGTGATTTTGCAATGGGATAGGTGGCACGTACACACTGTCTGGCAGGACAGTAGACTGATCGAGCTGACGAGGATGCCTTACACAAGCCCTCTACTTTTGTGGGCAGCGAGGATTATCTGGATAATATCGTTGGCAATAATACGACAGAAACAGGGATATAGTTGTCGAACTGACTTTACTCAATTGATCAAGCAGATCACTGGCGTATGGTGCGAAACGGTCTCATTCAAACATTCAAATCTAATTCAATCAAATATTCAACTATAAACTACCAAAAAGAAATAATCAAAAGGAAATAATCAAACACTAACAATCCGTTCTTGCGAATCCAGTTCTAAGCCCATCTAGTCGTATCCATCACTCATATCCATACACGTCAGCACCCTACTCGCCGCGGCGCGGGTACTGATAGGCTGAGCGCAGCCAGCGCGGCAGCGACGCAAGACCAGCAGCGTCGTCGCGTGCCCTGTTGCTCCCAGCCTCGCGTCCCTAGGCGTCGGCCTTGTCCGCATCGAAGCCCTTGGTGCCCCACGGCGGCTGGCCCTCGGGGCCCGCGTTGCCGCCGGCGGCCAGGCTCTTGACACCCCATGGAGGCTGTCCTTCAGGACCTGCGTTACCGGCCGCCAAGTTCTTGACGCCCCATGGGGGCTGGCCTTCTGGGCCTGCGTTGCCGCCGGCTAGGCTCTTGACGCCCCAGGGAGGCTGTCCCTCAGGGCCGACGGTGCCGGGCTTGCGACGCTCCGGGCCTGCGTTGTCGGTGCCGTTGCGCGGCAGGTTTTTGGCAGGGTCGGACTCGTCGTCAGGGCCAGGCTGTTTGGGCCAGCCGCACTGGACTGTCACTGGGGCGTCGACATCCTCGGCGGGCGTTGTCTCGTTGCGCGCCTTGGGCTCGTGCGGGCCGTCCATGTGCGGCCAGCCAGACTTGGCCGTTACGACGCTCTTGTCGTGGGGGCCGTCGAGGTGCGGCCAGCCGGAGCTGCCATCGCCGGCCGCTGAGAAATGGCCTTCCTCGTCGGTCTCTCCAACGTGTGTCTTCTGCTCGTGCGGGCCGTCCATGTGCGGCCAGCCAGAGCTGCCGTCGCCGTCGCCGGCCGCCGAGACACTCTTGTCTTCGGGTCCGTCGAGGTTCGGCCATCCGGAGCTGCCATCGCCAGCCGCGGAGAGCTCCTCGCTCTTCTCAGCCTGACGGTTCTGCCCGTGCGGGCCGTCCATGTGCGGCCAACCAGATTTGGCCGTCACGACGCTCTTGTCGTGGGGGCTGTCCATGTGCGGCCATCCAGACTTGGCCGTCACGACGCTCTTGTCGTGGGGACCGTCGAGGTTCGGCCAGCCGGAGCTGCCGTCACCCGCGACAGCGAAACCCTTGGTGCCCCAGGGCGGCTGGCCCTCGGGGCCGGGAGCAGCAAGTGTCTTGTTCGACGCGGGAGGCTCTCCCCCGTGCGGCCAGCCGCACTGGACGGAGACGGGGAGCGAGTCGTCGGCAGCAGGCTCCGGCGTGGAGGGCTCCTCGTCGCTGACGGTGCCGGAGCTCATGCCAGTAGAGGCCATGGTAGGTGTGCTGAGGAGGTCCTTGGCATTGAGGTGGTCGTCTGGGGAGACGAGAGTTGCGGTGCTCTCGTCAAGAGGTCTGTTGGTGGTAGCCATGTGTGGTGGTTGTTCGGTGTAGTTGTAGTTTCTGATGGAGTTTCTGATGTAGTAGTTGCTGTGATGTCTTTGTTTCTTTGTTCGTGAGGAATCATAAACAGAAACCTGAGGAGCAAGCAATGCTTTTATATCTTCTTGACGTTCCGCTCCGAGGTCTAGCCTCGCCGTCCAGCCTTATGACACCGCTAGCTCAAGCACAGCCCGTGTTGCAAGACAAGACTGTATTAGGAAACGCCTAGGGCGTACCCTCGCGTGCCCCCCTCGACAAACGGTCCCCTCGCAAATGTGCCGGGTCACACCCAGAAAACCGTCTACAGTCATCGCATCGCGGCGCCCGGGGCAAGCAGGGGGCCCGGTGAGCCCGGGACCGCTGAGGGGGAGTCATTGCAGGCCAAGACCAATGAGATGTTGTACTAGCCGGCGAATTGAGTAGGCACAATTGCTGGCTGGCGTTGCGAAACAGCCTCGCATGAGCTAGCGTCCGAGGGCTCGGGGAGCCAATGGGAGGGGGCAGAACAAGACCCTGTCTATACGGGACACGATAGGGCGAATAAGCCGTCAGACTTGTCGTACACGCATGAGCAATTCGGACTACGCCTTGTGGTTGGCAATAAAAAAAACCAGACGAAATTGGGCTTGGTCCCTCTTCAGCTGGCGGGGAGACGCTGCGCAGCCTCGCATGACGCCCGCGGACCAGGTCGGAAGCGGCAAGGCACCGTGTCGATCGGGCCCGGCCCGAATCCGGACACTTTTGTTCTCGTTTCCTGCCAAAGTTTGCGTGTTTGAAATTCAATGGACAGGAGAGCAACGCCTGACACATCTTCTTCACACCCTTTCGGGGACATTTTCGTCGTCGGTTCAACACGAGCGCAACGAGGCGGCCGGCGTGGGAGATGACGGGGGATTTTTTTCATGTTTCTTCCTTCCTTCGTCGAATGGTTACACAGGCCAAGCGCAGCCGCGGCTGATGGGTTGTCCTGCAGCAATACAATGCATGCAATGCACAGCAGCATTGTGGTGTTTGCATGCAGAAGCCATTACAGAAGGATGGGCAGTCAGCACGCCGCAATATCAACACACACCTGCCGAGGCAATTTGCCAAATTCGCCAATCGGAGAGAAAAGAAGAGAAAAAAAAAAGAAAAAAAAAGGCAACCGCCCAGAGACTCGGCAGCCCCCTGGTTCGCCCCGGGGCCTCCTCTCGAGCACGAGGCCAGCAGACCATGTACGCTGACCTGACGGGTTGCTTGGCGGAGGCCTGAGCTGGGCAAAATACGGCAAGTACCGACAACGCTGTCAAATAAAACAAACGATTTGCCCGACCAACCCGACATGGGCAATGCCGCTGGCGGCGACCGCGCTTTGTGGCCACGGTTCGGAGACGGCCGGGCGGGTGCGCATGATGCGGGCAGGCTCTGCACAATTTTGGCCGTCTGCGTACAAGTGTGAGTGGCTCGCAAAGATGACGCTGCACCCTTTTGTTTTCTGTCGGAGAACAAGCAGCGATGAATGCGACATGGGATTGTTGCATTGCAGGAGGCATCGGCAAGCGCCAGGCACCACATTGAGGGACAAGTTCAGCTGGTATCAACTCTTTCCGGCATCTCACAACCGCCATGATGCAGCAGTTGGGTTCCTGCATCGTCAAAAGTTCCTGCGCTGCTGCTTCGCTCAGAATTTTTTTTTTTCATCGTGCCGTTATCCGACCCCTTTTGCCTTGGCGATTGCTGGTGTCGCATCAGCCATCGGAGACAGCCGTCATGGCACGCAGTAGAGGAAACCGTCTAGGTACGTGGTAGAACATGGCGATGTGAGCCACCGTCTATATTACAGCGCATTATTAAAAAGATGGTGATGACACTACACTCGCTCCCTCGTTTTAAGCATAACAGCATTCTCATGCAACTAGTCCGCTACTAGCGACTCAGCCTCGCCCAGAATGGATGCCTGCTGTCGACCATTGATGTCGTTGCTTGTGCCCTGAACGAGTAGATTTCCACAACTGTATTAAACTGTTCCATTGAAAAGGAACTAGCCAACGTCATCTTGTCGAAAGCCCACTCCCGAGTATTATTTTTGTGCAGGCCCGACACAGAATGGATGCTTGCTCTCGGCGAATGACGATCCTGGTTACAAGGCGCGAGATTGGTCGTAAAATCAGGACCATCGCCATGGTCGGCCAACAGCAAATGATATTCCATTCGCTCGGGGCTGTACATTCCGTCACAGACTAGCGCTCAATCGTCCTATCCATTTTCGTCGCGCAACGGATGGCATACGTGCATTGCGTAGGTCTACCAGTTGGCTGTGTGCCTCGGCGCGAAATACGCGTCAATAGAATATGTCTTCATCGTGAGGACGTGTCCGCACTCTCTCAACAATTGCTGTGCCCTATCCCAAGCTCTGAAATTCTTATGCGGGCATAGAACTCCTTTCGTCTCCCTTTTCCATCCTCAAGGCACATCAGCCAGCCAAAGACGTAGCCCTCGAGATGTGCAATGATGAATGATGACCGAAAATTGGTCAAGGAATATTTGTCCTTTTATACCCGACTTAAATGGGTGACCGACCGTGCTACAACTTTGCACTGACAGCGAGAGCCCTGCAGAGTCCTCCAAACTGACCCCTCACCAACCGAGTGCAATCACATGTCGGCATCAAAAAATGCGCGGAGAACGGGACTTGCTGACTTGCAGTGGGAACATCATATCTAGATATAAATGGGCTGATCAAGTACATCTACCAGGAATAAAATATCACCAAGACCAAGGTACCATCACTCGTGCTGCATCCTGCTGGTCGGTCCCACGCCCACTGCGACTTGCATGTGGCATCATCACAATTGACCGGATCTACCCGTTGCAGCTCCGAGTGAGTATTGGTATTCCGACGCTCGTGATTGGTGCATCTTGCCTGCATATATGTCGATGATGATGAGATGATATCGGGACACGTCGTATAACTCGCCACGGTAGCTGTTTGCACATGCTGAGAGCGGCATTGTTGCTCCGGAGGAATTTCTCTTAAATAGACGCGACTGCACGCTGCTTCAGCACGTCTGCAAACGTCCAACTAGTCCCTTTTCTTCAGATACCCATCTCCGCTATGCCAACACACAAGGACTCCCCAGGCGACAGAAGCTCCAGCGAGGATGGAGACTCCGAGGACGTGGTGACGTCTATTCCCCAGGTCCCAGTGACCGTCCAACGACCGCCCTTCATCCAGTCCGACGAGGACGAAAGACTACCTAATGCAGGTGCGTGTGAAAATATGTCCGGGTATCATTCGCAGCAGGAAACAAACCGGTCCATAGGAACAGCCAGAGCCAACACCGCTCCCTCGTACGACCACCCCAAAGGCACCACGATTGACGACTGGAGCAAACGCCACAAACACCAAACCGTGAGTCGCCATTCCGTCCGCGCGCGATAAGACACTATTCACCGTCACCAGGTTCTACAGCAGCACTGCGAATTTTTCGACCGAGTAAGCCAGAGACACCATGTCAAGCCCGGCACCCACTGACTGCCAGCGCAGGACAAGGACGGAATCGTCTGGCCGTCGGACACGTACGTTGGGTTTCGCCGGCTCGGCTTCAGCATCTTCTTCTCCGTCATTTCCTTGCTCTTCATCCACGCCAACCTTTCCTACGCGACCGTCCACGGCCGCGTCCCCGACCCGCTGTTCCGCATCTACCTAGACAGCATCCACAAGGCCAAGCACGGCAGCGACAGCAACGCGTACGACACCGAGGGCCGCTTCCGCCCGCAGAGCTTCGAGGACATCTTCTCCAAGTACGCGACCGACAAGGAGAGCCTGACGGCCGGGGACATTGTGAGGCTGCTCAGAGGACAGCGGCTGCTGTCTGATCCCATCGGGTGGGGTGGTGCGGCGTTTGAATGTGAGTGACTTGGAAGTGGTCTCGAGGGCGCGCATCAGGAATAATACACGATGGTGCAAGAGGAAGAATTATGCTGACGCGCACAGGGTTTGCCTTGTACCTCATGATCTCGCCGGCAGATGGGAGGCTGAAGAAGGAAGATGTTCGAATGTTATTCGATGGCAGCTTGTTCTATCACATTGCGGCGCAGCGTCTAAATGAACAGGGTAAGATATAATGGTGTTGACAGATATACCCGGGGAAGACGCTTGGTTCTAGCTACGGAGTCGTGGAAAGGGAGAAGGTTGCGCCATTCAACACGGCTTACATTAATAGAATGTATTTCTAAAAATAAAATTCAACATTTTAATAAATTTTCAACTTATATTTATTATTAAACTATTAAAACTCCTACCCTTATTAGTATTAAATATAAATATAGTATATTAAAGAATACCTATAAAGTTATTATAGGCTTTAACCTTTACCATATATCAGGGAATACATTATTATCTTACCTGAGATGTATCAGAGGGGGGGACGACTGGTCCCAAGACCATGGTGGCAGTCCTGACAAGCTTAAAAAACGAGTCTCTGAACGTGATAGAGATGGGATACTGCTAAGACAACAGCGTCAAAAAAAACTGTGTGCGACAAGGGGCGTAAACAATAGACCTAAGTGTGCGGCCATTTTTTGGTGCGCAGCAGCCAACAAACCTTCAAACCAACACAGGCACACAAGACACAGATGGACAATCAAGCATCACCCGCGTCCGCAACGCAGAATTCAGCCGCCCCGGCCGGCCCCAACGGCAATGGAGATCAGACGAAGAGACAAGCCGAACAAGAGACAGGCGCGACCCCAAAGAGAAGCAGACCTAACCCGGACACGGACGACGAAGCACATCCAGACACGCTCGGGATCACCGGTGGCAGCTCGGTTTGGTCCGCTGCATATCTTCGGTAAGCGGTCGTGTTAGTCAAATACGTCAGCTTAGCTTTATCTAGCTTGGAGAACGCAGGTTCTTCTAGGCAGCGGTGGGCGACATATGCCAGGATGTGCGTATGCGTCCCGACTGGTAACATATACAATATTTATACCAATGTGCAATTATGTGGCAAGTATATACAGGAAAGCACGAGTTTTGTGTGAAGAATGTACTAGAAATGGAAAATGGGGGAGGGGGGGGGGTTTCGAGCACGACGTTGCAAAAAGAGAGGAGCGGCAGAGAGGGCAGGGCGAGAAGCTCTAGGGTAGGGGATGATGGGAGATGAAGAGGGAGAGAGTAACAGAAAGCACCCTGGTTGGTATCTACGGAGAGCGAACCCCGAACAATCGGGGTGCAGTCTGCGGTGTAAGCAGGTTCTCCATCCTTCCGTCATTCATCACAATCATAAAGTCGACTCCTTCGATCGTCTCCTGACGGTGCGCTACTGTGAGAATTGTACAATCCCGGAACTCCTTGTTCAACGCTTGTTGCGCTTGCGATTCCCGCAAGGCGTCGAGATTACTCGTTGCCTCGTCAATCAGGACGAGGTTGCTCCCAGTCTCGCGCCGACGAATGATGGCCCGGGCAATAGCAAACAGCTGCATCTCGCCCTTGGAGTACCCGACATCCGGGAGCATCGCGTCCAGACCACCCTTCTGCACCAACTGGTCCCACAAACCGAGCGAAGTAAGGACCTCCGTCAGTTGAGTGTCTCTCTGTGCTCTCTTTTCGCCATCACCAATCTCTCCCTCGTTGATGGTGAAGGGCAAGAGGTTCTTTCTCACGGTATCGCTGAACTGCACCGGGTCCTGGGTTATTGTGATGATGTGCGACCGAAGAACGTCAGCGTCAACGTTCGCAATATCGACATCGTCGATTTCCACGGTGCCGCTGTAGTACATGAAGCCGAGGAGTGTCAGCAGAATAGAGCTCTTTCCGCTGCCTGTTCGCCCAATGATGCCAACTTTGTCCCGGGCGTCAATAGCAACGCTGAAATCTCGAATAATTGGCGGGACATCATCAGCAGGTCGATACCGAGCGGAAACACCCGTGAAATCAACAGCACCTGAAAACGGCCAGCCGCGCGGCAGCTCAACCGGCTCAGCGGGTCTGTTTTCTCGGGGCGTATCTTTTCTGAACGACTCGAGTCTTGAAAGGGCAGCAACTGACGTTTCAGATCCGATCCAAGCTTCGAGCAAGTAGGTGACCAGTCGCTGGAAGTTCATAATGCTCAAGAATGAAAGTCCCACCGCTGATCCCGAAGTTCCGTGTTTCACCCACACAACAATAGACACCAAGGTAAATGCAACGCATGCAGAAATGAGCCCAAGAACTAATCCCAGCCACTGTTGAATACAGAGCATGAGATAGTATGGCTGTTGCGAATTGTCTAAAAGGTGGTACCCATTTGCTAGATTTTGCTCCCGCCAGCCAAAGGCTTGGATGTGGAGGAGGCCGTCTGCCGTTTCAGTAAAAAATGTGTACAATGGTGCTTTCTCCTCGAGATCCAAGTGACGGATCTGTCTCGAGGTTCGGAGGTAGAAACCTTGGGTCAGAACAACAGCGACCACAATCGCGGGGAGTGCTGCAGTCATGTATGTAGCACTGGACAGAATGATGCCGACAGTGATCAAAGTCGCGAAAAACATGTAGACGGTTCGGAAAAGGTAGAAGGGGAGAATTCGGGCAATGAGATTCGCGTCCTGACTAAAGCGGTTCAAAAGGTCGCCGGTCTTTGTGCTGGTGAGGTAGCCAATCGTCGAGCGCATAGCAACGTCGAGGATCTGTTCATGCAGCGCCACAGCGGCACGCACAGCGAGAATGGTATAGAGTAACCAGTACGTCAGAGCGACGAGAAAACATGCGAACACAGCAGACATTGAGTACCCAATAAAGTACAAGCCTTGAGTTGGACCAAGGTCGGTCCATATTCGCAAATATATCTCCGGAATGAGTTCGCTAACGGCCAGGAGAAAGGCAAGTAGGCTGATCCCAAAACATTTCAACCTCCCAATACTGTCAATAAAGATCACATATAGTCCGAGGTTGCCTTTTTTCTTGCGGGGATCATCCTCGGACTTGACAGAGTTTTTTGGATCGGTAGGCCATGATCTGCTAATGAGGGCTTTTTCCTTCGTCTCGGTTTCTTCGGAGACGCATGGTCTTGCTGAACTCAGGTATCCCTGTATTTTCCCAAGACGATCAGGGCTGCAGTGACCAGCCTGATCCAGAGTGACCAGTCCTTCTTCGTCAATGGTAATCATGGAGTCAACAATGTCCAGAACCTCCGGTAAGTAGGTCGACAGGAGGACGGTCGAGCCAGACCTTCGCAGAGCACCCTCCGGCCCGCATAGCTTAAATAATACGTCTGTTGCAGTCGTTCGGTCGAGGGAGCTGAAGCTGTCGTCGATGATGGTGATATCACAAGATGCAAAGACAGCTCTAGCTAGAGAAACGCGTTGGCGTTGCCCGCCGCTTAGCATGAGGCCATTCGGGCCTACTACATAAGCGTCACCACCAGGCAGTCGTGCCAAATCGTCTCCAAGCTGGCACGTTTCTATTGCGTCTGCATAGCGCTCGGCATCAAATTCTAGGCAACCGATGATGTTGTCGCGGATAGACACGTCCTTGAGCCAAACATTGGGACCGCAGTATGCAATATTGACCTTGTCGGTGTAAACGTAACCGCTGTCGGTTTTGGTTTCGCCTAGAATGCTCCGGAAAAAGGTGGACTTGCCGCAGCCAGTAGGCCCGACCACAGCCGCGACGGAGCCGCGGCCCAAGGTAACAGTGATTTCTGAGAGCAGAGACTCCTCCATCTCAACGGGCCTGATACTGGCGTTGGCGAATTGAATGATGCCCCTCGGGCTATGGGTCGGCTGGCGCGGTCTCATCACCTCGGAACCGTAGTGCGTTGGCAGAGGCTCGTACTCCTGCAGGCTGGCGGAAGGGTCCCATTTCACCCGCGAATCTTTGCGCTCTTCTAGAAGAAGGAATTTCTGAATTCGGCCAAAGCATGCAGTCATGCTTGCAACATCCGTGTACGCGCTCAGGGCCCTGGCTGTAGGGGCCTGAATAAGGCTCACAACAGCAAGCGTCGGGAATACCTGCGACGCAGACATTTTCCCGCCGAATCCTTGCCAAAAAAAGGCAGCAGCAATAACGACGACGGGTGTTCCAACGTCAGCAAACTGCTGTAGCATATTCACAATCGCCATATAGAAACGGAAGGGTTTCGAGGTCTCCATTTCTTCAATTCGAAGCTTGTGGATTTGATCACGCATGGTAGGACCAAGTCCCAGCATCTTGACAGCCGGAAGTTGTTTAAGCACCTCTGCAGTCCGTGTCACTCTCTTCTCAATGCTCTTGTTCCAATTAGCCGCCGCAGGACCAGTGACACGGCTCAGCAGGTAGGAGCAAACATTAGTGCCTAAAACAGGCAACAGTACAAAGAAGCAAGACGTGCCGATAAATCGCGAAAGAAGGAACACACCAAATGCAACTTCAAAGGCGGTCAAAGGAATGTCAATGAAGGTGGTCAGGCCTCTGACCAGCTCTTCCACATCGGCGCTCATGTGTGTCAGCACTGCGGCCTTCTTAGCATCGCGCTCGCTGAGATGATGTGTTTTCTCCATCAGTTGGGCAACAACGCCGCCGCGAACCTTTGTGATGAGGCGATTGGTTCGGTGCGCTGTTGACGTTCTCGACAAAGTGAGGACGACGTAGAGAAGAAGTGTGCCAGCTTGCGAGCCACCCCTCTCTCCAGGAGAGACTGAATGTCCCTCTCCCCGCTCATCGAGCTCGGCGATGCGAGTCACTTGCTGGATGAGAAAGGGCTGAACAAAGCTGAGCACAATGTTGAGCAATCGAGGCCATAGAAGCAGGAGAATGTCCCATTTCCAGGCCCAGAAGCACGCACCAAGTAGTCGAAATCGTGATTGGGCGATGCTTTCGCGATTCCATTGCTCGTTCAATCGGCTGTGTAAGCTTCTGGAAGCCAGTTCTTGGCCAAGCTTGTCCATGTTTTCACGGCGTACCGTCTCGTAGAAGCCGGTCAAGAAAATTGGGTTCAGGAACCACAAGAAGGTTCTGCTCAGGAAACCACTAGCGGCCTCTTGCCCAGTCATGTCTCGGAGCTCATCATCAATGATGAGAGGCCTTTTAGATTTCTCTTGGAGGGTCACGAGACAGAGGCGCAAACACGCAGTAGCGACGGCAATGCCTCCAAGCGCGTCGAGTCCAGATCGTAGGAAAAACGACCGACTTTTTGTAATATCCACAGCGAAAGTAAATAGGAGGTACAGAGCAAGGGCGGAGGAGGAGCGAACAGAGTGCTTATGCCCTACATATACCATGATGGCGACGTTGATAGTAGCAACTAGCTCAAGCGAGGTCGCCGGCATAGCAGTGTCGGTCTGGTCGGTGGAGGCATGTTTGTGAAAGCCTACAGCAGCAGCCTGCAAGGCTACGAGGCCAGCAGCGAGAGTCTAGTGGAAAGATGTTCGTCAGATAGTTTTCATTGAGAGCGGATTGGCTGCGAGTGGCTTACCAGCTTGATCCAGAGCAAGGAGGTTGTTCGAATGCAAACGGGCTCCAGTCGGTAGCGGTTGGCGAAGACGAGGAAGAGAATGATGCCAAAGATCGATGGGATGATCTCCAGAATGACTTGTTCGAATTTCAGAGAGAAATCGAAAATGTCAAGGAGAGGGTCCCAGAAGTTGCGGTCGGCGGCAAGGGTGGACATGTTGATTGTGCCACGGGCCAACGCCTTTCTTCCCCAGTGCAAACGGCCACGTCCCAGCTAGCAATGGCAGCACAGTAAGGAACAAGAGCAGCGTAAATGGCAGACGGTACAAAGGCAAAGGTCTATTCTGTGCCAATGCTTGGAAATGTACACAGTTTGCTTTGTGTTGAGAGACATTCAGGGAATAGGAAAATGCAGACATGTACCAGTATCATCTCCAGCCTGCAGAAAGTAGGCCGACCTCGCTAGTTAGCAGACGGAGAGCAGCGGCGGCCCACAACGAGACAACGTCGGCCAGCCTTTTCGTCAGCCTTCGACGCGCCCACTTCAATACCATAACGACATTTTTTAAGTCGCGTAGATATTGGATTTTACGGCAAACCGACCAGTCTGTGGCGCGGGCTGCAACGGTCAACAGTGGAGGCGAGGACTCTCTTGTGGGTGTTGCATCGAGGGAGGGACTGGGAATGATGGCGCAATATTATCTGCGCTGGACTAAACAAAAGTTCCTTGGGCTGATCAATCACATGCTGCTACAAATGCACTCTGCGCCAGTAATATGATCGAGCAATCCTGCCCCCTTGCCTGTTTGCTCTATACATGCAGTAGGCGAAATATTAGCTGGGTCGATATCCGGCGGGCCGCCTCACCCGTCCGTGGCATGACTGGCCAGCCACAGAGGTTTCCCCGCTCGAATCAGGCTGTATAAGAACAAATGGTGTGACCCGTTTTCTCTCCAAATAGAACAAAGGATGCACTAAAAGCGCAAAAGGACCCCACGGGGCTACGGCCCGTGATGGTGGCTTTTCCAATGGTCGTCGCGCGGGCACAACACCGCCATGAGTCCAGTGCTCGCGGACAAGCCCAGTCGCAATGACGAGTATTGCGCTGGATCTCTCCGTGGTGAAATAGGGTGAACATAATGTAGTATTCCTTATCGGACTATATTCATCTGTTGACAATGCACGCTGGCCAAGGCAAGCCACTAATATCCAGCATACGAGACTCAGCCAGGCTGCAGGAAAACGAGAGAGCGGACCGCCCTGCAGCAGAGTGACAAATAATCACCAACGAACAAGGTCCAGCTTCTCCATCTTTGCCACGCTAGGATTTAACTGCATAGGTAGGTATGTGGCTGCCGTCCTGCGCCATTCCCTCTTCGCTCTTCGGCTGGGCGAAAACCATGTCCCCGCCCTCTCGCTCGCTCTGATGCCCGCTTGAAAAGCACGGCGAGGGGAAAATTCTAGCTTCATCATCGCATCTACCTTTTATCCAACTATTCACCCTTGGAATCGACCGCTCTGCAAAATATGATGGCTTCAAAGAACTCAGTAAGCGCAAGGCAGCTCGTCGTCCTGCTGCTACTGGACATTGGTCTGCTGTGCCACAGCGCCCAGTGTGCGCCGGTCCGTACGTACTTTCCTTTACCCGTTCTTCACTTTTTCCTTTTTTTTTCTTTTGGCCTCCAGCTTACTCTGACTATTTAGATTCGCTTGCCGACAGGGCACGCATATCTTCAACTTCGGCAACTCCCTTGACCGGCGTCCCTGCGCTCTTGTTTTACACGAAGAATGATCTAAGTGGCTTCAGTGACAAGGATGTCCTCGGTGCTCGCAAATAGCCCTAGCTGAGAGAATGCTTTGCATATAGAGGCGGCGAGCCGGAGTCGGGACGCTTACGCCAGTTTTCCGCATTTATCTCGTCCTCGCCGCCGACCAACCCGCCGCCGAAAGTGTGCCACTGCAACATATGTATGCAGTGGCCATTCTCCGGTCGACGTCGAGCACGAGATAAGTGCAGAAAACGGGCTTAAGAGTCCTGACTCTTTGTTCTCGTGCGCGGTATATACATGAGCGCGGCGCTGAATTATTGGCAATAAAATGGTCGCTGGAATTTCCGAGCTCTCAGTTCAACAGCTAAAGGGTGGGAACTGCTCTGGAGAGCGTGTCACGCAATATAGTATCTAGCACACAATATAGTATCTAGTACTTGACGCTAAATGCCTGCCAGTAGCCGGGCTCCTTTCCAGATGAGGGCGACCCGCTGCCGTTACCGGCACCCCAGAACTTGTTTGTGTCCTTTTCGAACAGAGTGTACCCCTTGCCCGAGGTGTACCCAATGGTAAATACAGCCGCCTTATCTTTGCTACCGCAGAGGATTCCACCGGCGCAGATGTACTCTCCGCAGGCCACGTTGCTAATAGTAAAATCGCTGCCGCCGAGCTCGACGACATGGACGACCCAGCGCTGGGCCTTCTTCTCATGCTTCGCCGTGGCGGCCTGCAGGACGGGCTTCTTGTTGCCGCCGCACTTCATGGCTGTCAGCGCCTGACCATTGCTCTCAAACGTCAGGTACCGGCCCTCGGTGAGCTTGCCGCGGACGGGCTTGAAGCCTTCTCCGACAACCGTGGTCATATCCTGGATGGCACCGGGACCCGTGTACGGTGCGGGAGGCTGATGCTCCGTGTGACTGGCCCGGCAGTACGACGCGCCGTCCCACTGGCCCTTGGTATTCTTATGCGGCTCGGGCGTGTCCGGCAACTCCACGACATCAAAGTCCGGATTCTGAAAGTCAAACGCGTTGACGAGGTCGCCCATGTTTTCGCGGCGCCAGGGCACCATTTCGTCCGTCTTGACGTCGCGGCCCTTGGCCTCCTGCCACTTCTCCAGGAACAGGATCTGCGAGTTGTGGTCCGAGTGCTCGGTGTACACGCCACCCTTGCGCGTCCAGGGGGAGATGATGTAAAAGGGCACGCGGTAGCCGGGGCCAGTAAAGGTGTAGCCCACCTTGCCGTAGGGGTCCTCGAGCCACTCGCCAGCCGTGCCCTTGGGGGAGCGGAAGGGATCAACGTGGTCGGCCCAGCCGCCGGTTTCATCGTACGAGTAGATGAGGGCCGTCTTGTTGTATTTTGGCGACTTGATGATGGCGTCGGCAATCTTGCGCTGGAGCCAGCCACCGTCCTTGGGCATGTAGGGCGTGTGCTCCGAGAGCACCGTTGGGCCGATAATGTACGACAGCTCAGGCAGAGTACCGTTGGCGGCGCGCTCGTAGAAGGAGTCCATCGAAGAGCCTACCATACCCTTTTTGTAGAGAGGTGACGACTCGGGGGCATCCTGGAACTGGCCGAACCAGGCGTACGGGTTGTCGTCGAAGTTATCCGCGTCCTGGAAGACAGTCCAAGAGACGTTGGCCTTTTCAAACATCTCACCCGTCGTCTTCCACTTGAGCGGGTAGCAGTTGATGCCGCCGGCCTCGCAGCCTGGGGTTTCGTTGTTGTCAATGTATGGGTTGCCGCCTTGGTCAGGCTTCTGAGGGCTTCCCGGGGAGTTGATCGAGCCAGAGATCCAAGTAACTCTGTTGGGGTTTGTAGAGGCAACAACACCTTCCTAAGAATTGTTAGTGAGTATTTCACACCATTTGTGAGTTACATACTTGGTACATATCGCCGACGACCCAGCCGTCCGCAAGAGCCCACTGAATGGGAATGTCCGTTTTCTGAAAGTAACCGATACTATAGACGGTATTGTTCAAGGCCCAGTGGTCGTTGCTGCCATGGTTCCAGGCTGCATGGTTCTCAAACCAACCGTTGCTGCCAGCATACATGCACTGTGTAATGTCATTCCACTGGTCACCAAGGTAATTGAGGTACCAAGGGTTGATGTGGTCCGCTTTGGTGGTCATCGTGGAGTCGACGACCTGGTTCCAGACGGGCTTATCGCCATTCATCTGGAGATTAGCATCAGCAAAGCCACGGACACCAGGCATAGTGCCAAAGTAGTGGTCGAAGGCACGATTCTCTGCATGGTGTTAGCCAGTCACTACACTGAACAAATCAATGGCACTTACCCTGCATAAAAAGGACAACATGGTCAATATCAGCCAGACCACCGGCCTTGGCAGGTTGAGACCAGTACAAGAGGGCCGTGGCGGCCGAGGCAGCGATGCGAATGGTACTCATGATGGTAGGGTAGCACCACGATAAGAGTAGTTGAAACAGCATCTTCGAGGAAAAGGCCGCGACGGAAGCGGCTCATTTAACTGGGATCCCAGAGCGTTACTTTGGTCTGGATTCTGGTCTGGGGTAGCCATCGGAGCGCGCAGAAACGTCATGCTCGGCTCAGGGAGCGCGGTGAAGCGTCGACCTAGTCACTCGGACAGGATAATCTGTGCCGGGCTTTCCATGTCGAGCTGATCCAATCCAATCACTAGGGCCATGCATGTGCACGATGGGAATTGCAGTGCGGGGCAAATGTGAGGGGGCCATGATGATGCACGAGGCCAAGAGATGGATGGTGGGACAAGATTGATCAAAAGGTGTTGAGATGGACGAAGGCAAGGAGGGAGCCGGCTTGGCGGAGCGGGTGGTTGAGGGGATCGAGAGGCGTCCAGTCAGCGCGAAGCCAGTGAAACGCGTTGGATGTCCGAAGATTGCAGTGGATACAGGCTTGCAAGTAGCGCTGCAGTCAGTGGGTAAGCCCTGCGGCCCCTGTAAGTTTTGGTAGAAGTCTGTGTACGCAAACGAGTGAAAACAAGATTATACTCGTTACTGTTAGAGCTTGTCGTTTGTTCTTGAACCAATTGCTAATGCAACACATTCTTCTACCCTGCGTAAAAAACCTCTTGCACGCGTCAACATCACCACGTCCCGGCAGCTCTCGTGGCAGCCCCTGTAATGGGTTGCCGCACCGGGGCTCCTCAGGGGCCGCTCTGCTAAAATAGGCCTGAGTCCGGCCCTTTAGCAGTTCTTTAGCACATTTTGCACCCTTTAGCGGTCTTTAGCGGTCTTTAGCGGCCCCGGAAAGCCCAGGCGTGGGGTTCGCTGCACACGTGCCCCTCTCGGCAGGCTTGGCTGGCTTTCCATCTCCTGTTATCTTGAACCATCCACGTACCTGTTGCCTGTCACGACTAGCAAACGCACCTATACGACATCCCCAATTACAAATGCCGCATCCTCCAACGCCCCCAATGCAACCCAATCCATTTGGATACCGACGGCACCATGACCTCCTCAGGAGTTACCAACGGCCTCGTGCCCCACGACATGTAACCATCTTGATCCGCGCCGTGGCTGTCCAGCGGGCTTGTCTCCCAACTCAACTTCCTACTTGGGTAGCCGCGGTCTAATGGAACTTTCTGCTGTTAGTCTAGCCGCGCTATGAAGATCATGGGCCGGATTGACTCTCACAAACTTCACCGGAGACTCAAATCGTTGACCGGTAGTTCCATTGGTTATCGCAACATAATGCGCGACCGAAATGCTCAAGGAAAAGAGCAAAGAGATGCACCCATGACGCCGGCCAAACGATCAATGACCAGTCTCGTGTCATACTGGCTTGCTGGGCTTGTCTTTCTCAGTGCCGCGACGCTGCTTGTTGGGCCATACATTGGCTTGTGGTCCCAGCATCTTACCGCCAAACAACCCCAAACACGCGATCAGGTCGCTATACCATTACATCCTCACATTCACAGCAGCAGAGGAGCCAAAACCTTGCGATTTGACTGGACCGTGACAACTGGTTTGCGCAGCCCAGACGGCGTCGAAAAACTAGTCTATCTGGTTAATGGTGAGTCAGCTACTCCAAGGCGAACAACCTGTGTTGATATCGATCAGGAGAGTTTCCCGGACCAACCATTGAAGCACGCTCAGGGGATAGACTTATCGTGAACGTCCATAATCGTCTCTCTGATGAAGGCCTATCCATTCACTGGCATGGTCTGCAGATGAGAGGCAACAATACCATGGACGGAGCTGTCGGCGTTACCCAGTGTCCTATCCCTAATGGCAAGGATTTCGTGTACGACTTCAACATTGGATCTGAAGAGCATGGCACATTTTGGTGGCACAGCCACCACAAGGTTCAACGCGGTGATGGCCTGTTCGATGGATTGATAGTTCACCCGCCTCGCCAGCAAGTTCCTCCCGACAATTACGACGACTACGACGACGTGCTTCTCATGGTTGGAGACTGGTTCCACCAACCCCAAACAGATGTCCTTGACTGGTATGCGGGATGGACAAGTCTCGGAGATGAGCCCGTGCCAGATTCCTTGCAGATCAACGGCCGAGGGCGTTTCGACTGTTCGATGGAGATGCCTGCGTTTCCGATCAACTGCACAGACAAGTCAATCACCAACATGACACCTATATTTCGTCGCAAGGCCCCTAGAACGAGGCTACGGCTTGTCAACGTCGGCACAGTCTCCGGTGTCACCCTCATGATAGATGGGGCCGATCTTCAGCCAATCGAGGTGGACGGTGGATGCGCTGTGCATTCGTCTGCCGCTGATGCCATCGGCATCCTCTACCCGGGTGAGCGCACTGACTTGATGCTAGCCTGGAAAGACGATTTTCAAGGCGAAAAATGGTTCAACGTGTACTTGGATGATGAGTCCGTGCTACCAATCGACGTGTCCGGATGAGACTTGCCGCTAACTTCATCCACAGAAATTATTCTCGACCCAATCCTTCGCTCATCGAAGAACAGGCCTTTCCAGCCTTACCGGAAACAGCACTTGCTGCAACATTTCAGCCGCCTAGAGACCTTGCCGCTGTCGCAACACGCATCGATATTTCGGAGCTAGCATCTGAGGCGCCAACCAAGACCCATTTTCCTCCGGCCCAACAGACGATATTGTTTTATCTGAAAACAATGATCAAGTCGCATCTCGGCAACCGGCCACATGGATATGTAAACCACACCACGTGGGAGCCGCAGCCACAACCGCTCCTCTCTCAGAGCCGCCAGGACTGGGACGAAAACCAATTCTTCCCCTACGTGCAGAGCGGATCAGAACCTGTCCACATCGACCTCGTCATCAACAACTTGGATGACGGATCACACCCCGTACATCTGCACGGACACTCATTTTACGTCTTGTCCTCCTTTCGAGCCAAAGGCCGCGGAGGCTGGGGCAGCTACAATCCATATGACCCCAAAAGTGTTTTGCGGCGCCCGCTGAATTTGGAGAACCCGCTTGTCAAGGATACAGTCAGCGTTCCTCGGCGCGGACATGTTGTGCTGCGAGTGGTGGTGGATAACCCTGGGCTTTGGATGCTTCACTGCCATATGATGGTCCACATGGGTACGGGCATGGCAGCGGGATTCCATGTCGGCCCGGCAGAGGACGAGCAGCACTTGCTTGGCATGGACTCGACAGCAGCCGCTCTTTGTGAAGCGCCGTAGCTCTGTCAACCGAGGCGATACACTCCAATCACTGTCACAGCCCGCCTTCGAAACCCGCAGGACAGGAGAAGAGTTGCGAAGCTATTCATCAATAAAGATTTTTTTCTTGGTCAAATCCACAGCCACCCAGTTAACCTTAAAACGCCTCGCGAGGCGGCTTGGTGACAAGACGTCATTAAACTGGACCCGTCTGACCATACCGGTTGTCACATCGAACCGCCGCTTCGATCCCGGCTTGCCATCTACGGTATCCCGTCGGGTCTGGTGCCAAGATCTGTTATTCCCCTTCGTTGGGCGCTGCACAGGCCTCCTACACACAGAGTGTCGGCACACCGGCCTGCCAGACCGGTTGGCCGGTTGGAAGTAACGAGACAAATATTTCCGCTTCTAAATATGGGACACTGGATACTCCGACAAGGCTACTGGCGGCTGCTCACAAAATTCATGGGCCCTACTCCGGCATAGAGGCTCTGTGACCTCAGCCAAGACTGAGCGCGCACCCATTCCTCCACAAGTACACCCGGCCATGGCTGGTCTAATATTTTCATGATTGAATACAAAAAGCCCAATCTGCCGGAATCCATTTCTTCGAGTCTAGTTCTGCGTGTTTCCGAATCGTATTTTCGCAGCTTGTTCACCATGGCCGATATGGAGAAGCGCGCTGACTCTGGCAATGCCAACGACGTGGTCGGGCCTTACAAACCCAGCCTTGTATTGAAAGAGCAAAGCCAAAAAGAAAACACGAGCAGAAGTTTTCTGGATAAATTCGCCCTGCCTGAATGGACGGTCCGCGGCAAGCTGCTCGAGGGTAGGATGCTCAACAACAGCATCGGCATCATCGCATCATGCGGGTTTCTCATGTTTGGCTACGACCAGGGTGTGCTGAGCGCGCTTCTGACGCTGGACGACTTTCAGAAGAATCTGCCTCTGATGACACCGCGCGATCAGGCAAACCCCATCTGCTGGCTCGACAAGGACGCGACTATCCCAAACCCCGACATGTGCACTGGAGATGCGAATACGCAGGCTGCCGGTGTAGCCATCTACCAAATTGGCTGCTTTCTCGGCGCTGTTTTGGTCTTTTTCTACGGCGAATCCTGGGGCCGCAAGTCCTCGACGTTTTGGGGCAGTCTGATTATGATTATCGGTACCATTATGCAGGCCTCGTGTTTTGAGTATGGCCTCTTTGTCGCCGGCCGCGTTGTCGGCGGTGTCGGCAATGGCATGGTAACTTCGAGTGGGTGAAGCAAGAACTTTCATGGTATCATGCGCTGACTCTTGTAGCAATTCCGACTTGGCAGTCCGAGTGCGCCCGCCCACATAAACGAGGCTTCCTCATCATGCTCTCTGGTGCGCTCATCTCGGGCGGCATCATGATCGCGTACTGGATAGACTATGGCTTCTATTTCCTCGAGGGCTCCGTTCGCTGGCGCTTCCCCATTGCTTTCCAGAGCTTCTTCACCCTCATCGTCATGTGGGGGCTCATGTACCTGCCGGAGTCGCCGCGCTGGCTGGCCATGCACGGCCGCATGGATGAAGCCGCCGCGGTGACGGCGCGCCTCCTCGGCCGACCCATCGATCACGCCGACACCCAGCAGGAATTGCAGAGCATCGTCGACGGCATCGCGGCCCAGGGCGCGCAGGGTCAGTTTCGCAATAAGGAGCTGCTCACCGGCGGCCCGTCGCAGAATCTGCGTCGCACGCTCATTGGTGTCGCTGCACAGTTTGGGCAGCAGATTTGTGGCATCAACCTGATAACGTACTACGCGACGTTTTTGTTTGAGAACTCGCTCGGCTTCAGCGCGGAAATGTCCCGTCTTTTGGCCGCGGCCAACGGCACAGAGTACTTTTTGGCCTCGTTGGTTGCGCTGCCTCTTATTGAAAAGACCGGTCGGCGCACTTTGATGCTGTTTGGCGCGTTTGGCATGATGGCATCCATGGCCATTCTTGCTGGCACCGTGTCGACCGGAACAACGCTCCCCAACGGCGCACCGAGGCTCAACACCACCTACGGCGTGACGGCCACAGTCTTTCTCTTCGTCTTCAATACTTTCTTCGCCATTGGTATGGTCCATATCCTACACCCCCCACGCACCCCATCTAACTTCTTGTCTAGGCTGGCTTGGCATGACTTGGCTGTACCCCGCCGAAATCACCAACCTCCGCATCCGCATCCAGGCCAACGCGCTGTCCACCTGTTCCAACTGGCTGTCCAATTTCCTTATCGTCATGATTACGCCGCCGGCGTTTGCCAAGCTCGGGTACCGCACGTACATCATGTTTGCCGTCTTCAACGCCGCCATTATTCCCATGGTGTGGCTCTTCTTCCCGGAACCCAAGGGCCGCAGCCTCGAGGAGCTCGACGTCGTTTTTGCCAGCGCCTACGCGGACAAGGTCAGTCCGGTGCAGCGTGCCAAGGAGATGCGGCATATCGAGGGCCGCGAGCTGGAGACAGAGCTGGAGAAGTACTTTGGCGCGCAAAACACGACGGACCACGCGTAAATGCAGCATTATTTCGATAACTATATACCATTTGTGTTTCTGTCTCGGCAACGTCAAATCTACATCCACGCCACCTTGAGCTGTGAATCATTCTCCTGCGCAAGAGTCTCCCCGTAGATTTCCGGCCTTCTTGCCTTACGATAGCGAAACCCGCCCGCCTTTTCTAGCTTGTCCCTCGTGCACACCGCCACGGCCATGTCCTCGTCCAGCTTCCTACACTCAGCCAGAACGTCCCCAAACGGGTCCAGCACCATGCTGCACCCATTCTTGAGTTGGTCGTCGTCCATGCCAATCGGATTGCTGAAGACGACGTAGATGCCATTGTCGTACGCCCGCGCCGGCAGCCACTTCATCAGCCACGCGCGGCCCTTGAGCCCGTCAAACTCGGCGCGCAGCGTCGTCGGGTCGGCCTCCCTGCTCCGCCACAACGCCGCATCCACAAACCCCGCGCCCGGGCGCGTCGACGGCGTGCACATGGTGACGTGCGGCGTGAACAAGATCTCGGCGCCGCGCAGCGCCGTCGCGCGCACATTCTCCACCACGTTGTTGTCGTAGCAGATGAGCAGGCCCGCCTTCCACCCGAGCAGGTCAAACACGACCAGCTCGTCGCCGGCGCTCAGGTGCGCGCTGATGAACGGGTGCAGCTTGCGGAACCGCGCCACCAGCCCCGCGCCCGACACGCACACGTACGTGTTGTACATCTTGCCCGTCTGCTCGTCGCGCTCAAACAGCCCGGCCAGCACGTGGATGTTGTGCGCCCTGGCGATGCCGATGAGCGCCTGCGTGCTCGCGCCGTCAGGCACTGGCTCGGCCACCGCCCAGAGCGAAGCCCGCGTCAGGCCCGCTGCAAACGTGTATCCGGTCACGCAGCACTCGTGGAAGGCCACGACGTGGCTGCCGGAGGAGGCGGCTGCGGCTGCGAAGCGCGAGATGCTGGCGAGGTTGGCGGCCTTGTCGCCCGATGCGTTTTCGAACTGCACAGTGGCGATGCGCAGGTCGGTGGTTTTGGGGCCCGCCATGATGATGTCTGGCAGTGTTGCTGTTGAATCTATAACAACATCATGTGTAGGCGAGGGCCTTTTTTATAGTTGAATAGGGCTTGGCCGTTCCAATTTTGTGACGGCTAGCTCGGAAGCTCGTATTCAGTCGCGATTCGGCTTTAATGGGTGAGGCTGATATTGAGGTGCGGAGTTTCCGTTTTGGGACAACACGACGGTTCCCACGTGGTAAGCCTAGATTGTTAGTCACAATAGTGTTGTTTCGCCTCGGAAATGTAACAATCCCTTTATACAACTTTTGAGTGTATGTGGTTGTACTACCTAGGCGTGTCGTCTGAGGATCTATGTGGAGTCTGTTTCGAGGCACGAAGCGTGACTAGCTGCACGGAAAGAGAGAACTGTCAGAGAGAAAAGTAAGTAAATTAAGATTAAAAAACGAGAAACAACGTAGCTTTCATTCCAGGCCAGTGAAACCATCAACGCGAGTTGGGAAGTAGGTCCAAGTCGTCCAAGTCCCCATCAAGCCAAAGGGAGTAAACTCCTCATGGTTGTCCTGGGACAGGGCGATGTCGGGAGCACCAGCCTTTGAATAGGCCTTTTTCGGGTCCGGGTTGGCTGGTATTGGAGAAGTTGGGAATCTTAAATTTGATCTCCAAGTTGATGTTGGTGGGCGGCAAAATTGTCGTCCATGACGTCGTCGTCGGAGTCAGTGCTGTAGTTGTGCCAGGCGTCTTCGAAAAATGAATCCTCGACAGCGTTGCTGTTATAGTCGGAATCCTCCACAACGTCTGTCATACTGGAATCCTCCGCAACCTCTGCCACACTGAAAGCCTCCGCAATCCCTGTTATACCCATATCACCAGCGAACGCATCAAAGTCGTGACGCTGTGTGCTTTCGCCACGAGAATCCGGCTGCTGGGCGGGTAGCAGCCGGCGTTTGGTGCCCTTGGGCGGCGTTGTGTCCTTGGTGACGTGCGAGTAACAATGGCGATGCTTCTGCACCACTTTCCCACCTTCAATCTCTTCAACAACTTCCCATGTGTCCACTTCTGTTGTTTTGCTACTCTCGACAATGTCGCGTTGCTGTCCGTCCGACAGGGCCAGCATGAGGAGCCACCATAGAGCTAGGTCTGTCGTTAACTCATCCTCGCCCTTGTTCGACCACGGGATGCGCTTAATGTCCGCCATCAGCTGGTCGGGGTCAAGTTTCTCGTCTTTATTCTTGCTAAGTCCAACCTTGCGGAAGCGGCACACGACCATGGCCTTGTCGGTTAGGATGTACCCGTATCGGAGCCGGAACGACATGCAGGAATTGGCCAGCTGCCGAATCGGACTTCGGTGACGGGCCAAAGCGAAGCCATTTTCGTCGTCAAATTTGACGCTGGATCGGCCGAACCCTGCCATGACGACATGTCTATTGTATCGAATAACATGGTGCGTGGTCCGCAGATTGTGATCGCCTGGGTCGTTATTGGTGCACTGGTGCAAGAGGTTGTAGCTTGTGTTAATGTCTTGGGGCTTCTTGAGGGGATTGAGAGCTCGTTCGAGTAGCGTGTAGTCCCAATGAATCACCTTTTTGATGTCTTTTTCTCGGCGGATCGCAACTCCGTAAAAGAATCTCTGAGGGTCGGGGATTTCTTGGGGGAACTCAGATTCGAGTATATGGCCATAACTATCTTTTAGGTTTTGCAGGGTAAACTCGTCCCAGTTCACTATATTTTGTTCTTCCAGACCTGGCCAACAACTTCTCGAGGCATTAGTAGAGGTTCGCGGCGCCAAATGACAAGGGATATCTGGCTTCGCTTGAGTGAGGGCTTGTTGCAACGTCCTCATGGTTGGTGAAGTCAAGATTTTGAAGGTGTAGAAGAGTAAGTCTTTGAAGTATCGCTCATAATAGGGTGTAGCTCCTTTATACTCGCCAATAGGCAGCACCATATCAGTCCTATCCGATGCTTTTCACTGCTGCGCCGATCCTTGAGCCACACTTTAGGCACCCCTTATCCCCGTGCCACGCCAGACTCTTTCATAATTGACCCGGTACGGCAACCTATATGGATCATTGACGCCCACATATACGGGGGCGCGGAGCACGGGGAAGAGGCGAATCACGTTGTTAGGCAGCACAGCTCGACGTGTCTCGCATGCGCTCCAGGGCGATCGAGGCAGGGGACATTTGAGCAGCAGAACAAGTTGATGCCTATCACGAAGGTACCGTGCTACCTTAGGTCTTTGAAGCAATAGCCCCCACCAGACTTTCTACAATCAGAAAGTTGGATGTCTGTCGTCCGAGTTTTGAGAGTGTTACACGGGCGTCACCAATTAGGTTTCCACAACTGTCGATGCCTCGACGAGGAAGGGAAAAATAGGCAAACAGTAGATTAAAGGGATGAGAAAAAGTAAATAAAAGTTAACGATATATAATTCCACGAGTATAATAACCTTGATAATATAAAAAGAAATAGTTCTAGGAAAAAAAGAGCCCCCAACCTTTGCATTAGCTTTTTGCTCACAACCAGCAACACGTCAAAAACCTATAATCAGCCTAAGTATTAGCAGGAGCTATAATGAAGAGATCCCAACAGAGTTCCAACCACATAGTTGGAGTATGAAAGGGGGTACTTTCACTATTCCGCGTCGTTCTTACCTCAAAATCAACAGCTTTTCAGTCATGAGATACTAGCTCGCCAGCACTTCTTTGTAAACCACCATATGTCCCATCACCACAGCCGGTAAGATACCTAATTACATTGACGTCATAAGCGCTAGACTCAGCATCGTAGTTGCCCATGTTCCAGTCGTAGTTGCCCTTGTTCAGGTCGAACCTCTCAGCATCGTAGTTGCCCATGTTCCAGTCGTAGTTGCCCTTGTTCAAGTCGAACCTCTCAGCATCGTAGTTGCCCATGTTCCAGTCGAAGTTGTCCATGTTCCAGTCGTAGTTGGCCATGTTGCAGTCGGGATAAGCATCGTTGTAACCGCTCATGGGGAAGTTGTGGGGAGCAGCGTTGTTATTGGCCATGTTCCAGTCCGGAGAAGCATCGTTGTAATCGCCCATGGGGAAATTGGGGGGAGCAGCGTTGTTATTGGCCATGGGCACGCCAAGACCAGCAAGGTTCCAGGCATTAGGCATAGTCCCGGAAATACGTACGCTCAATCCGGGACAATGAGCGCTCCAGTCAATATCATAGGCATTAGTTGTAGCGCAGTAGCCAAATGTGTTGCTGTTGGGAGCAGTAGTATTGTGGTTCTGGTTCATGTTGGAATCAGGGGCAACGGTGCCACTATCAGGGTTGGGGGCAGTGGCGTTTGAGTTGGGAACGGGTGTGTTTGATTCGGGCTCGGGGGTAGGGTTATTGAGGTATCCCGAGAGTCTCGTTCCGTTTGGCGAGGCCAAGAGCGCATCAAAGCCGGCGACGTCGGCGTCGCCTGGCCCCCAAAAGGTGTCACTAGCAGGGTTGGCGGCAGTGGCGTTTGAGTTGAGGGCGGGTGTGGTTGACTCAGGCTGGAAGATAACGGCATCAGGGGAATCCGGGTAAGTGTCCCACACAAAGTTTGGCAAGCCCACGCTCGCCTCAAAAGCGGCAGCGTTGCCTGGCTCTGGAGCGCTGTACGGCGGAGGCGGCGTGCGGGAGTCAGGACTGTCAAGCTCATCCTGGCCCTCAACCCGCCCCGCGCCGAAGGTATGCCACTGTGTCTCTGTGTCTCTTATTCGGTCCTCGTCATTCTCGTTGGCGACTACCGCATCCAGCGCGGCCGTCATGCAGAGCCACCACAGTGCGAGATGCGTTGTTAGCTGAGTCTCGCCATGCAGGCTCATCGGAACGGGCGCGATGAGCGCCGCTCTGTCTTCCAAGTCGATGTTCGAGAAGCAGCACGCGACCAGCTCCGTGGTGCACTGGATGTAGCCGAACCGGGTCCCCGCGTCGCGGCAGTGGCGCGCCAGATCCGAGACGGGGTAGCGGGAGACCTTTCTGCCCCTCAGCAGTTCCCGGCCGCTCCAGCCCGCGTGGTAGATTCCCACGACCAGTGGTTGTATGGGCGACCGGTCCAGACTGATCTCATGGCTCGCCTGGACCTTGTCGGTCCCGGGAGGGTGGGAGATGAAGGCGCCGTTGTGCGCCCGGTAGACGTGGCGGGGCTCGACACCGCGGTAGTGCTCGAAGCTCGGCTTGGCAAACTGGAGAGCTTTGGCAAACTGGAAAGTCGGACGAAGAACGTCGTCATTCCAGGCGAATGGGTTCACGATGCCGGAATGGTCGGTCGGGGGGGGGTCGTGTCTGAAGTTGGGGTTGTCCAGCAAGGGTCCATACTCTGTGTTCAGATTTTCCAGGGTAAAATATTCCCATTCGATGATGTTATCTTCTCCGAACTTGTAAAATCTGGAGTTCGCAGTCCTGCTGCTACTCGGGATACTCGGGATTTGGTTCGATGGGGTGGGCTTTTGCCGAGTCAGAGCTTGTCGTATAGTCATGTTTCGTTGCAAAATAAATCTTTGTAAGTGGAAAGAAGACAAGACACCCGATCTCTGGTTTGTGACTGGCCTTAAATATTTTGTGTCAAACATCAGGCAGCATCCTGCATTATAGGCACCCTCCGACATGTGTCCAGGCAGCACACTACCTACATTCGCGTGCAGTCGTAGCCTCCGCGATGTACCACCCCATGCACCGGCTGCGAAACTTTACCTTACAAGACCCGAAACATAACAATAGTCACCATGTGTAACAATGTAGTGGCTGTGCATGGTGTATTGGGCTCTAGAATCCATGGGGGGGTAACGGCGCCCGGCGTGCGGTACAACGCTTTCGGCTGCCCTGCAGTACGCTGGGCAAAGAGTAGCCGGAAAGGCTGAAGGAAATTAACGAAACGAAGTAGCAAGTCACGCATAAAGAGCCGGCAGTTACTGCGTTCTTGTGAACTACCAGCCATACTCTGATAGAACTCCAACCGAGGCAGTTGCTTGTCTAATCGAGCGCCTCACCTCTGTTTTTTTTTTACCAGCTTTCGTCAGGACAACTTGCGTGGCTAGTTTGACGTCAGCTTTCGAGGCATTATTACTAAGCACGGGTGTCAGTTTAAATGGTTGTACGGTATTGTATGATGGGAACTCTCTCGTGGCTGTACATCTCGATCCGGCATTGCTGTCAGATTACATTGTTCGGCCCGAAGGGAAAATAAGACCATCTTCCAACCCCCACCAAAGTGACCTCGAATAGGCTTCGATATCACTCAGATTTTCGGCCTCCCTTTTGCTGCAAAAGTAGTACCACCTAGGTGGCTTGGCCATCAGCCGTATCTTGCGCTTGACTGTGGCCTTCCCATGACCGCGGCATTTCTTGCTCAAGGACTGGGTGACGGTATTGGGGGTTTTGGCGGGTTCGAACAGTGCCTTCAGCCGCCGTGGGTCAACGAGGGTAAAGACCGGCGCCTGTGAGTCCCTCCCTCGCAGACCATATCTGGTTTGACAAGCCACCCCGTGCGGCGGGAGTGCAAGCACTGAGATGGGCTTCTTCTGGCCCTCGTACAGATAATTCCGGTTGGTGACCATGCGGTCAAAGGCGTAGAAGTCGTTGATGCTGCATTGGAAAGTCTCGTACTCTAGAAGCGCTACCATGTCAGGCGTTAGGCGCGGGTTCAGCTCCGGACTCGTGATAAAATGCGGGATGGTAACGGCGATGCTAAAATCACAAAACTTGCCACCAATCAACTGCGTTTCGTTGACATCAATCTGGAGGATTCCAAGTTGCTGAAATTTGATGATGTCGCGCAGAAGCCTCCGCATGTCGCTGTCAGTCAGGTCCTCCACACCAAGGCCGAATTCCTTGACGATGCCACGGATGGGTGGGATTTTGCCGTCTGCACCCGGAAAGCGTTCGCGCAGGTTGGCGGTTGTATAAGAGTCGCCGTTGCCTTTGAATCTAAGATCCATGTCTTTGAACTTGTCCCTCATGGCTCGCTCGTTCTTCTCGTCTAGCAGCAAGTAGCCAAAACAGCGGACGGCGAGGTCTTCATAGCCCGATTCTCGGAGGCGGCCAAAGGCGCGACATTCGGCGCTAAAAGGCTCGGCATAGTGATAAAATGGCTTTAATAGTTCTGCGTCTTCAATAAGGTCTCCTCTTTCCTCGGCGGGGGATGGCCAATCTTCGTCAAAGATAAATCTGAACTGCACATGACGCAAGTTAGTCGACGCCTGTTGCGCCTTTAACTTGGTGCATAGCGCTTACGAGTTTCAGCGCGTATATCTTGCCGAGTAATCGAACTTTGAAGACATGTGCATGCGCGCCGTCTCCAAGGTATTCGAGGAACTCAATGTCCTGCCAACCCTTGAAGTCGAATGGCGGCAACGTCGGGCCTGGGCAAAGGGGGAGTGGGGTCAAGTCGGCGGCCGACTTGGGCCATTCTGGATACATGTCGAGAGGGAATTGAGACCTGACGTTGTCGAGGGAATGGGGAGTGTCGCTGCCACGAGGTAAGACACGTTGCTTCGAAGAGACTGTCGAATGAGGGGATTGGGGAGCTGCAAGAGCAGCGGCGGCACGATATAAGGGACCATTGTATCCGGCGGTCTGAGGCTGGGCTTCTTCATACGGGCGGCTATTTTTAGTGACACTTCTGCGCGTCGTGCAGCAAGGCTGGGATGAAAGTGGCAGCAGAGGCGAGAAGCTGTGATTGTTTCCCAGCAAGTGACTGTGGCACAGGTCGCGGAAGCCACAGTCACCAGCCACTCGACGTACTGGGGGAGCCTCTCGGTAAAAGTCGACTCAACCACACCCAACCGGACTAATAATTATACACGACTGCATATGTAACTATGTAACTGCAGCCTCGCGATAATTGTATAATTATAGGTAATATCCAGGACAGCTGTTTGTTAGCTAATGAAATGAACTTGAGCCTTGTTATATTGCAGGGTTCCTCTCATGTCTTAGGTAAAAGAAGTCTCGGCAAAAAAAGCCAAAAAGCCAAAAAAGGGCCAAGAGAGTAACTAGCCGTCGTTTCAAAGTTCGAACGAAAGAGCAAGGTCGCATTGATTACAAGTGAAGCGAGCCGCCTTGTAATCGTTAGTTAGTGTTGTGTCTTAGGCTCTGAGCAACCTTGTCTTGGATGCGGCTGACAGGACTAACCGCTGACAATACTGTGTGGTGCAGCTTCGCACTGACCCGTAGCAAACAATCCGAGTCAATGAAGGCAAGTAATAACCACCAACGGAGAATGACGCAAGAAACCAATCCCGAGCTACCATCTTGGCAGTGGAAGTTGCCCCTTTCCCCAACGGGCAGGTAGTATGGAAGGGCCCTCTGGCCAAGACCGCGCTGTGCCGTCATGTAAACTATTGTCCATTCAGGCTGGATGGTGCATGTTGGCGGTCGCACATTGTCGCGCATAGATATATAAATAGATGGCCGTCGACCGCAGCGGTACTCCCCCTCTCGTCGGCATCCTTGTTCCTTGACACAGGCGCCAACCACCACAATGAAGGTCTGCCTCGCATTGACCGTGACCCTTGCCGCCGCTGCCCAGCTGCCCTTTCCTGCCACTTCGAGCGGCGACCGTCTGCTCACCTACAATGAGACGACGCCGTCCTCTCGGCTGCGCCCGCGGACCACGCAGGTCACCTGGGTCGCCGCCGGCGGCAAAGACGGGCAGTACATTTCCAGCAACGCGAATGGCGATCTTGTCCGCCAGGACATTGTCACAGGCAACTCGACCGTCTTCCTGCAAAAGGGCCAGATCCCAAGCGACATGAGCAGCTACTGGATCAGCGCCGATGATCGCACAGTCTTGTTTGCCGTCAATGCCACGCAAGAGTACCGGTCCTCGTTCCTGGCTGACTACACCATTCTCGACACGGCCACGGGCCAGTCTCGCCCCCTGCTCGAGGACCAGGCTGGTGACATTCAGTTTGCCCAGTTCTCCCCCACGGGAGACTCGATTGCCTTTATCCGCGGCAACGACTTGTACCTCCGCGACGGCAATGGCACCGTGCACCGCATCACCACGGATGGGGGCCCGGACCAGTTCAATGGCGTACCCGACTGGGTGTACCAGGAGGAGGTGCTCGGCGCCGCCTCGGCGTTTTGGTACTCGCCCGACGGCCAATTCATCGCCTTTCTCAGCCTGAATGAGACAGGGGTCGGCACCTTTACCATTCCCTACTTTATGGACAATCAAAAGTTTGCGCCCGTGTATCCGAAAGAGTTGGAGCTGCGATACCCCAAAGTCGGCACGACGAATCCCCGCGTGAGCCTGCACTTGCTGGACGTCAAGACAAAGAAGCAGCGAAATATTCCTATTAACGCTTTCGGGGACGAGACCATCATTGGCGAGGTCGCATGGGTCACCAAGACGCATCAGAAATTCGTCTATCGTGCTTTCAACCGAGTGCAGGATCTGGAAAAGCACATTACCGTCGACACCACCACTGGCGAGTCCAAAGTTGTTCGTGAACGGGACGGCACAGATGGCTGGTTTGAGAATGAGCAAAATATTCGCTTTGCCGGGAGCTTAAAGGGCAGCTGCAACTCGACCTACTATGTCGACACATCAGACGAGTCCGGGTGGACGCATCTCTACCTCTTTCCCGTCAACGGCGGCAAGCCCATTCAGCTGACTTCTGGTGACTGGGATGTTCGACGGATTGTCAAAGTCGACACGCAGCGACGGCAAGTTGCCTTTTTGGCGTCCAAGCACCACAGCACCGAACTCCACCTCTACAGCGTGTCGTGGGAGACTTTGAAGACGACACCACTCGTCGATGATGCGCGCGCTGCGTATTACGGTGCCTCTTTTTCCACTGGCGGCGGATACTATATTCTCTCGTACCAAGGTCCTGATATTCCATACCAGCAGCTCGTCTCCGCCAACAGCACCACGCCGCTGCGCACTCTTGAGAGCAACGAGGCGCACTACAAGACGACGCAGCAGTACAAGCTGCTGAACACGACTTGGTTCGAGCTGAAGCATCCCGACGGCTTCTCCCTGAATGTTCAACAGACACTGCCGGCCAACTTTGACGCTAGCAAAAAGTACCCAGTGCTGTTCAAGCCGTACGGAGGACCCAACTCGCAGTCTGTCACCAAGAGATATGTCGCCCTCGACTGGGCCGCCTATATCGGATCCGATCCCGAGCTCGAGTACATCACCTACATTGTGGACAACCGCGGCACGGCCGGCAAGGGCAGGAAGTTCCGCTCCTCCGTTGTCAAGCAGCTCGGAACTCTCGAGGCCGAGGACCAGATTTGGGCCGCCCGCGAGCTCGTCTCCCGATTTCCCTACATTAATGCCAACAAATTCGGCATGTGGGGATGGTCTTTCGGCGGTTACCTCACGGCCAAGGTTGTCGAGGCGAACTCGGGCGCTTTCACCTTTGGCCTCATCACGGCGCCCGTGACGGACTGGCGCCTGTACGACTCAGTATACACGGAGCGGTACATGAAGAAGCTTGAGGACAATGAAGCAGGCTACAACCAAACGGCGGTACGCAACCCCGATGGTTTCAGGAACATTGCGGGCGGTGTCGCCATTATGCACGGTACGGGCGACGACAATGTACACTACCAGAATACGGCGGCGCTCGTCGACCTGCTCGTCGGGTCCAAGGTGTCGCCAGCCAAGCTCAAGGTGGTGCCATTTACGGACAGCGCGCACGGCATCAGCTACAACCAGGCGACCCCGTATCTGTACAAGTTCCTGACGGCGCGGCTGTGGGATGAGGTGCAGCGAAAGGACCAAGGGCTGGTGCACCAGTGGAGTAGACGATGGGTGGTGTAGCTGTGTCTTTTATCCTATCACTAATTTATTAATTTAATCAAGTGTAAACCTAGCTATGTGGCAAAGTTCTGACTTGTAGCGATCGCTGTATTCGCTACGTGAATGTAGTGTGTCATCTACTATGTGTACTGCAACCATGGCCGGCGGGCGTTGACCATATAGCAAGACATACGAAAATTTATTAAAATTTACTCGCATTCGTTTACGTCTGTCTTTCTGCCAAAACGTGACATTAGAACTTTCGACGATTGCCACTAGTGTGTGAATATTCACATCATACCAGTCACCCTCCAATATACCAAGTAGTGCTACCTTCAAATTCGGCACATTTATGCCTAGCAAAGACTGAGAATATAATAGTTAGTCTTTCCTAATGGTCGTGTCTGAGCCGCCATGGCATCATGCACTTCCTAGCGGCATTGTTAGACGCCGTCCGGCTGGCACTAGAATGACCTTGCCCAGTCGAGCCAATATCCAGCTAAACTATATTCCAGAGCGAGAAGCAGATTTTTTCTTAAGATGGGCGCTGTCTCCATCTCCATTCTTCGTGCCTTTGTCTTTTCTGATCTGTCTTCCCCGTCTGTCCTTCTCGTCTCGCTTCTAGCAACCAGGTCGCCACTCCGCAGCTTTCAGCCAGCAAAACATCTCTGCTCTCGATATACTCACCAGTACTCGCTACAGTATACATCCAACGACGATTATTTCCCCCTGGTATAATCTATTCGACAGGGTTACCATGTTCTTGTCTAAATGGCTTGCGGCGGCCGCGGTGGCCGTCACGATGGTGCCCGCAGCCGCCGTAGCCGCAACCGGCGATCCCATCCAAATCTACGTCCCCCCGAAGCACGTGCCGGAGGTGCCGCCGATGCCGACGCCCGTTCTGACTTGGCGGTTCCGTGAAAAGGAGACGACATTCGCGTACTACAACATAAGCCAGTCGCACGACAAGAACTGGATTGGCATCTGGTACGCCTACGCGGGCGAGCCGGTCAACGGCACCAAGATGTCGAGCCCCCTCCTCTGGACGTACGCGCCGGGCAAGAACGGCAAGGTGGTGATCCCGACCAAGAGCTTACCGGAGCGCCCGTTCCGGGCCTTCATGATGGCGGCGGACAGCTACTGGCCGGTCGCGGACCCGGTCGACTTCAACACGGCCAGCTGGAGAGATGTGCGGTGGCTCGCGCAAGAGGTGCGACTGCCGGTGGCGCGCGAGGGTGAGTTCTGGACGCACGACGCCGGCAAGATGACCAGTGCCGCCGGCGACGCCGGCAACCGCTACACGATCATGTACTGCACCGGTGACGGCTGGGTGCGGACCACGCCGGACGGCATCCTGTACGGCACGCCGACGCGCCACTCGCGGCGCGACACGCACCTCGCGCTCAAGGTCGAGACGCCGCGCCACGTCAACGTGCACATGGAGCTCAAGGTCGACGTGCGCAAGCCCACGGCGCCGCTGCTCACCAAGCTGCGCGTCGTGACCCTCAACACCTGGGACGGCGGCACCAACGTCGCCAACTACCACGCCAAGCAGCTCTCCATCCTGGCCAAGGTCAACGCCGACATCATCAGCCTGCAGGAGACGCTCGGCATCCACGGCCTGCGCCTCGCCTACGCCCTCGGCTACCACGCCCACCAGACAGCCGACGCGGCCATCTTGTCGCGGTACCCCATCGTCGAGGCCCTCAACGCCACGGCGCACTCAGTCGGCGTGCGCATCGCGCTCGACGGCGACCGCCAGCAGGTCGTGGTCTGGAACGCGCACTTTCCCAGCGACCAGTACGGCCCGTACTCGTTCTGCTTCGACGGCAAGAACGACAGCGCCGTGATTGCGGACGAGGTGGCGACGGGGCGCGCCGGCGAGGCCGCCGCGCTAGCCGCCATTGTGAAGCCGTACGCGCGCCGGAGCGATACGGTGCCTGTGCTCGTCATGGGCGGCTTCGGGTCCCCGTCGCACCTGGACTACACGGCGGGCACGACGGACCTGCACTGCGGCGCGGGCGAGGTGCGCTGGCCGACGTCGTGGGCGCTGACGCAGGCCGGGCTGCGGGACGCGTACCGCGTGGCGCGGCCGGACCCGATCGGCGACACGGGCGTGACGTGGTCGCCGATAGTGCCGACCAACGCGGAGCGCGCGCGCAGGGAGCCGCAGGACCGCATCGACTTTGTGTACTTTGCGGGCGGCAAGTCGCTGCTGCGCGTCGGCGACGCCAAGACGTGGACGTATTGGGGCAAGAGGCCGCTGCCCGCGCCGAACCACGCCCGCAACGACTGGACGTCGGACCACATGGGCGTCGAGGCCTGGTTCTATCTCGACTTGCCGCCGGGCGGCGTCGTGAATGAGACGGCGCTGCAGGAGCAGGACGAGGCGGAGCGGGCTGGCCACCTCCCCGGCAATGGCACCGAAGGGGCGGAGGTGCCGCCGCTGGTGGACGAGGACGATTGGTGACGGGTATTATTGGTCCGCGGCGTGACCAACACGACGGCTGGGAATATATTCTCTACTAATCATGGAGTGGAGATTGATTCATAAACGGCGGGGCGATTTTATTCTTATTTTATTTTCATTTGTTAGGATGTAAGCGAAGCGGAACCAACAGGATGGCCAACTAGGGATATATTCGCTACTAATACATACGTTCAGGAGGCCTGATGAATGGTCATTTTTTTTGAATGTTACTACACCGATTCTCTTATCCCTCGTCATCTGATTCAGTATACGCGAGACGCCGAGAGTGGAATCAGCTTCTTGGCGGCACGGCACGGCGCTTGGTGTGTTGCTCGTCGCGTATGCAACGCTGCAGTGCACACAACACCAGCACGAGCTAACAGAGGAAGACGTCACTCGATACGGCAACATTGCGGCATGAATACACACGATTCATTTTACAGAGCCTCTTGTACATCATTATGCGTGTTGGACGCGCTCTCAGCAGGCCAAGGCCGAGACCCAACCATTTGCTACGCCCAGGTCTTGGCGAGGAAGTCTAAACCCTTTGCTCCTTTTACCCTGCGCAACGGCTTTCGCCCAGCGTCTTGGCGGGCTTGTCAGCGAGGGTTGCCAGCCAAGTTTGAACAGACACGAAAAGTCGCCTGCCGTCCAAGACTCGGCGCCAACGTCGCCAAGGCCGCGTGCGCACGCAAGCTGCGGCGAAAAGCCTTGGCCGCACGCTTGGCCCCGACACGACGGGAGCCTACATATAGAATGGAACGCGCCCTTGTCATTTGAGAGGGGGAGGTCATCCACTGATTGCATCTTTTTTGGACCATGGACGTGCGCTCTGATGGCCCCGACAGCCATGGATCGAACAAGACGAAAGGCGGGCGGCGGACCGACGTGGAATCGCAGCGTTTCTTCTACAGCGACGAGAGCAAGCTGGGTGTGTTTAGCACGGCGTTTCTCATCATCAACAAGATGATTGGCGCAGGCAGTATGTAGCCCTGCCTTGTATTTCTTCTCGCCAGACACGCAGAATGCTCACAACATAGCCAGTCTTTACCGTGCCCGCGACCGTCTTCCGCGCCACCGGCTCCGTGGGCGTCTCCCTCCTCCTGTGGCTCCTCGGCGGCGTGCTCGCGTTGTGCGGACTTTCTGTGTACCTCTCCTTTGGCCTAGCGCTGCCGTACTCGGGCGGAGAGAAGAACTACCTCGAGCGCGTGTACCGCCGCCCGAAGCACCTGACGACGTGCGTGCTCGCCGCGCAAATGGTGCTGCTCGGCTTCTCGGCCGGCAACGCCGTCGCCTGCGGGCAGCTCATCGTGGACGCGTG
>NW_006271975.1:149562-209679 GCF_000225605.1 Cordyceps militaris CM01 | reverse complement strand
GCACGGGGCGCTCCCGCGCTGGGGCGTGCGGCTGATGAACCTCGTCGGCGTGTTCAAGGTGCTGGTGATGCTCGTGGTGGCCTTCTCCGGCGTGGCCGCGCTGGCGGGCTATCGCGGCACCGACGACCCGCACAACTTTGAGCACTCGTTTTCCGCGGCCGACATGGCGCGGTACGGCAGCGGCGGGTTCCGCGGCTACGCCGGCGCGCTGCTGGGCATCGTGTACAGCTTCGGCGGCTGGGAGGGCGCCAACTATGTCCTGGGCGAGGTGCGGAACCCGCGGCGGACGCTGGCGATTGCGGCGCCGCTGGCCGTCGGCACCGTGACGGTGCTGTACATGCTCGCCAATATCGCATACTTCGCGGCCGTCAGGAAGCTGGATATCGCCGCGTCCGAGGTGCTGGTCGCCGCGCTCTTCTTCAAGAACATGTTTGGCGACGACGCCGCGGCCAAGACGCTGCCCGTGTTTGTCGCCGTCAGCAGTCTGGGCAGCGTCTTGGCGACGAGCTTTGCGCACGCCCGCCTCAACCAGGAGCTCGGCAAGGAGAGGATACTGCCGTTTGGCAGGTTCTGGGCGTCGAATAAGCCCTTGAATGCCCCGGCGGCGTCGGTACGTGTGACCTGTACCGATCCATCTTGAGTGTTGCTAACGGATAAGCTCTTCCTGCACTGGCTGGTAACGGTTATAGTGCTTGTTGCACCACCACTCGGCCAATCATACGAGGCCATCATAGAACTGTAAGTGCTCCTGGCAACATACTCAGCCCCGGAGAAGGAGCCTGAGAAACGGCTACTACATCCAAGGAAGGCATGTGACAAGCTAACAAGACAGATCTGTATATCCTCGCGCATGGATCAACCTGCTTCTCACAGTTGGTCTCATCTATCTGCAGTGGAATAAAGCAGAGCGCTGGAAGTCACCGTGGCATACGTATCTGCCCATTTCCGTTGTATTCTTGCTCCTCAACGGCTTCTTGATCATCGGACCTTTTATTCCGCCCTCCGTGGCGTCCATCAGTCCAGATTCATTTTTCCTCTTTCCCCTCCTGGGTCTTGCAGTATTAATGTCCGGCGTTTTATATTGGGCGGTATGGATACAGCTAGTTCCTCGTCTAAGAGGATATCGAATAGAGACGGAGCGAGTCTTTGGTCGGGACGAGGTCGTGCAGTACCGCCGCGTCAAGTGCTAGACCGAAAATACATGAGAATATACAAATAATGAACATGTCGACTTTCATGACTTTTACTACATTTCATCGATTTTATATTTGTTGTTCCTTGATAAAGAATGCACCCCAAGTAGTCACGTCACTAATCTAGCTGGTGGGGCAACTTTAGCCTTCTCCAGCTTCCAGATTTCAACATTCGCAACTTCACCCACACACACATCATGGACGGCCTCGACGAATTCGAAAAGAACCTCGCTGCCGAAAAAGCCCAGCGCGAGCGGCCCGACGACCGCAAAAAGCACCACCACAGACACCACCGCGACCGCTCCCGCCGGCGCCACCGCGACGACGACGACGACCACAAACACAAGCGGCGGCGGCGATCGCGCGACGGCCACGATGACTCCCGACACGACAAGGACCGCCACCGCAGCGACCGACGCAAAGAAGCAAAAGACACGCCCTCTGACGAACCGAGCAGCGCGCCTGTCCGCGACGCCTGGATGACGGCGCCCTCGGCCCTCGCCATGGAGCACATCCACCGCCCGCCACCCAAAGAAAAGACACCCCCGAAAGAACCGGCGCGTGTCGTGTCTGTCCGCGAAATCAACCGCGGGCCCGCGCCTCCCGCCCCCGAGGCAGAAGAGCGCGTGGTCGACTACTCCTTTGGCGACGCGGGCTCCGGCTGGCGCATGACCAAGCTGCGCGGCGTCTACACCGTCGCCGACGACACCGGGCGGCCGGTCGACGAGGTGGCCCTGGAGCGCTTCGGCAGTCTACGCGAATTCGACGAGGCCAGGGAGGAGAAGCAGGAGCTGGACCGCGCGAGTAGCTACGGCAAGGGCTACGCGATGAAGGAGAAGCCGACGGGCGACTTTTACAAGGAGCGTCCTGCGAACCAGAAGCCGCCTTCGCCCGCCCCTGCACCGCTGGAACCGGTCGCCGCCACACCACCAGCGGCGCCTGTCGTCGCGCCCATGGACCAGACGGCGCTGAACCGCCTCCGCGCGCAGATGATCAAGGCCAAGCTCCGGCGCGCGCCCAACGCGGCCCAGCTCGAAGAAGAGTACAACCGCGCCGCCGCGGCCTTTACCCCCGCGTCCTCCTCGGCCGTCGTGCTCGGCGGCCAGGACAGCCGGCTGCTCGCGGGCCACGTGCGCAACGAGGTATCCGCCGTGGACACGAAACGCGGGCGCGCGCGCGGCACCGTCGTCGCCAACGACGACATGTCCGTCGACGACATGCTGCGCGAGGAGCGCCGCACCAAGGGCCAGGCCGGCGGCGAGGGCATGCGTCTCGCCGAGCGCATCGCCAAAGACGGCCGCTTCGACGACGACCTCGCGTACATGGACGAGAACGCGGAGCGGCTCGCAACGAGAGTCCACAAGAGCGAGGCCAACCTGAAAAACACGGCCGTGCACGAGTTCCAGAAAGTAAACCGCATCCTGGACAGCTGCCCGCTGTGCCGCCACGACGACACGCAGACGCCGCCGCTCGCGCCCGTGCTCGCGCTCGCCACGCGCGTGTTCCTCACGCTCGCCACCGAGCCCGAGGTGTCGCCCGGCAGCGCCGTCATCGTGCCGACGACGCACCGCCGCAACCTGCTCGAGTGCGACGACGACGAGTGGGAGGAGCTGCGCAACTTCATGAAGAGCCTCACGCGCATGTACCACGCGCAGGGCCGCGACGTGCTCTTTTACGAAAACGCCGCCGCCCCCCACCGCCACCTGCACGCCGCCCTGCACGCCGTGCCCATTCCCTACGAGCAGGGCGCCGTCGCCCCGGCCTTCTTCAAAGAGGCCCTGCTCGCCGCCGACGAGGAGTGGGCGCAGCACCAGAAGATTATCGATACTGGCGCGCGCGCGCGCGACGCCGGCCTCGGGCGCATGGCCTTTCGCAGGTCCCTCGCGAAGGAGATGCCGTACTTTCACGTCTGGTTCACGCTCGATGGCGGGCTTGGGCATGTGGTCGAGGACGCGGCGCGCTGGCCCCGCGGGGACTTGTTTGCGCGGCAGGTCATTGCCGGCATCGTCGATGCCGAGCCACAGGTGGCCAAGAAGCAGGGACGGTGGCGGCGGGGAGATCACAGGGTCGAGGGGTGGCAGAAGGAGTGGCGCAAGTATGACTGGACGCGCGTCTTGGCCGAGGGGGGTTGAGAGCCGTGTTGGAAGTCATGATGAAGAGCTTCTACGAGTTGGGACAGGACTGGCGGTGCACGAGGTAAAGAGACGCGTTAAGAAGAGGTGTAATAAAAAGAGACGCGTTAAGAAGAGGTGCAATAAAAAGAGACGCGTTAAGAAGAGGTGTAATAAACCAGCCGCGTCTTTAAAAAATAATACAAGGCGCTTTCCAACATCGCAATATACCCAAATACAAAAAATTAACCCTAACAACCCGCCCGGAAAGAAGAAAATTAAACTGGCCTCGTCAGTGCCGTGAGAAAATTAACATGTAGATCGTGGGGATATCCAAACATGAAACCATGATCCAAATCAAAAGCAACCCATTACATTCAATTGCATTCATCCACCTCACCGCTGGGCCATTCGGCGTCCGCGCTCACGCTGCCGCGAGTCGTCTCCCGTCACGCGCATCCAGTCCTCCCACTCCTTGCTCATCTCCATGAGCACAGAGCCCATGACGTTGGCGCTCGCCATGAGCCCGTGGCCTTCCCCTTCGAGCACGCGCACCTCGCACCGCCGCATGCTCTTGCCCAGCCACTTGACATTGTCCACCGGCACCCGATTATCCTTGCTGCCGTGGTGGATGACGACGGGGCGCGTAATGTCAACGTAGCGGAAGCCAATCGTGTGGCGCCGCTCGAGACACACGAGCAGGTCCACGGCCGGGTGCGCGCCCGTTGTGGCCAGGTCCCAGATGGCGTGCGTCAGCCGCGTGTCGTACGCCACTTGTCGCTCCTTCCCCGCCGCTTCTTCCAGGCCCGGCCCCGCGTAAAGGCTGCTCGACGGCGGGTGCATGCGGTCCATGTTCTCCGTGGCAGTCGGCGTCGGGACAGGGCGCGCATCCCCGTCAAGGGTCCCCATGTCGGGGTGGTCCGAGGCCGTGCCGTTGCGGTTCTCCTTGCCGTTGCTCTTGCGCTTGCTCCGCCGCGTCGTCTTGGGCAGCGAGCTGGTGATGGAGGAGCTCGTCGCGCTCATGAAGCTGCTGTTGGCGGCCTTGAGGATCGGCGTGGGGAGCGCGCGGAGGATCCGCTGGGATGTGGGGAGCGCGTGGGTGGGTGGCTCTTGTGAGGATCCAAAGACGTTCATCTGCGAGGGGGGGATCCAGGGCGCCAAGAGGTGAATCTTGCCACGAATATGCTGTGGCATACGCAGGGCGGTGGCGAGGGCGTAGATGGCGCCTGCCGAGTGGGCGAGGATGGAGAATTTTGTAATTTTGAGGGCCTGGCAGATGGCATATACGTCATCTATAGATGTTAGCGTCGTCACGATGAAGATGTCATGATGAAGAGGTCATGAAGAGAAGAGGGAATCTACCTGGCCAGCTTAGGGGTGTTGTTGTGCCGTCGGTGTAGGGCTCACTGTCACCTACGCCGGGACGATCAGGTGTAATAAGACGCAGCTTCAAGGTCAACGCCAGTTCGTCGTAAAATGTGGTAATGTACCGGGTTAGTCCCATGCCGACGCAGCAAAAGACAGCCGAGCCCTCGGCGTCGCCCACTTCGGAAAATGAAATGACTCGTCCGGTCTGCGGGTGCTTGATTTTCTGCGACAACCTTGGCGAGCACAAGTACGACTCGACATTGTCATCGATGGAATCTGCCGAGGCGGGCCGCTCATACGCAATCGTGTGCGCTGTCCTGTCCGACTGCTCACTCGTGCGTGACGGGCTCATCGGCAACGGGCCAACCGAGAGGCGCTTCAGCTTGGAGCCGGAGCCGGTGCCGGAGCCGCTGCTTCTTCCGCGTAGGTCGACAGAAGGAAACGGGCTTAAGCGGCCATTGCTATGCTCTCGCTCGTACGCTCGGCGACCGTTGGAGATGGCCGGGGCCGGGGCAGCCTCGTGGTCAATATCGTGGATAAAGGACCTTTGCAGGTAATCGGGCAACGGCTCTGGGCGGCCATTCTCACGCTCGTATTGGTCGTCAAGAGCTTGGGTCACGGCAGCGTACTCGTCCACGTCAAAGAGAAAGGAGCGACCCGCCTCAGACTCGCCGCGCTTATGGCTCGCGCGTGATGAGGCACCACCGCGGTTGTATTCAGCACCCTCGGGTATCAAATCTGATTCACTGCCTTGCCTCGACCGACGGGCGCTGGAGCGCTTCTTGGGTGCCGTTTTTCGCAGGCTAGACTCGCGAGTAGGAATGGCCTGGAAGCCGTTGTAGGAGTCGCTCGAATAGCGCGGTTTGGTCAGGCCTGGCTCCTCACTAATGGCCGTCTCAGCGAGAAAGGGATCGGCTCGGCCGCCGCTGTGGATGCTGCTGGCACCGCTGGCGGACGGCATGACGGCACCAGGCCACTTGCGGTCGAGATCCTTTTCACGAAGGCGCTCCTTGGAACTCATGTAGAGCATGTCTTTTTGGCGACGACCAGCCTTTTTGCCCCAACTGTCGTGGGAGCGGCGCGGACGCAGCTCAGGGTCAGGGGCGGGGCCTGGTTCTATGGAGAGGTTGCCTATGCTCTTGGCATCATCGTTTCGAGAGGTGAGGGAGGCGGAGGAGGAGGCGCGAGAAAGGCTGGCAGGACGAAAGTGAGGTCGGAAGCCGTCGGTGGAGGATGCTCGGGGGCTCTTTGGTGAGGTGAGGGAGGAGAAGCCGGAAGGGGGCTTTGCGGTGCGGATGACGGGCGAGGCGGCCACGTCGTGTATGGGATCAATTATGTCCAAGCCGGTGCGACTGTCGAGGCGGGCGGGACTGGACGGGCTGGTAAGGGACAGCGAGTCGAAGTGGGAAGTGGTGAGACTGGAGATGAGGTCGGTGATGATTTCGGGGCTGGCGACAGGCTTCGGCTGGGGAACGGGAGAGGCGAGGTTAGAACGGTTGCTGTTGGAGCGGTGGTGAGCAAGATGTTGCGAGTGCGTTCGTGTCGGGACGGCGATAGGGGGACCGTCGAGCGGATCGCGGTCCATGATGCAAGGAGGGACGAGAGCGCAGCGAGCCACAATGGGGACAAGACGGGGTGGTGGTGTCTCTCAGGTCTGTCCAGTGGATGCAGCAGGTCGCGCAGCTAGCGATGCAGCAGTTGGGACTCGACGACGAGGACGGGCGAATCGCGATGCGCAGACGACGGCGCCGACAGCAGCGTGCATGCCAGACTACTGCACGACAGAGGGGGATGCACACGGTGCCGGTTTGCCTTGTTCTTTTTTTTTTGCTTCCTGCAGAGAATTGTTTGTTTCGCAGATCCAAAATAGAAGCCAGGCACGCCCAAAAGTCTGTGCGTGGCGCCCTGGACTTGCCGGGTGCAAATCAGGGACTCGCGGGAGCTGAGCTCGGACTCTGTTTCTGGCGGCGGGCGGGCGAGGCAGGCAGGGATGGGCGGGCGCTGGTCCACGGGGCGAACGATATATGCACCTGTCTATAATAACGGGGGCGCCTCAATGTCGCGGGCGGCAAATGCGAATTGTTCTTGGTGATGATGTTGGTAAGTAATAGGATAGGATGATGAGGGAGGGAGAGGCTGGTCGAAGCAGATCAAACGGCACAGGCCAAACGGAGTCAGCCGGCGGCACGTACCAGAAACGAGTAGCTATTACCTACTAGCTAGCCGTTGGTATTAACTAGTCCAACTCACAACGCGCCTCTCCTAATCAGAAACGAAATCAGCCAGGTGTAATTTGTACTAATGGTAATAATAACCAATCCGCATTTCGAGGCCCGTTTTGCCTACATTAGCTAGCTGCAAGCCGATGCCAGGATAGCCTGGAACTATCCCGGCCTCGCAAAATTTGACAATGTCGCCCACCATCCCGGCATCCCGAATCCAGTATTATAATTTATCTGATTTTTGCAATTTATCTGATGATTTGACGGATGCGCCCATCGTTCCGCTCCGCTGCAGAACCTGTCCAAAAAGCAAGCCTCAACACGTTGAGGCGCACTCGAAACAGCAGTCATCCTATAGTTCCGCTAAACAAGACACTGCGCCCAGTCGGCTTCACGATGCCAAGGTGATGTGCTTGCATAAAATGCATCCGTGCCTGGTCAGTTCCGGACGAAACAGGCACAGGGGGAAACAACCCCGTCATGACCCCGACCCGGACCAACCCGCCAATGCGATGCTACCCTATTCTGCGCGACGACGGGTACCTATTAGCATCTTGTCGCTGGCCGCGGAATGGTGGCGACGAAAATTTGACAAAGGTGAGGGCTTCGGTCAACAAAAGAAAGACAACTACTTTGTAGAGTTGTTGCCTCTTTTCTCTGCCGTTGGGGGTAGTCCATGAGCAGCGCGCAATCGCTATTGCATTGGTCTGCAGGCAGCCAACCAGAGAACAATAAAAGTGAGGCGGTTGAGGATGCATAATAAGGGAAAGCAAAGGAAACGATTGTATATCTTTAAATACAATTACGATTCTTCTTTAAAGGATTATTTATGAAAATTTTCAATAAAAAAAATGAATCAGTGAAAGTGCCATTCAACGAAATTTGTAGTAACCATCTTATTCCTTGATTTACCAAGTTTAACGAACCGACCGGTATCGCGCTGCTTTTCTCAAACAATATACCAAACATTTCATCTTGGTTCCGTCATTCCACTGCTTCCAACCCTTCCATACCTTTTCGCTCCGAATCAATCGCCATAACAAGGCCCTGCTCCGCTCCGGCGCCGGCCAATCTCCAAGCCTCTTTAATCATTGTCCGACTCACCAATTTTATTCCCACGATTCCCATCCCAAAACTCGTCATTTACTGCTCACACTGTGCAGCGGCGTCGTCGACTTGCATGCCATCGTGACTGCCGTCAGCAAGATCGACTTCGGGCGACGCCTGAGTGTGGTCGGCTGTCTCCATCGTCATGTCGAACTCCCACATGGGGGGCTCAGATCAGTACAAGCACCGAAGAAGGACACTTCAGTTCGAAAGAAATCGAAGGCGCCGCCACCAGTCAACAAAGGGTTCTTGGTTGTCGGAGTATCTTCCTGTCTCTTGTAATAGTGCACGGCAAGCTGCTTTGGAATGGCTACTTGAACCTTGACACTGCGGCTGTTGGGGGAGCCATATTGATGAATAGTTCCCATGCCGGCTACGGCCATTTCTGCTTCGCTGCGGCCACAAGCTCCCGCCACAGTCTGCAGCTCACTGCCAATCATGTCCGCAGGCAAGACCGTGATCCTGTCTTCCGGGTTGACCCAAGAGGCCCGGGCTCTTGCTTGGGCCACAAAGCCTCTCATCCGAGCCTCGTCCAGGACTCCGCTGTCGATTTTGAACAAAGCATGCTTTGCGACGTCTGTAGTGTATGCTTGGTGAACAAAGCGAAAAAGATGCGGGTATTCGATCAATCCATGACGCTCCGTAAAGGCAAGGTAGACCGGGAAATAAATAATGACCTGACCAAGACTAGGTACAAGTGGCTTATTTGAACCACCAAACGCACCTTCCAGGAACTTGGTCGGGTGCGACTCAATATCCGCCCACACACAACAAGCTTGAAGTGCAGTGGCAAGGGAAGACGCGGAGAGCTGTTGGTGGGGGTAGAGACGAGCAACACGTTCACGACAAACGCGCTCCCTGACCCACAAACAACAAGGATAAATTTCTGCTAGAGTTAGTTAAATACTGTGATTTTCCTCTTTAAAAGGGTTTTTTTGTGGCCCGAGGAAACCCCTTCTCGGTTCAGTTTGGCTGGCATTGAGCCGAAACGACGTGGTGGCGAGCTCAGTACATTGCGGTGTATCTGAATGTTTTGTCTGGCTGACCTTGCAACAATCTCATGCTACTATAGTGAACACCTAAATGAAGCCCGAAACTAGTTTGGAGTGTAAGTGGCTGATGCAGATACTGCAGCTGCCCATGGAGGAGATGTTCATGCCTCTCGCTGCCTTGCTCCTGGTTCTGGAATTTTGTAGGAAACTCATGACTCTGCCCGCTTTGAAGCAACTGACTGGAGAGCATAATGATACACACTTAAAGAATTTCGCGTTCGATCATCTTCTCCTTCGTCTCAGTCTATCAGATTCATACTTGTGAGATACAGACCCTTCAGAGCAGGTTGTCATGCCATACATAACTACTCTAGCTAGATGAAAGTAGCGATAGCTTAATTACCCTAGTTTCCACGGATCCTGCCCAAGGCTCTCGACTTCCTTGAGGCTCACTTCTCTATCCGCAGCCATCCTCACCGCGCTCCCACCACCATCGCGTACAAACATCTCCATCACGTCCGCCGCAGTACGCAGCAGCGCGTCGTTGGCGACCGGCACCACCGCTCGGTCGAGGCTCTTGCCCGCCGCCGCCGAGAAGCAGAAACCCGGCACAAAGGGCAGCGTCTCTGCGTCGCTGCCGCCTTGCGCAATAGTCGGCACAATGGCCTGCAGCGCTTCCCGCAGCACCTTGAGAAAGGACCAGACCTGGTTATGCATGATGAAAAAGTCAAAGCACAGACCACGCTTCTCGTGCTGGATCGCCTCGGCAACCTCACGCACCAGGCCCGCCGGCGACAAATCCGCGATACGCGCCTTGGCCACGTCTACCTTGTCCTTGCCTCCTCGTTGCAGGCGCGACCGGCTGTCAGTGTGGCGCCGCGAGACGCCCTCAACTAAGACGTCTTGCACGGCCTCTGGTGACCACGGTACGCGAGCGCCGGGGTGTTCGAAGCGGTGGTTGACGGTCAGTGACAAATAGCCAATGGGCATAAGGTTACGTCGGTTGTCGCTGTGAATCTTGACAGGCGGCTGCTTACCCTTGCCTTTGCGACGCGACGACGCCGCCGCCCAGTGCGTGGCGGACGTGCCGATGCTCAGGCTGTAGTTGGAGAAATACGCCTCCTTGGTCGTCGGGGGATCGCCGACAAAGAACGAGGCATCGCCCTGGAGCGTCCACAGCTCCTGTAGGTCGTCCCATATGCAATCCTTGGGGAGCAAGCGCTCGTTGTGGAGCGCGTGGTAGAGCTGCACCACACCTAGCAGAGCGCCCGGCGTCGCCGCGTAAAAGAGTCCGCTCGTCTAGCGCGTGGAGCGCACATGGTGCACGAATAGCCCGCAGTACACGGGGTTGCGCCGCAGGAACTTGAATGGTGCGGCATGAGCCTGGGGCATCAGCGTGGTCACGGCCGCCCAGATCGGATCCGTGTCCCAGAGCCCAGCGGCGCGCAGAACGGTCGCGCGATGCGGGTCTGAAGCCGGCACAGAAAGCATCGCATGTTTGATCCCACGCATCTCTGCTTGCATTTCACCCAGGCCATCGCAGCCCGGGACAAAGTCGTGCAGAATGTCGACGTATATCTACAGCGCAAAAGCAAGCCAAAGCTTGGCCCTCCTCTTCCCATCGTCCATGACATAGGCCAGCCCACGCGTCAGTTCGTCCACTACTGACAGGTGGCCCAGTGCGCGCACCAGGAAGTTCAGATCCGGCATCAGCTGGAGCACCGCTGTCATGTCCTGCTTCCACTGCTGGCGCTTCGTCTGCGCTTTACCGCCCAGCGACTCGTCGTACCAGCCAAACTTTCCGTTGTAGGTCTGTAGGAAGGTCCCTTGGGGGTCTACCGATGCGGCGTAGCTCGCCAGAAGTGTCAGCATGTTAATCAAGCAAACGTCGGCCATGTCGTATGCGGCGAGGTTGTAAGGATCGTGCGGCATCTCCTTGTCCAGTATATCGATGCCCGAAGCTTTACATAGAGAGTAAAAGTATGATTCCGTGACTTTGTGCGTACCGCCAGACTTGTTGAAAAGTGCTGTCATCTCGTCTTCCATGCTGCGAGCCATCTCGATGGCCGTATTGGTGGCGACGGAGGCGGCGGCAAGATCAAGGCGTCCAGACGCGTGCTCCGTCCACAAGGCGCGAATCTCGGCACGGATGTCGGCATAATCATTTAGCAGCGTAGTAAGGGCGAATATTATGTCGAGGACAGAGTCGCCCTGCTCGGCTGCAAACGTCGTCTCTACTGGGGCAGGTCGAGGCACGTCCGCGTCATCTTGGAATTTCTTTGACGGATGATAGACTCTAAGCGCGGAGAATATGCTACTGACAATAGTGCCGTTGCTCGCTGAAGCCTTTGCTCGAATGTTGCCCTGCTCGTCTCGGTCATCTTGGCTCGTCACTGTCGCGTTGGCCGTAGCTGTTGTGATATGTACCGCCGGCGACAGGATCTGCCAGACATTTTCAAGCTGCTCGACGAAATAGGAATGCGTCACTTCTGATCTTAAGGTGATATTGACGCCCGCCGAAGCAAGGTGTTCCGCAAAACTCCTGCGCACAGAAATAACACGGCGTAGAGCTTCGGTGAAGAAGCTCGGGATGCGGACGGTGCTGCCGAGGCCGGCAATGTAGACTGCCAAGGCCTCGAAATCACGCACCTTGATGATGTGCTTTGCCTTGTTCTCTATACTCGCACCGTGGGTTGGTGCGGGAACGGTTGCCTTTGCCTGCTTCCGCGCCTTTCCCTTCAGTCTGCCTCCTGTGGCGGCAGGATTGGCGGCCGATGCGCCACCAACACGGTAGCCGTGCTGCTCGGCCGTGGTAGCGAGCCATGAGGCGACAACGTCGGTGTCGGCCTTGTAATTGCGGTAGATTCCCTTGAGTGATGAGAGTGGCATGTTGAAGACTACAATCCAGTCTATTAGTTGGTATTGGGTAGAGAAGCTTGATTTGCTTGGGGCCTGACGTAAACAGGGGGGTTGCTCGGACAACACAAGGAAAAAGGTACACACAAATAGGTGTGGATTGCACCAGCAGAGAGGTACCGACCCTCATAAGGCCCCCTGGGCTAGGCAGCTTCTTTCCTCCTTGGTCAACTGTTTATCTACGATATCTCACTGCATTGCGTGATACGAATGTTGCGCACAAACGTCCCTGGAGTCGAGACCACGTCACCGCTTATCTCGAAATGAACTCAGCCTCGTGAGTCGGTGCCGAGTTCATCTGTGTCGACAGATGCGATAAATGTTGCGGAAAGGCGTTAGTTTTGGTGGTATGTTGGGCTGGGCGACTTTCTATCGTAATACAAGGTTGGACTAGAAGCTGAGCTAGCCAGAACTTCAGAGCCGTCTAAAAAATCAGCGATCAAAAGGTCACCCGAGCCATGGACAGGTCCTTCCTCATCCATGCGCTGCCGGGATTCCTCATCATCCAATGAAAATAGTGTAGCGCAGTAGAGGAAATTATCCAGGTTACTGTTAATTAATGCGCTGGGGTCGTTGATGAAGAAGTCGTCACAAAAGGCCGCGCTGACGTGGTGTCGGAGGAAATACTCGAAAAATTTGAGCCTTAGCGGTGTCGTCGGCGCACCGCTCGCTTCGAAGTAATTGGGCTCTCCTGAGCATGCGTGAACGCACTCCAAAAGGCCCTCGATATTACTCTTGTAATTGTTTCCTTGCATGTGGAAGAAAGAGCTGATGAACTGTGTGCCAAACCAACCAGCATCAGCCGAGTCTGTATAATCGATCGCCCATAAGCTGAATTTCCCGAAGAGAGCGACAGGGCCGATATTGTGCATTATTTTGTCCTCCTTGCCACGCAAGTTTTTTAACGTGACTTTTCGAGTGATGTTCTCGCACATCCAGAGGACTCTCATAATTTCGAGTGCAACCACATGGGCGTCAGAGTGGCTACCTTTGCCGCTAGAAAGCTTCAACGGACAGTCGCCTCGTAGCTGGCATTCCTTAGCACGACCGGTCGCCTTTTCAAATCTCTCTTCCATGGCCTTTCTGGATTTCGTATCTGCAAGTATGTGCTCCAGTAGCCACTGTGCGAGACACCCAAAGAGTTGGTTCTGATCGTCTGGGGTGGGCTGCAATTTGTAAATGGGGAAGCCATGCACAAACTTCAATAGTTGAGATGAAAACTGTTGCTTGTTGTTGGCGGTTGATGTACTCAACTGTTCGGTATGGCTCTCCTGCGCCTCGAACAACGGCTCGGTGTACGCCCCCACAAGTGCCGTGGTAATGATCAGAGAGCGATAGATTGCTCTCTGCACGCCGTCCCGCCATTCTGCCACACGGCTGGCCTTTTCCGGTTGAACATCCCATGGCAGGTCCTTTGGGTATTTGTAGTTGCCCATCTCAAAGCATAGAGTCAATGCCTCTGTGTAATGGTGCATTTGCCACACTGCATGCAGCTCAGACGCATTTGGCCCGGGGTGTTTGTCAGCCCACAGGCGAGGCAGTTTCATTCTCTTTGGTGGTAGTTCCCCTTTCTGCTCTGCATCCGCAACGACTCTGGCAGCACGGACCTATGTATACCAAGTCAGCTGAGTAAACAATTCCGTGGCTCTTCTGCCGATTGCAGACAGATGCCACGTACCAAAATTAGGGCTTCTTCAGCATACGGCATCTCACGCGACCAGAGGCGCCAGACGACGGTATAGCCTGCACCGTTCGCGTGCCATACTTCGGACATGAAGCGACATGTCAGCGCAAAGGAGAGGATGTCGCGAGGGGATTCTAAGAGTTGGAGAATGCACAGCAGGAGCTCGGGGGGCCCTGCTCGAGCCAGGAAATGGCCAGCCATTCCTATTTTCGAAATAGTGGGAGTAGTAGCAATAGCAGAAACGAGGTCTGTCACCAGCCCGACGGCAACTGGGACTGGAAAAGGCCAGAGTCGGAGGGGGGGGAACTGTGGAGCATATGTACCAAGGTAGTTACATAAGATGGCACCTAACATAGCTCACAGACAATTGAGGTACTGGAAAGACAACTAAGAGTCCAATTAGTGTATATCAATAAATAAGTAAATAATATAGCTTATGCGATAAAATGGCCCCTCATATGTAGCAGTTCTCTGTGCGATAAGAGCGAACGTGGGTAAAATAGTGCTGGTTGTGCTAGCTAGGTACCTTAGGTAGTGATAATATGGGCCAATTTGTGCCACCCTGCAGTGGCAGCCAGACATTGTAGCACTCGCAACAGCTCATCACTAAATCACCACTTTTGATCAAAGTGACAAAATGGCAAAGAAAGCGTCACCCTCGGAGCCTCGTTAGCCCTACGGAGCAGTCGGCAGAAGTCGTCATTGCAAATCAGCTCACTCTGTCAGCGGAATAGACGACCAAAGCCACCCAGCAAACGACCATCTCGTCTACAAACGACGCCACGCCCTTTCTACGCGTTGCAGTACGCACTCTAATACCCTCAAGACCTTCCTATTCGGCTCAGCCCTGCGACGGGTACAGCGGGTAGCCGACGGGATTGCGTAGCCTATTCAGCTGGTGACGCGGAGCCACGTACGCCACCCAACCATCCGTCTTCATCAGTTGTGCTTATATACCACTTCAAACACCCCATCGTCCGCTTCTATCCAGGCAGCTCACGCAATCACAAGATACATCGCCGCGCGCCACCATGGAGACGCTCATCTCCGTCCCCCTCAGCCTCGGCCGCGACCGCACGCTGCACATCCAGCAAAAGCAAAAGAGCAGCGGCCTCTTCGGCACCCTCCAGTCGCTCGCCAGCGGCTGGCGCTCCGGCACCATCCACGTCCAGCACGTGCCCGCCGGCGCGCCCGCCGTGCTCGACGTCTGCAGCGACCAGCACGCATCGTCCCCCGACGTCCAGAACGACGCCACCGACAAGGCGCAGACCGTCGTCATCACCACCGCCAGCGCCGAGCCGGTGCAGATCTACCTGCGCTGGCCCCGCGGCACCAAAGAGGTCGGCCTCGCGCAGCTGACCCTGCAGGCGAGCGACTACACCATCAAGTTTGACCTGGACGTGCCGAGCGTCCCGCCTGGGCGCGCGCACCTGTCGCTCGCCGACGTCGATTTTGTGCCGGCGCGGGAGCTGGTTGTGGTGAGCGGCAGCGGCGGCGTTAGCGGCTTGGTGCCCATGGAAGATGTGCTGGACGTTTCGACGAGCTCCGGGTCTGTGAGCATCGCTCTGCTGCCGCTGTACAGCAAGGGCGCACACGACACGAAGCTGTCCATCAAGTCCAACTCTGGCACGCTCAGCATCAACACCAAGCTCGACGCGGCCCGCTCGCGTGTGCACCTTCCCAGCCGCGACTGCGCCGTCGCTCTGCAGACATCGTCCGGCAGCATCCGCAGCGTGCTCGGCCTGACGCGGTCCACCATCATCAAGTCCAACAGCGGCTCCCACCACCTGACGGCGCTTCTGACCGATCACAGCCGCGACCGGCGGTCCGATTTCGCCACGAGCACCAACAGCGGCTCCCAGAATATTACCGTCGTTGCTCCGCCAGACGAGGACAAGATCGGCGCGGAAAAGGCTGAGGAGACGGGTTTTGTGTGCAAACACAAGTCGAATAGCGGCAGCGTCCGGGTTGCGTATCCGGGCGTGTGGGAGGGCACGGTGGAGGCGCATAGCAACTCGGGCAGCATCACGGTCACGGGGGACGGCGTCGAGACGGACAGGAGCCGAAACAGAGTAACGGGTGTCAAGGGCACGCCGGTGCATCACACCGACGTGGGCACGAGTTCTGGAAGCATATCGGTCAAGCTCGGGGATGAGTAGCGTTGCGCCACGTACACCACAATTTTCTTTAGGCATGGTACACAGGCTTCCAAACGCTCCTCTTCATCAATGTCTCTTAATCACGAGAATTAGGAAAATTACGGGATGAGTCACGAACATTCACAGGTCATTCTGGTGCATTTTTCTATGCCAATCACACACGAAGAATCAGTTGGCGCTCAACCACAGCGCCAGCTCCATCCATCTTCCAGCTGGTCAATGCCTGGCCGTGCACGACAGCGAACAGCGATAGTCCAACGTGCTGTTCGACACGTTATAAACAGTTCCCGCAATGATGCAATCCCTTGAAGGAATAGAGTGATGTGTCGACGATGCTTCATTGCTTGCTTGACTGGATGCGTCGCGGAGTGGCACCGTCAAGCCACACGTGGTCTCGTTGACCGCTCTACTGCTGGACTTTGCCCTTGCGCTGGTGGCAGAGTCTGCACGTAGCTGTATGTAACAGCACTTGTACCGGTCGGCCTCGCGATGCAGACTGTTATTGTGTCCTTTGGCATCACCGACCTTGTGGTCGCTGTCGTCGCGGTCAGCTTGGGGTCGAGGGCGTAGATGTGCTTCGTGGGCTCATCCCGTCAGCCATCATAGTGTACCGGGTACCATTAGCGCTGGCAGATAGGTTGGCGGGTTAACAAAGGGAGAGAACAACCTATACGTAGATATATTCGAGGCTCGCCTGTAGGAGGCAGCGTCCTAGGCGTCTTGCCCTTTCTTCATCTGCGTGTCATCTATTCGACCCACCACAGCAGCGACGATGCAGGCGATGACCACCGACGTACAAAGCCGCACCACGAGCATCTTTTTGGGTGGCGGTCCCCAGTGCCTCTTCTCGCGCTCAAGGAATTCGTCGTGGAATTCCGGCGGCCAGGACTGCGCCTCGTCTGCGTACGGCGGCGGTTGGTATTGCGGGCTCGACGGAAGACTATCGGCCAGCACGGTCTCGCTCGAGGCATAGTGACGCGTTGCCACCCGCACGAGGAGATACGCATTCAACTTAGTCCAGAGACGGTGGGAGACGACGATATGGAAGATGATCGACCCATCGCTCCTGTGGTGTCAGTAATAGAAGGCGCTGCTGCGTACCGGCTTAGAGCCGGTGTTGGTAGGTGGTTCAGGACTGGAATGCATGTCGGTCATGAGTTGTGTCACTTAAACCGGTAGACCAAGCAAATCCGCGACTTTCGTAGGCACTAGTTCTATGAGAAGAGAATCTTATACTTGCCACTTGTTCTTGGGTGTCTTGCATTCACCGCAGCCCGGTTGGAGCTACATCAAAACTTGTGCATCGCTTGCTGCTTGGTGGCCTTGGTGGCCTTGGTGGTGGTAGCGCGTCATTCGTTGCCTGCTGCGAGCGCTTTTAGAATGTTTCGCGCACGTCAGATACCTAGCTTGTTTAAATACGATTCGTTTCAAGGGAAAACATACCCTTGAATCGCTTTGCCGCTGTCAGATTCCAGGGTTATGGCATGAGTGATGCACGGTCAATGCACGGTCGATGCAATGCACGTTGCGACTACGCTTCCCTCCGGATTTAGGGTGTGCACAAGAATTGACGGGACTTTTGGAGGGTCAGGTAAGTGTACGCCTGAACTTGATTTTGGAGAAGCAAGATTGGTCATGTCAAGGTGCCGTCGAAAGTGGCTTCAAGCATGGAGCCGAGAACCGAAGCACGCCGGAGCTTGGCTTTCCTTGTGGGCTTTCACCTTACGTCGTCGCATATTAATATATACAATACCTCTATGATAGCTTAGCTGGGCCGCCAGCGTCTGCCTGAGTTGTGGCTGTGGATCGTGACGATGTATCATGTCTTCATCGATCATCAGCCTATGCAGACGGGAGAATAGCAGCCACCCCAGCTCAACCGCGGAGGGCATGGCGAAGCATCGTTGCCAGCATAATGGTATTTAGCCCACTTAGGAGAACTGTAGCGCCGCTGTGCATTAACTTGTGACATACCGTGTTAGCTACTCAGGGCCTGGTCATGGTCATGGTCACGCGAACGAAAGCGTGCCCAAAAGGTCCTTCGAGAATGAATAGCGCATTTGTCAATTATAGGTCAAAGGGGGGCATTATAGGACGTAAAGGTTGCCGACTACTTCGCCGCTCGGGTAACATTATCCGGTTGCATCAGTGGAAATGCCACGAGGCTGGAGCTGTAGCAGATATGATACCCAACAACTTCAACAAGAAGTGGACGAGGTTACATGAGATATCAATATATTACCGCCGAAATAACCAAAGAACTAGACACTATGCGCAAATCGGAAAATCCGAATTGCAGAGGTTCCTGTGGGTGTGAGGCTTTGCTATGCGCAGAATTAGCCGCTTGTATCTTGGCAGTTTCAAGCACCGGCGTACCTTCCCAATTGGATCAGCCAGTAGAATAAACAAGGCAAAAGTGACGGTAAGGCCAGTCACGGAGCCTGGACATACAGTCTGAATCATGCTAATAGGCCGAAACTGACTCGCTAATACGATGAAACACACAAAGGAGCTTGACCTGTCACACTTTGCCATCCTGGCCGAGAATCCATCCGTGGAGAGCATTGAGGGGGCTGAGCATAGCCTCTCCTTCCTAATTAGGCATGTGTCAACGTCGAGGGCTCAACGCCAGTTTTAAGCATACAAGCTGTCGTCGTCCACTGCGGAGACTTTGTGATACAACGTCCGATGTAGATATTGGTACTAAAAACAAATGGCCCATTGAGAGCGAAGGAATCATGCAGGTTGTTTATAAAGAAATTAAGGAGGATTGAAATGGATAATGAGTGGTGTTGCTCTCATCCAATGTGGCTGTCAAGGAGGCCATCCATCCGCACAGGGGCATGTTCAAGTTGCGGACATACGATCCCTTCACTTTGGCATGAAGCGGTCTGCCATATTACAGCCATTACATTGTATAGCCAAGCGGGATGACGACCGAAGTCTATGCGACATGGCGAGAGTCGAGATGTCTATAATAATGCCGTCATTCGCCCAGTCATTGACAAGAGAATCAGCAGCCCAATTCGCTTCACTTCATTCGCTTCTTTCTTGACACTCTTTTACCTTTTTCGATTCATTTATATATAGCCGCAGAGCAGCTTTCGATCCTTTTCTTTTCAACATGGAACTCACCAAACTTCTTACCTTCCTTGCTGCTGTCCTGCCCGCCGCCTACGGTGCCCCCCAGAAGATGGCCAACAGCATGCACCCCAACATTCTCGCCGCCATGAAGCGCGATCTCGGCTTGAACACTCGGGAGTCCATGGCCCGTGTGGAGAGAGACCAAAAGGCCGCCGACGTCATTGAGAACGTGCGCCGGTCGACGGGTGATGCATTTGCCGGAGGCTGGCTCCACGGCGACGAGGTCCGCATCGGCGTCACGGATAAGGCTTCGGCCGAGCATGTAACTGCTGCTGGCGGCACTCCCATCATGATGCGCAACAGCCTGTCCAAGCTTGAGAAGATCAAAGCGGGCTTCGACGACGCCATGATCAAGCAAGGCAATGCGACTGCCTCGGACGACACCGGCGTCAAGGCCAGAGAAGACTTGGGCAACTACGCCGACATTGCCTCGTACTTTGTCGATGTCGCTTCCAACAAGATCGTCTTTGAGGTTGTCAACGGCAACCAGGACAGTGCCGACAAAATGGCCAAGGACGCTGGGCTCGCCGCGGAGGAGTACGAGGTGCGCAAGGTTGACGACTACGCCGTCCCCTACGCCCAGCTCCAGGGCGGTGATAGCTACGGCATCAACAACCAGTTCCTCTGCTCAGTTGGCTTCGCGGTCAACGGCGGTTTCATTTCCGCTGGCCACTGCGGCCAGGTCGGCTCTACTGCCGCGGTCAACGGCCAGGTCATTGGGCGCTTCGCGCGATCCAACTTCCCTGGCGGGCTGGACATGAGCTACGTTCAGACTGAGCAGGGAACGACCGTGGCCCCGACGGTCAACGGCTACAGCTTTGGTCAAAGCTATGAGATCAAGGACAGCCAGCAGCTGCCCATCGGCGCCGCTGTCTGCCGCTCTGGCCAGACGTCGGGCGTTTCGTGCGGCACCATCACCGAGATGGGAAAGACTGTCCAGTATGGGCCCGGCCAGGTCGTCGCCGGCCTCACCCAGACCGACGCCTGCTCTCAGCAGGGTGATTCGGGCGGCTCTTTCTGGAATGCAGGCCACGCGCAGGGTGTCCTGTCGGGTGGTCCCAAGGACCCCGGCGGTCCTTGCTACAGCATTTTCCAGCCCATCGGCCCGATTCTGCAGAACTACGGCCTCACTCTGACTACTTCTCAGGGCGGCAACCCCGGAGGTAACCCCGGTGGCAACCCCCCCGGTGGCAACCCCCCCGGTGGCAACCCCCCCGGTGGCAACCCCCCCGGTGGCAACCCCGGAGGTAACCCCGGCGACAACGGCAACGGCGGCGACCCCTGGGCCGGCTGGCCTGGCTGGGTCAACTGGAACAACTGGAGCGGCGGCTGGTAAAAGGCATTTGGGCCCTGTGCTACTTGGCACTCATGTCATTCGCGCACGGGTGCTGGTCATGTCATTCATATTTGCCCACGAGTGATGGCATTGTAGCCAGACTGGTCGCTCATGTCGAGAGCACATGCCTGTCTTGGCTCATTATTTGTTACGAGAACGAAGAATTTCGCATTTGCCTTCGCTTCACTTCTCCTGTACCTTTCTTCATCTTGTCACTTTACATATATACAGTAGCTAGAGGCTGCCCGAATTTACAAGCTATTTTCGGCTTTCAACAATACTGAAATAACCGAAAAAACTGTTATTGCCTTCATGGCATAGTGGTTCTGTGATTATGTAGGTTATATAGCAGAGTTCGGATTTAGGCACAATAATACCATATTCCATAGATAATAATATAGCTTAGTATATACCCTAAAAATTACTATAATATATATAAAATAATATATTATATTACTTAAAATAGTAATATTATTATTAGTAAAAAGTATTAAATATTAAAATTAGATTAAATTACCTTAATTAAACTTTATAGTCCTTTTAATATCTTAATAAACTTATAAATACTAAAAAAACTATAGTAATAGATTTATTATACTAATACCTTACTATACTAAATATAAACCTAAGACTACTTAGATAAAAGCTAACTTTTTTTATATATTATTCTATTATTATATAATAATTCCTAATAATAATTAATAATATTTAATATTCTTAGTAAATAAGTTCTTAAGTTATTATTTTAATATATATTTTTTATATTTTTTATTATTTATTAAGTATTTAGATATATTATTATTATTATTATTATTATTATTATATTATACTAATTAGACTAGCTAGTCTATTTAGTACCTTTATAGCTTATATTATAGGGAAAAAACTAAAATACCTAAAGGAAAAACCCTAGCTTTAGTATAGATTTAATATAATTCTAAAGTAATTCCTAGTAGGAAATAGTATACTTTTTATCTTAATAAATAATAATAATAATAAATATAAATATATAAAACTTACTAGGTTAATAAACCTACCCCTTTAGTCTATTCTTTATTTAACCTATATACCTTTATAGTCTTATCTTAACTTAAAATAGGTTTTATATATAATTAAAGTCTTTTTTATATTTTAATTTTTAAATACTTTAATATTTAAATAAGTATAGTTATAGCTATAAAAGGTTATAATACCTATTTTTATATTATAAGAATATTATATACTTAGAATTAATATATACTTATAATAAGCTTATAATCTTAATAAAATTAATAAAAAATAAATAAAAAATAAAATAATATTAAGCTTAGCTTAAAAATAATACTAAATAAAAACTATATTATAATTAAGATAAGTAATAATAAAAAAACTACTAAGAATATATCTAAATATATTAAAACTAATAAAACTTAACTAACTAAACCTAAGATAGTATTTACTTAGAAAAAACCTAAAACCTAATTAATTATTATTATTATTATATTATACTAATTAGACTAGCTAGTCTATCTAGTACCTTTATAGCTTATAAGATAGGGAAAAAACTAGAATACCTAGAGGAAAAACCCTAGCTTTAATATAGGTTTAATATAATTCTAAAGTAATTCCTAGTAAAGAATAATATACTCTTTATTTTAGTAAAAAATAATAATAATAAGTATAAATATATAAAACTTAGTAAGCTAATAAACCTACTTATTCCTTACTCTACCCTTTTAACCTCTTTCCCTTATAGCCTTATCCTAGCCTATATTAAGTATTATATATAGTTAAAGTCTTTTTTAAATCTTAATTTTTAAATATTTTAAAGTATAAATAGGTATAATAATAGCTATAAAGGCTATAATACCTACCTTTATTATTCTTTTCTTTAGCTTTTATAGTTTATTTTCTATATTATTTATATTAAATAAATAAAAACCTTACCCTTTATAAGGCTTTATTTATTTTAAGATTAATTAGAATAGCTTTATTACTTTCTTACTTTTATATACTTTTATATTTATTTTTACTTTTTACTTTATAATTATTTTATTTATATTTTTATATTTCTTTAAAGCTTTTAAATTAATATTAATTTTTATATAATTTATTATATTTATTATATTAAATATAAAAAGTATTATAATTATATATATTTAATTATTATTATTTTTAATTTATTATTTAGTTAACTAGTTTATTTATTATAATATTTAAAAAGCCTTAAATTCTTTAATTTTTACTTTTTTCTTTCTTTTTTTAATAATATATAATTATATATCTTCCTTACCTCTAGTATACACTCTATACCCTTACTATTACCCTTACCCCTACCTAGGCTAAGCTGTTCCTACTCTAGCTGCTAAACTATACTAACTCTCCTTTCTGCTAGTTTCTCGCTGCCGCCGCCGCCACGCTTGTACGCTCCCCCCCTTCTCGTCCTCGCGCGCCTCCCCAGGCCGCTCGGGTGGTCCAGCGCCAACAGTACATCCCGCCTGTCTCGAAGCTGCCCCTATAGTGGCCTAGGCCTAGTCTAGTATGCTAAACAACTTAGCAGGATATGGTAGATATCTTCCGGCCCTTCCCCACAGCAGCATAGGCCTAACTTATAACTAGGAACGCGTCGCTTGTGGAGGAAGGCATTAAGCCCGATCTTCCCTATACACATCTATATAATAATAGAACTAATATGCCTAGGCGTGAATAGGAACGAAACCGCCTGGGCAGGGTGCCGGAGCTATGGCGGCTTATGGGCAGGGTGGACTGTGACCTGCGTCGGTATGGGCTCGGCCCGCGCACTGGCCGCACCTATCTATCTCTACTATGCAGAACCACGCGATATATCCAAACCTATAGCATCTATAGCACTAGGTAGCCTAGACTAACTCTATATAGGGTTTATACTTAAATACCTATAAATTAAAGTAAATACCCTATTAGTATAGTTAGTTAGCTATAGTTATATTATAAATACTAATAATTAGTAATACCTTTATACTAGATTTAATCTAGGGGTAGTATACCTTAGCTATAATAATATTAGCTTTATTAAATACTATTAGTATAATAGTAAAGTTAATAGTATTATTTAGTATTTTAACTAAAAGTATACCTTTTACTACTATTAAATATATATAGTAAGATAGCTATATTTTTAGCTTAAATATATTCTTAACCTAGTATATATTATTTATAAATACCTTTATATCTTAATAGAATAAAAGTACTATATTTCTAAATAGGAGCTAGTAAGTAGCTATTATAGTATCTTTTTAAAAGGATTAGTTTACTATTATAATTATATTTATTAGCTTTATAATTTATACTTTAACCTAGTAATTCTTAATATTAATAATTAGTTTCTTATTATATTAAGTTAAAACTAGCTTTATTTAAGTATCTTCTTAGGTTCTTTTTTAAACTATATCTATATAGATTCTTTTTAATATAAGGCTTAGCTATATAATTATCTTCTTAATAATATTCTAAATTAGTTTAATAGTTATAAGTAGTCTTAGCTTAGAATTAGTATATACTTATAACTATTCTAGAAGGGCTTTTACTTAGGGTTTATTATCTTTATTTATTAAGAAGAAAAGCTTTTTTATAATAGTTAATTAGGTTTTAGGTTTCTTCTAGGTAAATACTACCTTAGGTTTAGTTAGTTAAGTCTTATTAGTTTTAATATATTTAGATATATCTTTAATAGTTTTTTTATTACTACTTACCTTAACTATAATATAGTTTTTAATTAATATTATTTTTAAGCTAGGCTTAATATTATTTTACTTCTTACCTACTTTTTATTAATTTTATTAATATTATAGGCTTACTATAAGTATATATTAATTCTAGGTATATAATATTAAAATAAGCACCTAATTAATTATTATAAAAAAGCTTCTCTTTTTAATAAATAAAGATAATAAGCCTTAAAATAAAAGCCTTTTTAGAATAGTTATAAGTATATATTAATCTTAAATTAAAGCTATTTATAACTATTAAAGTAATTTAGAATATTATAAAGAAGATAATTATATAGCTAGGTTTTATATTAAAAAGGACCTATATAAATATAGTATAAAAAGGAATTTAAAAATATATTTAAATAAAACTAGTTTTAGTTTTATATAATAAAGAACTAATTATTAATATTAAAGATTATTAAATAAAAATATAGACTTTAAAGTTAATAAAGGTAGTTATAATAATAAACTAATTTCTTTAAAAGGATATTATAATAGCTACCTATTAGCTTTTATTTAAATATAATACTTTTATTTTACTAAAATATAAAGGTATTTATAAATAATATATATTAGGTTAAAAATATATTTAGGCTAAAAGTATAGCTATTTTATAATATATACTTAATAATAATAAAAAGTATACTTTTAGTAAAAATATAAATAATACTATTAACTTTATTATTATATTAATAGTATTTAATAAAGCTAATATAATTATAATTATTATTATTATATTATACTAATTAGACTAGCTAGTTTATTTAGTACCTTTATAGCTTATAAGATAAGGAAAAAACTAAAGTACTTAAAGGAAAAACCCTAGCTTTAATATAGGTTTAGTATAATCTTAAAGTAATTCCTAATAGTAAATAATATACTTTTTATCTTAATAAAAGATAATAATAATAGGTATAAATATATAAAACTTAGTAAGCTAATAGACCTACTTATTCCCTATTTAACCTTTACCTTTTATAGTTTTATTCTAGCTTAGGCTAAGTACTATATATAGTTAAGGTTTCTTTTAAGTCTTAATTCTTAAATACTTTAAAGTATAAATAGGTATAGTAATAGCTATAAAAGGCTATAATATTTACTTTTATTATTCTCTTTTTAGCTTTTATAATTTATTTTCTATATTATCTATATTAAATAGGTAAAAACTTTACTCTTTATAAGGCCTTACCTAATCTAAAACTAATTAGAATAGTTTTATTACTTTTTTATTTTTATATACTTTTATAGCTATTTTTACTTCTTATTTTATAATTACTTTATTTATAGTTTTATTTATTTTTTAAGGTTATAACTTAATATAAGCCTATATATAGCTTTTTATATTTATTATACTAAATAAGAAAGGTATTATAGCTATATATATTTAATTATTATTATTTTTAATTAGCTATTTAGTTAATTAGCTTATTTATTATAATATTTAAAAAGCTTTAAACTTCTTAATTTTTACTTTTTTTTCTTTTTTTAACTATATATAATTATATATCTTTTTTTTAGTATATATACTACCTTCTTATTATTACCTTTACCTTTACCTAAGCTAAGTTATTTTTATTTTAATTATTAAATTATATTAACTTTTCTTTTTATTAGTTTTTTTTATTATTATTATTATATTTATATACTCTTCTTTTTTTTATCTTTATATACCTTCTTAGGCTATTCTTAGGTTACTTTTAGGCTTATTTTAATATTATTAATATTTCTTTAAAATAAAATAAAGTTTTAATTATTATTATTATTATTATAATAAATTACCTTATTCTTAGTATATATTTAGTCTTATTCTATTCTTAACCTTATTAATTTAATACTATTATTATTATTATTAATAATATAAGTAATTTTTATTTATTTATTATCTACTTTTATTTTAGTATTAATTTAGCTAACTACTTTCTTTTATTACCTTTTTATTTTTTTATTACTTTATTAAATACTTATATTAAGTTATTACTAGAATTAAGTTAATATTAGTTCTTTATAGCTAGTATTTTAAGTATATAAGTAATATTAATATTATTACCTATTTTAAATAGATTAGTAAGTATTTTAATATTATATTAAGATAGCCTTTATTTTAATCTAGTTTTAAATCTTAAGATATTTATATATATTAAATATATAAAAAATAATAAAGTTTATATATTTATTTATTATATTACACTAATTAGACTAGCTAGTCTATCTAGTACCTCTATAGCTTGTAAGATAGGGAAAAAACTAGAGTACCTAGAGGAAAAACCCTAGCTCCGGTATGGGTTCGGCGTGATCCCGGAGCGATTCCTGGTAGGGAGCGGTGTGCTCCTCATCTTGGTGAAAGAAAAGTTTATATATTAATAAGTTTTTTTTAATTTAAATTTAAAGCCTAATTAAATTTAATCTTAATTAACTTATTAATAATTTATTAATAATATTAAACTTATAATTATTATTATTTAGAATTAACTTTTAGTTTATATTAAAGATAGTTTAGCTTTAAATTAAAATAATATAAGTTTAATTACTTAATAATAGCTATTTATTATACTTATAATTAAACTAATAATATAATTATTAAAAGTAATACTTATTATATTTAAAATATAGCTAGTTTAGTTTAGATTATAATTATATTAACCTTTATTAATTATAATCTAGCCTTAATTATAACTATTTATATTAATATTAAAGTATTAATATATATTAATTAGGCTAAGTTTAAAGTTATTTACTAGTTAGTTTAATAGTAATATACCTTAATTAGCTTATTTTAAGTTATTATAGTTATTATAAAAGCCTAAAAGGTCACTATACTTAAGTCTAGAGTAAATAAAGGCTTAGACTTAGCTATATTAACTAAAGGAAAAAAGAATAAAAAAAAGAAAGAAAAGAAATAAAAAAAGAAGGTAAGAAAGGGTAGTATTAAGCTTAGCCTAGGCTATACCTATTTAAAATTATTTTTATTTTTCTATATATTTTTTAGCCTATTAAAAATAATAAAGTTAGGATAGCTTTAAACTTAGCTTAAACTATACTTATTTTTTAAATCTTCTATTTTATACTTAAGAAAAGGGTTAAAATTAAGCTAGTATTAAGTCTAGACTATACTAGGGTAAGAGTAGGCTAATAGCCTAATTTACTAAATCTTAAAATTAAAGGTTAATTATATTCTATATCTATACTAGGCCTTTATAGTATAGTAATTCTATATTAAGGAGTGCTGTGTAGGTTAGCATATAGGTGCTAGTTCGAATCTAGCTAGAGGCACCTTTTCCCTTCTTTGCGTTTTTTTCCCTTTCCCTTCCCCTTTCCCTCCTAAAAGCTAAGCATGGTGATTTAGGCCTATAAGCAACTTATAAGGAAGGGCTAGGGCTTAGGGGGGGGGTAGAGGTAAAAAGAGTAGGTTAGGGTAACTATAAAAGGGTATAAGGCTTATTAGGAAGTATAATTTAATAATAAGCAGCTCTAAAGCTAGAAGAATAATCTCCTATTACCTAGTATATTTAGTACTTACCTATATTATATAACTAGATAGAAGTTATATAATATAATAACTTTACCTCTTACCTTATATATACCCTGTTAGTTTTAATAAGTTATAAGCCTAATAGTATTTATATTATAAAAGCTATTAATAAAATAAAGGAAAGTATTAATTTCTTACTATTTTTACTTACTATTTATAAGATTATATAAGCTAATATTTACTATAAAATATAAGAAATTTATAACTCCTTATATATAGGAAAAGGAAAGACCCTAAACTCTAGCTAATTTAAAGTATATTTAATAAGTCTATTTACTATAAAAATTCTATATAAAGAAAAAGAAATTCTACTACTATACCCCCTTTAGCAATTTATATATAAACTCTATATACTTATATTATATATATTATAATATAAATTTACTTAATATAATTATAGCCTTTAAATAAATATATTTATTAGATTACTTATTATAATTTATAGTCTTAACCTTTCTAAAAGGTATATAGTAACTACTTACTTAGTAAGAAGAATTTTCTATTACTTATTTAAATACTTCTTACCTTTAAATAAATATAAGGTACTTAGTTTAGAAAGAGAGACTATATATTTAGCTTATTATTCTCCTTATTATTTTAAAGTTTTACTTCTTTAATAAGTAATACTATTAATAACTTAACTTCTATATATAAGTTAAGATTTTCTTATAGCCTTATTACCTATTTTATTATTATCTAAATATTATATTCTTAATACTAAAAGAGGTATTAAATATCTTAAAGTTTAAATCTAAAAGTAATTAGGCTAAATAAAAGCTAAAGATAACTAATATACTAAGACTTAATAATCTTAATAGATTACTATTATAAAGCTAAAAAAATAGCTTTATCTTAACTAAGGCTTATAATAATAAAACTATAAAAAATCTTATTTAAGAATAATAATAGAACTAAGCCTATATTATAACTCTTATTAACTTAAGCTTTAAAGAATATACTTATAACTTTATTAATAATAAGGTTATAATATTAAATATAATTATAGCTTTAAAAAAGAACTTTAAACTAAAAAGTATTATTATCTTTTAAACTATAATTAACTATTTTCTAATACTAACCTTTACTTAATATAGATTTATTAAGAAACTAACTATAATATTTATTAATACTTAAGTAATAATCTTTTAATAAAGACTTTAAAGTCTTTAAGGCTTTAATAATATATCTTTTTATTAATAATCTTAATAAAAGGTTTAATTCTTATACTACTAAAATAACCCCTTATTTTATTTTAATATATTTATTTATTTATTAAATTACCCTAATTAGACCTTATAGTCCTTCTAGTACCTCGATAAACTTATAAGTGCTAGAAAAACCGTGGCATCCGACCGTTGCCAGCCCTTGCCTAGGTAAAAACTAGCCTCTCCTACGTGCTAATCTACTATTACATAACGATTCCTAGTAGGTTTAATAGTGTTTAGTGTTCTTAGTTAGCAGGTTCCTAGGCTACCACCTTAATTCATATCCCTCTATATCTTCTATTATTTATCAACTATCTAGGTATATTAAATTACTTACTATCTATATATATATCTAAGTAGTAGAACAGTCCCCCACCATAGTGCCTATCAATAGGTATGTACTACGGTATTTATACGGTTTTTAGCCTTACTATACCACAAGGGCTGATTTAGCATAGTGGTTAGCGTATACCTCTTAGCTTTTTACCCCTAACCCACTCTATAGTTACCCCGCCTATATCCCCCTTACGAGTCAGTCACAGGGCCGGGCCACGCTACTCGACTTTTAGAAAGAAATCGTTTAGGGTGCCTCCAGCTAGATTCAAACCAGCGATCCATATACTAACCCACACAGAACTCCCTACCACAGAACCACTATACCACAAAGGCTTTATTTTAATATAAACTAATAATACTATTATAACTTTTATAACTATATTTATATAAGTAATTATAATTATAACTAACTATATTAAGCTTAAATAATAAAATAATAAAAAGTCTAAATAATAAGTTATTTTAATTATTATAATAACTATTAAAAGGTATTCCTTTTATAATATAATAAAACCTAATATTATTAGGTACTTTTATTTCTTTTATAAGCTTTTAAATTACTTTAAAAAATAATATTAAAAATCATACTTTAAACTCTATTTAATAAACCTACCCTTTTCTTTTTAATAAAATAAAAAATATTAATACCTAACTAAAAAATATAATAATAAATATAAATATAAAAAGGTTAGCTTTAAATAGTATATAAATCCTTTTATAGACTTTAAGCTAGCTTAACTTACTTTTATTATTTTTTAAAGTTTATAATATTTTAATTAACTTAAAATAAATAATACTTTTATAGGTATTAAACCTAAATAAGATTTTAGTCTTTTTATAATATTATATTAAAAACTAATATTACTTAACTTTAATATATTTAACTATATTTTAAATTATAAGGAATTTATAAAGAACTTATTCTTTTACTTAAGTCTTAGTATTTAAGGCCTTATTAATATTATCTTAAAACTTACTATTTATAAAATAGCTATTATTATTATAAAGAATCTTAAAACTACTTTAAAATTATATAATAGTATTTTATAAAAGAATACCTTAATAAGCTTACTTTTTATTAGCTATTTAATAGTAAAAGATATTATAGTAATCTTTAATAAAAAAAGAGTAATTATAATAAAGAATTAAAAAGTTATTCTTATTACCTAATAGATTATTAAAGTCTATATAGTTAATTATATTACTTTAAGTATTAATATATTAGCTTATATAATAAATAACTTAAAATATAAGTTATAGTATAATTAACTTAAATATCTAAGGAAATAGAATATTGTTAAACTTATTTTTAATTTTATTAATATAAAGTTTATTAATTAATATAAATATTATATTAACTATTTTATAAAAAATAAAAAAAAGCCTTTATATTTATCTATTTTAAAAAGAAATATACTTTTTTAAAAGCCTTTATACTAATATTATTAATACCTTATTTACTTTTTAGAAAAAAGATTAATACTAAGTTACTATTATTAATAATTATATTAGAATATACTAGCTATTCTTTATTAAAAAGAAATCTTAACTACCTAATATAATACTAAATTTCTTAAAGATATAGGAATATTTTATAATAGACTAGCCCTAAAGAGGCTTTAGGGGTAACTAGCCCTATAGCTATTAGTAGCCTTATAGCTATAACCCTCTTAATTATAAGGCTAAAAGGATTTATAATAATAATACTAACTAATTATTACCTAGGTATACCTATAAAGGCCCCCTTTAGGGGCTCTATACTAGCTACTCTAGAAGGACTAGGGTAGGCTTAGTAGCCTAGCCCTTAATATACCCTCTCTCTCCCTAACGCTATAGATAGGCTATAAACCCTCTAGATAAGCCGCTGCCTATAAGCCTAGGCTAAGGTCTATATATAGTGCCTAGCTCTTACGCTACTCTTTTATAGTGGCTGCCTACTGTATAGTTTAAACCTATAACCCTAGGGTAGTATTATTATATATAACAGACTAGCCCTAGAGGGGCTTTAGGGGTAACCAGCCCTACGGCTATTAGGGGTGTAAGCCCTAATCCTCTTACCTACTTAACTATAGAAGGTAAAAGGATTCATAACAACAATACTAGCACGATTGTTATCTAGTTGCACCTATAAGGGGCCCCCTTTAGGGGCTCCGCGCCGGCCACTCTAGAAGGCGCTAGGCTAGAGCCTAGCCCATAATATACCTTCCCTCTCCAGCGCGCCTATAGATAGGCTATAAACCCCCTAGGCTCTAATACATAGCCTATAAGCCTAGGCCAAGGTCTATACGTAGGGCTAGCTCTTACGCCAATCTCTTATAGTAGCTACCTACTATACAGTTTAAACCTATAACCCTAGGTTAGTATTATTATATATAATAGACTAACCCTAGAGGGGCTTTAGGGGTAACTAGCCCTATAGCTATTAGTAGCCTTATAGCTATAACCCTCTTAACTATAAGGCTAAAAGGATTTATAATAATAATACTAACTAATTATTACCTAGTTATACCTATAAGGGCCCCCTTTAGGGGCTCTATACTAGCTACTCTAGAAGGACCAGGGTAGGCTTAGTAGCCTAGCCCTTAATATATTTAGAATATAAATATTACTTTATTTAGCTAGATTAAAAAGGGGAGAATATTATAACTTAGTTTAAAAACTTTTATATTTCTTTAAATATATACTTATAGTATTTTACTACTAATTAGTATTAATAAAATAGTATTACTAAGATTAGAAATAAGATACTATAAAATAAGCTTTTTCTTATTATATATTAGTTAAAAATACTAATTAAATTCTAGCTAATTATAATATAGGCTTATATTACTTTTTAATTATATAACCTTATAATAAAGAATAATAAACTAATAACTTCTTATAAATTATAGTTTAGAAATAAACCTAACCTTAGTTATTTATAAATTATAAATAATTATAAGTAGTAAAAAACCTCTTATTAAATTCTAAGAATAGTTTTTAAAACTATTCTATATATCTTAATTAAATATAAAAGCTAAACTAATTATATTATCTTAAATATTAATAAACCTAATAAACTAGTAATTACTAATAATATTATCTTTTAAGAATAACCTAATTAGCTATTTAAAGATTTTAAATATAATCTTTTTTAGTTATAGTAAAATAACTTTACTTTAGGCTATAAAAGTAAAACTATATATTACTCTTTAGGTTAATAGGTAATTAATAAGAAATAAGAATATATAGAAATTACTTTAATTACCTATAAGTTACTAATTAGTAGAAGCTTTATAGTAAAGTACTATAATATACTTATTACCTTAACTATAAAGCCTAAGTAAATAATATCCTTTATATTCTCTATATTAGTAATATTAGGAATTACTAATAAAGATAATAATATTTATAACCTAGCTAATAATAATAACTTTATTAACTATCTATATATATTAAATAATAATAAACTTAAACTAATATTATTAAATATTTAATTAACCTTATATTCTATTTTTACTATTAGTATTAATAAGATATTATTTAACCTTTCTAAACTACCTTTATTCCTAGTTTTAAATAGTATTATTAAGTAAGGAAGACTTATAATATAGATTAAAATTCTAATTAGATTAGTTCTAATATCCTAAAACTATTAATATATATTTTACTTTAATCCTAATAATATAATAAACCTTACTATATTTAATAACCTTATCTATAATAAAAAACCTATAATATATAAGTAAGTTATTCTTTACTTTAACTTATAAAAATAAAAAGACTTAATAGTAAATAAGTATAACTCTTTAATTAAGAACTATATTATAATTATAGTTAATAGGCTTAAAAATAAGACTATCCTTCTAAGTAAATAGGTATATAAACTTAAAAAAGGTATTAATAATAAAGTTATTTACTAGAAATCTTAATATATAATAAAAGGTTTTAATTAATATAAAAGACTTAATTACTATAAAATATTTATAAATATACTAAAAAATTTAATACTATATTTACTATTAATAATTATAGCTACCTTAAACCTTAAGGTTAAATAAATAGATATTAAGACTACCTTTCTTTATAATCTTATAAATATTAAAGTTTATATTAAAATACTTAAAAGATATTAAAAAGAATACTTTAAGAAAGTATAGAAGCTACTAAAGTCCTTATATAGGCTAAAATAAGCCCTATAGATCTAGTATATAACCCTTTATAAAATACTTTAAAGTCTTAGTTTTAAGCCTATATAGCTTAATTATTCCCTATTTATTTATAAAGATAACCTAATTATTATAATTTATATTAATAATCTTCTTATTATTAGTAAGAATAAGGTTATTATTATAAAGATTAAGAAAGCCCTATTAAATACCTATAAGATAATAGATATAAGCCTTATTAGTTATTATCTTAGTATTAATATTTATTAAAATTAATATATAAAAACTTTTATACTTTTTTAAAGTAAATATATTAAAGCTTTATTAAAAAAAGCTAGCCTTCTTAATTATAAACCTTATAACCTACTAATAAGTCTTATTACTAAAAGTATTAAATAATAGCTAACTATTCTAAGCCTTATTACTAAATAAGAAAGGCCTAGTAGGCTAGGTAAGCTAGTTAGTAGATAATACCTTATTAAACCTATTAGGCTAATAAGCCCCCCCCCCTAGTCCTAAAAGAGCCTCCCCTCTAGACTCCCTACTAAAGGCTAAAAGGGAAACCTCCTAGCTTACTAAATAGAATTAATATTACCCTTAAACTTAATAAGCTAAATATAATAGTAAATAGGTTACCTTCCCCTTTTTAATAGGTTATATTAATAAATTAAGCTTAAAGTATAAATAACTCTATTAAAAGAGTATAGGTAAACTACTTCTTTATAATTTTAACCTTTTTTTTATTAAAAGCTAATATAGTTTTAGTTATAAACTTTTTTTTAGACTTTTTATAAATAGATATTAATATAATATCCTTTTTATTAAAACTAAATATTTAAAATAAACTATTACTAATAGTAATAAACTAACTAACTAATAACTAATTAACTAAAGACTTATAAGTAATTACTTTAGCTATTATATTTATTATACTTATTATACCTAACCTTTTAATAGGACTTAATAAAACCCTATAAGGAATTACTTAAAAGCCTATTAAGGTAATAAAGAATACTAATATTATAACTATTAATAAAAGTATTATTATAGAATATTAATAAAAGTAATACTTAAATATAACTAGTATTTTATAATAAATTTAAGTTAAATATTATTATTATATAAAAAATCTTAAATAATAAACTACTTTTAGCTTTAATATTAGCTTTATATTAATACCTTTAAGAAAATAAAAAGATAATAACTTATATATATAAAAGAATAAATATAAAAAACTATATAGTCTTTTTTAAAAAGAATAGCTATTATATTATTTTCTTTAACTTATTAGTCTATTTCTTTAATATTTACTTTAAACCTAATATAAATCTAATATAACTTTTTTTTTCTTTAAATAAAAAGTTAATATATATTATAGTAAAGGATTTTAATATTTATTACCCCTTTTAGAATATTTATAAAAGAACCTTACTAATATTAAAAGGGACCTTATCTATTTTAAAGTAATTTAGAATAATATTAATTACTTCTTAAGGAATAATTATAAAAGAAAAGTTTAATAAAAGATTAAGTATATTAAACCTAGTTTAATACTTTCTAGACTTTAAAGGCTAAATACTAGATTCTTTAAAAGACTTAGTAAGGTTTAATTACTACCTTTAGCTAATAAAAGTTAACTTCTTTATTCCTTTCTTTATAGCTATATACCTAGCTTAATATAAAATAAATATAAACCTAATATAAATAAAGGCTATAATTAGGTTTTCTTTAGATCTTAATAAGTTATATTAGTTATCTATTTTAATAAAGATTAATATAGTATTTAAGAACTTAAATAGGAATTTAAAAAGGATCTTATTAGTAAATATTCCTTTCTAGGTACCTTTATAAGGCTAGGTAGCCCCCTAGTAAATACTTAAAGTTATAATAATAATAAAAAAGGCTTAAAAGCTTTATAAATAAGCTTAAAGGGTTAAAATAGAAAAAGATTAAAAAAAAGTATATTAAGTAGTTACTATTTAGAATAGAATAGTCTAGAAAATAAGAAACTAGGTATAAAGAGTTTACTTAAATATAATTACCTAAATACTAAATAGGCTTTAAAAGTATTATTAATAGGTAAAAAAGTATACTAAAGATATAAGCTTTAATATAGTCTTATTACTTAAAAGAAAAGAAGATTTTCTAGTAGTTAAGATAAGATAAAAAAAGGTTAAAATCTTAATAAAAAAGTTCTTTTTTAACCTTTTAATAGGTTTTTATAACTTTTAATTACTAGTAAATAAGGTTCTAAACTAAAATATAAATATAGTATTAAAGAATATTATTATAAACTAAATAAAGTCTATACTAATAAGGTATATATTATAAAATACTTTAAGCCTTAATAGGATTCTTTATAGGTTCTTTAAGATATTAAAAGAATTATTATATTTTTACTTTATAATATTTTATATAGCTTATATATAAATAGGATATTTTCTAAAGAGGTATTAGGTAGGGATAATAATTATTATATAGAAGTTAAGTAAGATAGAATAGGAATATAGAATAGTTAGAGAATAAAGACTAATTACTTTTTTAGATATTATAAAAAAGCTCTTTAAAAAGATTATAATAAACTAGGTAGTTAAAATAGTAAAATCTTATAGGCTTCTTCTAAATAGCTAAATAAGTAATTAATAATAATAGTTAATAAAAATAATAATTACCTTAGTAATTAAACTTATCTAAATTACCTAATATTAAGGTAGTTTTACCTTAATACTTTAACTTAATATTATAAGTACCTTTAATAATATAGTTTATTTAATAGTAATAGCTACCTTTTAGTACTTAAAGTTCTTTTTTATTATTCTTTCTTTACTAAAGACTTACCTTTAGAATAGGATAATATAGATTTACTTAAATAGATTTTTATTAAATACTCTTTAGATCTAATAAAGAGTTCTATAAAGCTTTCCTTTATTACTAATTCTATTTATTTTTTTCTTATTATCTCTATATTAAGCTCTAGTTAAGGTTTAAAAGATAATAACTATAAGGTTTATTAATAATATAAACCTTCTTAGTATAATAGTATCTTAAGACTAGGTTATAGTCTAGCTTTAATAAGTATAGATTATTTATTCTAAGTAGTTAGTAACCTATACTTTAATATTCTTTATTTTAAAATTCTAGCTTTTTTACTTCTAATAAGGTTAATCTATAGTTCTAAAAAGCCTTTAGCTTAAAAACTACTAGCTTATACTATAAGTAATAATTTAACTTTTAAAAGTTTAGCTTATATTATTATTAATATAAATAGTATATATAATTAAAGTTAAAATAAAGATTCTCTTTACTTAATAAGCCTTTAAAGCTTTTATTAAGATAGCTTAAAGCCTTTAATTAAGATATATTAAAGAACTTTACTTTTATACTATTTAACTAATTATAACTTATAGCCTTATTACTTAATATATCTTAGAAAATAGACTAATAAGCCTAATTACTACTTTTAATACCCTTTAAATAATATACTTTTATATAGTAGTAAAAGCCTTTTAGGCTATAATTACTTATTATATTAAGATTAAACTTAATATCCCCTTTATCTACCTTTACCTTATTACTTATAAGGCTTAAACCTTAATAAAATAAGAAAAAAATAAAATAATAGCTTAGCTTTAATATATAATAACCTAGGTTATATTATAGATCCTAATCTTAATAGTATAATATTATAAGATTTAATAATAAAGGTTATTCCTTATATACTTCTTAAAAAGACTATTAATAAATACTAACTAAATAGTAAAAAATAATAAAAAGAAACTAGGTAAATAGCTTTAAGTTATATAGAATAACTATTAAGAGGATATAAATATATACTATTAAAAGTAAATTAAATAGTTATAAATTTACTTAATATATTACCTATTATAGATTTAATATAAAAAAAAAGAATACCTTATAATTCCTTTTATATTATATTAATTTATTAATTATATAACTTTATATAGGTAAGATTAGGCTAATAGCCTTTCTTTATAATAAGAAAGTCTTTAGATTTTTTTTACTAATATACTAATATAAGAAGGGACTTAAAGATCCTATCTATATTATTCTCTTCTATTTACTATTATACCTAGGCTTAAATATAACCCCCTTTTAAAACTAAAAAGATATTCTTTTAGCTTTTAACTATTTAAAGTATATAATAACTATTATAATATAATTCTATAAATAATAATAGTTATAATACTTTTAAGTATAAATAGGTAATAAAGAATAATAAGCTAGGCTAAGTCTTAATTAAGTCTTAATAATAATATAAGTAAAGGTAAATTTAAAGTATAATATTTTATTATTTAATTAAAGTTTCTTATAAATTTCTATTTATTAATATAAATATTTATTAAAAGTTAAAAAGGAATAAAACTAAAATACTTCTTATTAGACTTAAGAGTAAGGGTAGTTAAGACTATCTTAACTACCTTAACCTTTTTCTTAATAATATCCTTCTTAATTACCTTCTTAATAGTCTTTTTAGGCTTTTTACCTTTATCTAGAAAAGGCTTCTAAGCTATACTAGTTAGCTTCTAAATAGGAAAATAAGGTAAAAAGACTTACTTTTTAGCTTATAATAAACTAGCTACCCTTTATCTATAAAGGGTAGATAATTTATATAAAGAACCTATATAAGACTAATACTTATAAAAGTAAGGTAATATATTCTCTTTATTAGCTTTTTTTTTAAACTCTTATTTACTTTTTTTTTCTTTTTTTAGGCTTTTAAATTAAAAAGAATAAAGTAAATAATATAGTCTTAATAGCCTTTATAAGACTAATAAAAGAAAGAAAAAGAACCTTAAAAGTAATAATATAATACTAAAAGTTATAAAAAAACTAAAGAAAGAATAAAAGGTTAATAAGAAGTAAGAAAAAAAGGAGTAAAAGTAAAAAGTAAGGTAAAAACTAATAAAGACTTATAAAAAAGATTAAGCTATTTAGAATAAATTAAAAAAACTAAGTAATAAACTAATAAACTATAATAAAGTAAATTTAATTAAGAATATTTTTTATAAGGTATTTTAAAATTATAAGCTTAGACTTATATAAAAGCTTTAATATAAAAGAAGATATAATACCTTATAAATTCTTAACTATTAAGTAAGGTATATTAATAAGTATAAAAAGTATAAAAAGTAAAAAAGAGTATATATAAAAGTAAATAAAAACTATAATATTAGTAATTAAGAAACTAAAAAGACTAATAAAAGGATTAAAAACCCTTTTTTAGTTAAGTATAAAAGTAAAAGTTAATAAATAAGATATTATAAAATAACTATATAAAGTTAGTTAATAAAGAATAATAGGATTTAATAAAGAAAGGCTATAAATATAAAAGAAAAGAATATAAAAGGGAAGAAAGAGGTAAAAAGGAAAAGGAGAAAGATATACTAATAAGAATAAAGAAAATAATATTAATAATAAAGAAGGAAAAAAAGAAAAAGAAAAAGGAAAAAAAAAACACTTTTTATTCCTTACTAGCTACTAGCTAGTAGTTAATAAGGTTTTAAATTACTTATTTATATAAGATCCTATTAGCTATAAATAAAATTAAAATAATAACTTATTAACTATATATTAGTTAGTAAAAAATAATAATAACTATAAGTATTTAAATAAAGTATAGTTAAAATTACTATTTAGTCTTTATTAAAAGCTAATAATTATAAAATAAATATATTTATTTATTTATTAAATCTTATTATATAATATAGATTAATAATAATAAGAATTAAAAGTAACTTTAAAAGTATTACTATAATATTCTTTATAGAATATACCTTAAACCTATATAAATAAAGTATAAGGTATTAAAAGGAAAAAAAGATAATAAGTAAGGATAAAAGCTAGAAACTCTTAAAAGAGAAAAGAAATAAAGATATTATAAAAGCTAAAAGGCTATAGTAGTAATTAAGCTTAACTAGCCTAAAGACTTATAAGGCTAAATATAGCTCCTTTTAATATAAATAAAAATAGTAAAAAGGGGAAAGAACTAAGAAATTAAGAGGTTAAAAGGATAATAGGCTTAACTAGTCTAGAGATATATAGGATTAGATATAGCCCCTTTAATATAAATAAAAACCTAGGGGAAGGGGAGGTAGTTAATAGGCTTAACTAGCTAAAGTAGTATAGGCTAGATATAGGCTAAGATATAAATAAAAACCTAGTATATAGTATTAAAAGGGGTCTTACTAGACCCCTATATACTCTAGAATAAGATTATAAAGAATTCTATAAATATAGATAAGGTTTTAATAATAGGCAGCTCTAAAGCCAGAAGAACAATCTCCTATTACCTAGTATATCTAGTACTTACCTATACTATATAACTAGATAGAAGTTATATAATATAATAACTTTACCTCTTACCTTATATATACCCTATTAGTCTTAATAGGTTATAAGCCTAGTAGTGCTTATATTATAAAAGCTACTAATAAAATAAAGGAAAGTATTAATTTCTTACTAAATTTACTTACTATCTATATAAGCTAATATTTACTATAAAACTTAAGAAATTTATAACTCCTTATATATAGAAAGAGGAAAGACTCTAAACTCTAGCTAATTTAAAGTATATTTAATAAGTCTATTTATTATAAAAATTCTATATAAAGAAAAAGAAATTCTACTATTATACCTTACCTAGTAATTTATATATAAACTCTATATACTTATTTTATATATATTATAATATAAATTTACTTAGTATAGTTATAGCCCCTAAATAAATATACCTATTAAATTACTTACTATAATCTATAGTCTTAGATATACCTACTAGATTACTTACTATAATCTATAGTCTTAACTACTATAAAAGGTATATAGTAATTACTTACTTAGTAAAAAGAATTCCTTATTACTTATTTAAATACTTTTTATTTTTAAATAAATATAAGGTACTTAGTTTAAAAAGAAAAACTATATACTTAGTTTATTATCCTCCTTATTATTTTAAAGTTCTACTCCTTTAGTAGGTAGTACTATTAGTAACTTAACTTTTATATATAAGCTAAGATCTTTTTATAGCCTTATTACCTACTTTATTATTTAATACTATATCTTTAATACTAAAAGAGGTATTAAATATCCTAAAGCTTAAATCTAAAAGTAGTTAGGTTAAATAAAAGCTAAAGATAATTAATATACTAAGACTTAATAATCTTAATAGATTATTACTAAAAGGCTAAGGAAATAGCTTTATCCTAACTAAGGCTTATAATAATAAGACTATAAAGAATCTTATCTAGAAATAAATATAGAATTAAGTTTATACTATTACTTTTATTAATATAAGCCTTAAAGAATATACTTATAGCTTTATTAAAAATAAGGTTATAATATTAGATATAATTATAGCCTTTAAGAAGTACTTTAAACTAAAAGATATTATTATCTTCTAAACTATAACTAACTATTTCTTAATACTAACCTTTATTTAATATAGATCTATTAAGAAACTTACTATAGTACTTATTAATACTTAGGCTAAATAGTAATCTCTTAATAAAGACTTTAAAGTCCTTAAGGCTTTAATAGTATATCTTTTTATTAATAGTCTTAGTAAAGAATTTAACTCCTATACTACTAAGATAGCCCTTTATTTTATTCTAAAATAGACTAGTAATACTATTATAACTCTTATAACTATACTTATATAGGTAGTTATAATTATAGCTAACCTTATTAAGCTTAAATAATAGAATAATAAAAAGTCTAAATAGTAAGCTACTTTAATTATTATAATAGCTATTAAAAGGTATTCCCCTTATAATATAATAAAACTTAATACTATTAGGTACTTTTATTCCTTTTATAAGCTTTTAAGTTACTTTAATAAGTAATATTAAAAAAGCTTACTATAGTGTCCGCTGCCTGGCAGCCTGATTTCTCGCGGGATTACCTAAGTCACACTGGCAGCAATAGTTAATATATATAAGATGGCTAGGATACTAACATTAGAGTATCCTATTATATCCCTTTACCTTCTTTTATAATAACCACTATAGATCCTATATAAATGTTTAATAACATCTTATCTATATAGCTAGACTAGCTATTAATAACTCCTTATATAATACTATTATATAACTAGTTATAAGACTATTAGCTGCTATTAGCTAGGTAACTTAAGCTTAAAGATATCTTTAAAGAAGTACTAAGCCTAGTAATCTTAGGTACCTCTAATAATAATAACAATATACTATTAATACCTATAGAGTCTATAGGATATTAGTTTTAGCTAGTAGTAAAGTCGGTTTTCCTTATATACCTTAAGTATTTCCTATCTATATAGGACTTCCTTAATAGTATTAAATCCTTTAGCTTTAAGCACTTTTATATAGTATAGAAGGAGTATAAGGATAAGACGCTATACTTCTATATAATTAATAAGTAGCTATAGAAGTATAATATTAAGAATACTAAGTTCTTTAATATTAGTTAATATTACCTTAATATTTAAAAAATAAAGAGTTATTTTACTATATAGTAGTACCTTAATAAGTATAGTATAAAGTATATTAGTAGTAATATATAGGAGCTTAAGGCCCTTTAATAGGAGGCTAAAACTATAATATAGAAGGATATAGTAGCTTTTAAGGATAAGTCTAGCTTCTTCTTATATCTTAGTAGTAAGACGCTATATAATCTAATTCTCTACTATAGGAATATCTAGGCCTATATAGATAATATATTCTAGCTGCCTATACTAGTCTATATACTACCTATTCTAATAGGTAGAGCCTAGGTCCTACCCTAGGAGATTAAAAGCTAGCTATTAGAAAACCTCTATATATCCTTATACCTAGTATATCCTAAGTCTCTTTATATTTATAGTAAGATATAGCTCTATAAGACTATATAGGCCTATTAGCTTAATACCTATTACTATATAAGTAGCTATTAGAATATATTACTACTTAATAGTAATAAGGACTATATTATTATTAATAATATCCCTCTTTTAGAGAAGGATATATAGAAGTACTATAAGTAGATACTTAGGTGTTAGAATAACTTCTTTATAATAGATAAGTATATAAAAAAGACTAACTTTACTACTTAAGGTAAGCCTTATATCTATCTATTTAATAAAGACCCTTATAGCTATATAGGCATTAACTATAAGTAGATAGAGGGTAACTATATATTTATAAACCTATAGGTCCTACTATATATAAAAGGGGTATAGAAGGATAATATAGATTAGCTAAAGCTAGATTAGTTAGAGCTAGATAAGATAAATAATAATATTAGTTTCTAACTAGGAGTCTACTTACTAAAATAGAGATACTATAATATCCTAAACTTTAAATATAGGTAATATATAGTACTTAGCTAGGACTATCTCCTTATCTTCCTTTAGAATATTCTCTAATAGAATGTTTATAGACGCCTTAGAGGCGGTAGTGCCTAGGCACTTAATCTTAATACTAGGCCTAGTTATATAATATTAAAAATAAGAGGTTTTCCTCTTAGATAATAGCTTTATCTTAATAGCTATCTCTACCCCCTATATAGTATCCTTTAAGGTGTTTATACCTAATTAGAAAGGATAAAGCTACTATTTAAGAGAAAATAAAGGTATATAGAAAACTATAAAAAAGATATAGTTAAAATACTATTTAGGCTTATTACTATAATAATAGAGACTATCTTAAGGAGTACTCTTATCTAGCGCTATATAGGTAACCTTCTTTATAAGAGATATAAAAGTAGAGATCTTCTTAAAATAAAGCTATATAGCTATATAGAAGGTATAAGTCTAGTTAAATAGAACCTAGCCCTTTATAGTTAACTAGTAAAAAAGGGGATATATATCCTTTAGATTAAATATATACTAATTCCTTATAAAGGTGCTAGCTATAGTAAATAAGTTATTAACTAGCCTAAAGAATATAGAGGTAATAGTATATAAGCTACTAGAAATAGTAAAGGTATATTAAGGAAACACCTTTACCTTAAGATAAAGAATATATACTATATAGCTTTAAGATATATAGATATTAAATTCTAGTTTTATTACCTATAGAAATATAATATAATTACTATCCTCCCTATAGGTATTTACTTAATAGACCTCTATAGTAAGTATAATTATGCCTATATCTTAGTGGCTAGTATAAATATTAAAGGAGGGCCTAACCTAATAAACTATATATTTCTTTACCTACTATACCTATATAATAGAGTAGGTAAAACGTCTAAAGGTACTAGTATAGTAAAATAGGTAGTGGGATCTACTATAGTATTTATAAGGTATAATAGATAGATAGATAGCTAGTAGTAATGGTGGTAATAGCTATTAGTAAAGCGGATAGTAGGTATATATAAGGTGTATCCTAATTAAGGGTATTAAGAATAACGGTAGTAGGAGTAAGGGTAGTAGTAGGGAGTACGTTAATAGTAATATATTATATAGAAAGTGTGTCCTAATAACCATATAAGAAAAGGGGTACTACTACCCCCTTTTAAAAGAGAAATTAGGCTACTAGGTAGTGGACACTATAGTGAGCTTTTTTAATATTATAGATAGGGTCCTGCACCCTGTTAAAATAAAAGCATTGCCTCCGCCATGTCTATAATGACGCCTATTACCCACAGGGGCCCTACCACACTCGGGCCGTCCCGCTATATAGTAGGGGACCCCACACACACACAGCTCGTACGCCTTACCGTAACACCCCTACTCCCGGACACTAGGACACCAGAAAACCATGGCTATAATATTAAAAGCTATACTTTAAACTCTATTTAGTAAATTTACCTTTTTTATTTTAATAAAATAAAAAATACTAATACCTAACTAAGAAATATAATAATAAGTATAAATATAAGAAGGTTAGCTTTAAATAGTATATAAGTCCCTTTATAGACTCTAAGTTAGCCTAACTTACTTTTACTATCTTTTAAAGCCTATAATACTTTAGTTAATTTAAGGTAAATAGTATTTTTATAGGTATTAAACCTAGATAAGATTTTAGTCTTTCTATATTATTATATTAAAAACTAATACTACTTAACTCTAGTATATCTAACTATATCTTAGGCTATAAAGAACTTATAAAGAATCTATCCTTTTACTTAGGCCTTAATATTTAAGGTCTTATTAGTATTATCTTAAAACCTATTATTTATAAAATAGCTATTATTACTATAAAAAGCCTTAAGACTACCCTAGAATTATATAATAGTATTCTATAGGAAGGTACCCTAATAAGCCTACTCTTTATTAGCTACCTAGTAGTAAAGAATACTATAATAGTCTTTAGTAAAGAAAGAGTAGTTATAATAAAGAATTAAGGGGTTATTCTTACTATTTAATAAACTACTAAAGTCTATATAGTTAACTATATTACTCTAAGTATTAATATATTAGCCTATATAATAAATAACTTAAAGTATAAGCTATAGTATAATTAATTTAGATATTTAGGGGAATAGAATATTACTAAACTTATCTTTATCTCTACTAGTATAAAGCCTATTAGCTAGTATAAATATTATATTAACTATCTTATAAAGAGATAAAAAGAAAACCTCTATATTTATCTATTTTAAAAAAGAATATATCCTTTTAAAAGCCTTTATACTAATATTATTAGTACCTTACCTACCTTTTAAAAAAAGGATTAGTACTAGGTTATTATTATTAATAATTATACTAAAATATACTAGCTATTCTCTATTAAAAAGAAATCTTAGCTACCTAATATAATACTAAACTTCCTAAAGATATAGAAATATCTAGAATATAAATACTACTTTATTTAGCTAAATTAGGGGGGGGAGAATATTATAACCTAGTTTAAAAACTCTTATATTTCTTTAAGTATATACTTATAGTATTCTATTACTAATTAGTATTAATAGAATAGTATTATTAAAGTTAAGAATAGGATATTATAAGATAAGCTTTTTTTTACTATATATTAGTTAAAAGTATTAATTAAATTCTAACTAATTATAGTATAGGCTTATATTACTTTTTAATAGTATACCTTTATAATAAAGAATAATAAACTAATAACTCTTTATAAACTATAGTTTAGAAATAAACCTAACCTTAGTTATTTATAAATTATAAATAGTTATAAGTAATAAAAGACCTTTTATTATATTTTAAGAATAGTTCTTAAAATTATTCTATATATTCTAATTAGATATAAAGGCTAAACTAACTATATTATCTTAAATACTAATAGACTTAATAGACTAGTAGTTACTAATAATATTATCTTTTAAGAATAGCCTAACTAGCTATTTAAAGATTTTAAATATAGCTTTCTTTAGTAAAATAACCCTACCTTAAGCTATAAGAGTAAAACTATATACTATTCTTTAGATTAATAGGTAATTAGTAGAAGATAAGAGTATATAGAAATTACTCTAATTACCTATAACTTACCTACTAGTAAGAGCTTTATAGTAAAGTACTATAATATACTTACTACCTTAACTATAAGGCTTAAATAAATAATACCCTTTATATCCTCTATATTAGTAGTACTAGGAATTACTAATAAAGATAATAATATTTATAACCTAGCTAATAATAATAACTTTATTAGCTATCTATATATACTAAGTAATAATAAATTTAAACTAATACTATTAGATATTTAATTAACCTTATATCCTATCTTTATTATTAGTATTAATAAGATACTATTTAACCTCTTTAAAATACCTTTATTCCTAGCTTTAAGTAGTACTATTAAGTAAGAAGAAAGACCTATAATATAGATTAAAATTCTAATTAAATTAATCTTAATATCTTAAAACTATTAATATATACTTTACTTTAATCTTAATAATATAATAAACCTTACTATATTTAATAACCTTATCTATAATAAAGAACCTATAATATATAAGTAGGCTATCCTCTATCTTAACTTATAAAAGTAGAAAGGCTTAATAGTAAATAAGTATAACTCTTTAGTAAAGAACTATATTATAATTATAATTAATAGGCTTAAAAATAAGACTATCCTTTTAGGTAAGTAGGTATATAAACTTAAAAGAGGTACTAATAATAAGGTTATTTACTAGAAATCCTAGTATATAGTAAAAGGTTTTAATTAATATAAAAGACTTAATTACTATAAAATATTTATAAGTATATTAAAAATTTTAATACTATACCTATTATTAGTAATTATAGCTACCCTAGACCTTAAGGTTAAGTAAATAGATATTAAGACTACCTTTCTCTATAGTCTTATAGATACTAAAGTCTATATTAAAATACCTAAAGGATATTAAAAAGAATACCCTAGGAAAGTATAGAAGCTACTAAAGTCCCTATATAAGCTAAAGTAAGCCTTATAGATCTAGTATATAACCCTTTATAAAATACTTTAAAGTCTTAGCTTTAAGCCTATATAGCTTAATTATTCCTTATTTATTTATAAAAATAGCCTAATTATTATAATTTATATTAATAATCTTCTTATTATTAGTAAGAATAAGGTTACTATTATAAAGATTAAAAAAGCCCTATTAGATATTTATAAAATAATAAATATAGGCCTTATTAGCTACTATCTTAGTATTAATATCTACTAAGACTAATATATAAGAACCCTTATACTCTCTTAAAGTAAATATACTAAAGCCTTTTTAAAAGAAGCTAGCCTTCTTAACTATAAACCTTATAACCTATTAATAAGTCTTATTACTAAAAGTATTAAATAATAACTAATTATTAAGAATAGTTAATATATTAAAACCTATAAAAACCTAATTTATCTTTCTAACTACTCTAGGCCTAATATCTACTTTACTATTAGCTATTACTATAGATTTATAACTACCCTACTAGTAGAATATATTACTAGCCTAAAATAGCTTTTATAATATATTAAAGGTACTACTAACTATAAACTTATTTTTATAAAACTTAATAAAGAACCTTAAGTTTATTATAATACTAATTATACTAGTTACTAATAAATATATAAATCTATTAGTAGTTTTATTATTACCTTAAGGAATAGTATTATATCTTAATACTTAAAGTTATAGAATATTATTATATACTTAACTACTAAAGTAAAGTATATCTTTTAATATAATATAGCCTAAGAAGCTATCTAGATTTAATAGTTTTACTATATTATTATAAAAACCCTTAAGGAAAAGCCTACTTATATTAAGACTACTATCTAGGCTAATAACTCTAGTACTATTACTTAAGCTTCTAGTATTTAAAAATACCCCTATATAAAGTATATAAATATCTAATATTATTAGTTATATAATAAAAATATATTATATTAATTAAGCTTTAGTTAAATTCTAAGTACTAAGAATACTATTAATATTATAACTAAGCTACTACTAAAGCTAGCCTTTTATAAGTATAGGTACTACTTAAAACTATACTAAGTACCTTTTAAGCTATAATTTTCTAAGGGTTTATTTTAAAAGTATTATACTCTTAAAGCCTCTAGTCTTTAAGGTATTACCTACTAAAGCTATTTTATAAGTATTATAGTTAATTAGTTTTATACCTTTAAGGTATTATCCTTTATAAATAGTATAATAAGCTTTTTATTAATACTATTAGTATTAGCCTTTAAGGTATTACCTACTAAAGGCTAGCTAGCTTTTTATTAATATCTTTATTAGTACTAGCCTCTAGGGTATTACCTACTAAAGGCTAGCTAGCTCTCTATTAATACCTTTATTAGTATTAGCCTTTAAGGTATTACTTACTAAAAGCTAGTTAGCTTTTTATTTATTACTATCTTCTTACTTTTAGGACTATTATAGGCTAACTAGTACTAAGCCTTTAAAGTATTACCTTCTAAAGGTATTATAGTAAGCCTTTTATAACTATAAATTATAAGGCTCTATAGGTCTTATAGCTACTAAGGCTCCTATTATAGCTTATTACTATTTTATTACTTTTAGGATTATTATAAGCTAATTAGTATTAAGCCTTTAAGGTATTACCTTTTAAAGGTATTATAGTAAGCCTTTTATAATTATAAGTTATAAGGCTTTATAGGTCTTATAGCTATTAAGGCTTCTTTATAGCCTATTATTATTTTATTACTTTTAAGACTATTATAAGCTAACTAATATTAAGCCTTTAAAGTATTACCCTCTAAAGGTATTATAATAAGCCTTTTATAACTATAAGTTATAAGGCTTTATAAGTCTTATAGCTATTAAGGCTTCCTTATAACTATAATCTTATAAAAGCCTAAGCCTTTATAAGTTTACTACTATTCTATTACTCTTAAGACTATTATAGTTAATTAGTATACTTAGTACTAGTATAGTACTAATATAGTATACTTAGTACTAGTATAGTATTAGTATAGTACTAGTATAATATACTTAGTATTAGTATAGTACTACTATAGTATATTTAGTATTAGTATAATATTTAGTATACTTTAGCTAATAGTTCCTTATATATCCTATAGCCTTTAGGATAAGGTGTTTTTATTAAATATAGTTTATAATATAACTTTTATTTTCTATAAAATTTATTTATATAGGTTTTTAAGTTAAATTACCTTATAAGTAAAAAGTAGAAAATATAGTAATTATAAAACCCCTTATATAATAATAAGGCCCCCTATATAGTAGTAAGCTACCCTATACCTAATATAACTATAAGCTACCTTATACTTAGTATACTATAAGCTACTTTATACTTAAAAGAAAAAGGTAATTTAGGTATATTAATAGGTACTATTATACCTATTAGTAAGTAGGAGAATTAGGCTACTATTATAGTATATTATAGTAGCTATAGTAGTTACTACTTTTCCTTATAGTTATTATTTTATTCCTTATAGTTATTATTTTATTCTTTATAGTTATTTCTAGTTATTTTTCCTAGTTAATATAGATTAAGTAGGAGTAATAATAGGCGGCTTTAAAGCTAGAAGAATAATCTCCTATTACCTAGTATATCTAGTACTTACCTATACTATATAACTAGATAGAAGTTATATAATATAATAACTTTACCTCTTACCCTATATATGCCCTATTGGTCTTAATAGGTTTTCCCTTAAGTACTTTAGTTTTTCCTTACCTTATAATTAATAAAGGTATTAGATAGGTTATTTAGCCTAATTAGTATATAAGAATTATTATTATAATAGCTAACTATTAAAAATAGCTAGTATATTAAGACTTATAAAGGCTTAATTTATCTTTCTAACTATTCTAGGCTTAATATCTTTTTTACTATTAGCTATTACTATAGATTTATAGCTACCTTATTAATAGAATATATTATTAGTTTAAAATAACTTTTATAATATATTAAAAGTACTATTAACTATAAACTTATTTTTATAAAACCTAATAAAAAACCTTAAGTCTATTATAATACTAACTATATTAGCTATTAATAAATATATAAATCTATTAATAACTATATTATTACTTTAAAAAGTAATATTATATCTTAATATTTAAGGCTATAGAATATTATTATATACTTAACTATTAAAGTAGAATATATCTCTTAATATAATATAGCCTAAAAAGCTATCTAGATTTAATAGCTTTATTATATTATTATAAAAACCCTTAGTTAAAAGCCTACCTATATTAAGACTACTATTTAGGTTAATAACTCTAATACTATTATCTAAGCTTTTAATATTTAAGAATACCTTTATATAAAGTATATAAATATTTAATACTACTAGTTATATAATAAGAATATACTATACTAGTTAAGCTTTAGTTAAATCCTAAGTACTAAGAATATTATTAATATTATAACTAAGCTACGATTAAAGCTAGCTTTTTATAAATATAGATACTACCTAGAACTATACTAAGTACCTTTTAAGCTATAATTTTCTAGGGTTTATTTTACAAGTATTATACCCTTAAGGCTTATAGTTTTTAAGGTATTACTTTTTAAAAGTACTATAGTAAGTTTTTTATAACTATAAGTTATAAGGCTTTATAGATCTTATAACTACTAAGGTTTATTTTTTATAAGTATAGGTACTATTTAGAATAGTATTAAGTACTTTTTAAGTTATAATTTTCTAGGGGTCTATTTTAAAAGTATTATACTTTTAAGGCCTATAGTCTCTAGGGTATTACCTACTAAAGCTATTTTATAAGTATTATAGTTAATTAACTCTATATCTTTAAGGTATTACCCTTTATAGGTATTATAGTAGGCTCTTTATTAATACTATACCTTTAAGGTATTACCCTTTAAAGGTACTATAGTAAGTTCTTTATCTCTATTAAATACTATACCTTTAGGATATTACCTTCTAAAGGTATTATAGTAGGCTTTCTATCTTTATTAAATATTATATCTTTAAGGTATTACCTTTTAAAGGTATTATAGTAGGTTCTTTATCTCTATTAAATACTATACCTTTAGGGTATTACCTTTTAAAGGCATTTTAGTAAGCTCTCTATCTTTATTAAATACTATACCTTTAAGGTATTACCCTTTAAAAGTACTATAGTAAGCCTTTTATAGCTTCTTTATTAATTTACTACTATTTTATTACTTTTAGAATTATTATAAGCTAACTAGTATTTAATAACAGGCAGCTCTAAAGCCAGAAGAATAATCTCCTATTACCTAGTATATCTAGTACTTACCTATACTATATAACTAGATAGAAGTTATATAATATAATAACTTTACCTCTTACCCTATATTATGCTAATAGGCACTATAGTGGATATAGTTAGCTAAGTATAGTAGATATTTAGTAAGATATACTATATATAGAGGTATATAGTAGATAGATTTATACTATATATAGTTATATATAGTAGCTAGTTATATAGTATAGTATATATATATAGTAATTATACTATATAATAGTATATAAAGAAGTCTTAGTACTTATAGCCCTAATATAGGGTACTATAGAGGCTACTATAGTAGGTAACTAAGCTAATAAAGCTAGACTACTATAAAGGTATTATTACCTCCTATAGGTAAGTAAAGTAATTACCTATAAGCTATTAACTACTAATATATATAACTATAGATTATTCTTTTATTCTTATAATTTCCTAGTAGTATCTAAGGTACTACCTATTTATATATTTAACTATAACCTCTCCTTTCTATAGTTTATTTTATTAGTTAATTAAGAATTATTATTATATAACTATTCTTATAAAGTACCTTTATAAATACTCTATACTTATAATCTTATAATTATTACCTACTTAGAATAGTAATCTTAATACTAATTAATAATTACCTTTACCTTAATTATAGATTTTTAATAAAACCTTTATTCTTTTTATACCTTTATAGCCTTATAACTTTCTAGAACTATCTATTCTATTAACTATAATATCTAGTATAATTACTAGAAAGCCTAATATACTATCTAGTATACCTAGTAATATAACTAATAAGAAACCTTTAATTAAATCTTTAGTATAGTTTTATATAACTACTTTTAAGATTTTAAGCTATTTATTAGCTATAATTCCTAATAAGATACCTAAAAGCCTTATTTATCTTACCTATTTTATCCTAGCTAATTAGAAATTATTCTAGTTATACTCTTTTATTTAAAGTATTAAAGAAGCTACTAACCTTAACTAATAAACTATTATAATAATTATTTTTTATACTTTTATATATAATACTTATTATAAATAGTTTAATAGCTACTTTTAAAAATACCTTTATAAGGATTTTATTTATTAAATTAAAGTTAATTAAAAAAAGATTAATAAAGAAGTTATTTATAAATTTAAAAACTATCTTAATAGTACTAAAGTTACTCTATATATTAATAAAGAATAGTAAATTATTAAAACTATCTAGAAAACTATCTTTAATAAGTATATTAACTATAAAAGTAATTACTCTTTTCTTTCTTTATAAGAAAGACTTTCTTTAATAGTATTTAACTAGCTTTTAATAAAACTATTTATTATTTTATTAAGATTTATAAAAAAGTTATTATTTAATTTCTTTCTAACTAATAAACCCTTAAAGCTAGCTAATAATAAAAGGAAAAATATATATAGCCTTTTCTATCTAGATAATAATAATTTACTTTAAATAGCTTAGGTATTAGTATTCTAGTATATACTATTATTAGAATTACTTTAAAAAGTACTAAAGAAAGACTTATATAATATAGAAAATACCTTATTTAAACCTATAAGGATTTATTAGGACCTTTATATAACTAGATTTCTTTTAATACCTAATACCCTTTAAGTACTTAACTTACTTATAGTAGTTAATACCCTTTAGGTATTTAATACCTTTATACCCTTTAATATTTTATAGGATTCTAGCTATAATAAGTATATTTAACCTTTTATACTATAACTATATTAAAGAAACTCTACTTACTAGTATTATAAAAGTTAAGCTACTTAATAACCCTTTAAATATAAAATACTACTACTATTCTTACTAAGACTATTTATACCCTTATTATAGTTATTATAGGAATTACTATAGCTATTATATTAATAAAGAGTATTATTATTATCTTTAGAACTATTACTATTACCTTTATTATTATTATATTATTCTAATAATAAAGAGTATAAATAGCTTAAAAATAAACCCTTTAGGCTACTTATAATAAACTTAAATATAGTAAAATAAATTAATAATATTATTAAAAGGTATTAAAAGGCTAATAAGTATAATAAAAAGAAATATAACTTCTTTTATACTTAGATATATAACTTTATTAATTACTATAATTAAGCCTAGCTTTTAAAAAAGGCTTTATTATATATATTCTTATTAATACTTATTAAAAGAGTTTTAAAGTACTATATCTAAATAATTATAAACTACTAAATAACTTATAGTAAGATAATTAAAATAGTTTATAACTAATTTAAGCCTTTATTAACTTAAGACCTTTATATAAATAAATAAAGGTACTTTTTATTAAATAAGCTAATAAAAAAATACCTTATAAAGTCTATTATTAACTATCTTAAGTTATTAGTTAATAAGATCTAAGTCTAATATTAAGAACTATTTTCTATATTTAAAGGTATAACTATACTTATTAAGACTTAAAATATACTAAAAAGTATTATATATAATAATAAAGCCTATATTATAGCCTTTATATAGCTTTTAGAATATTATAAAAACCTAATTTTAATATTTTAATAATTAATCTATATATATAAATAAACCTATTTAAAGTATTAAAACTTCTATATTAATAAATAATTCTATAGTATTTAAATCCTTTTAAAAAAATAACCTAGTAGCTTAAATAATACCTTAAAATACTATTTTATATACTAGAAAGAAGGCTATTAGTTAATAAACTATACTAAAAAGGAATAAAAAGGTACTTATAATACCTAAAATACCTATAAAATCTACTAAAAGCCTTTAAATAATAAAAAGTATTAGGCTTTCTTAGTAGCCTTTAAGGAAACCTTAGAAAAGATATTATTAATTTAGAATAAGGTTAATATCTATATTACTACCTTATTTTCTAATAAAAATAACTTTTTAATAAGTAAATAAAAAGATATATAAGTATTCTTTTTAAAAGCTATTAAAGCTTTTATTATAATAAAGAACTAATCCCCTAAAAAGATTATATATTTCTTTATTAATATCTTTATTAAATATACTATCTATACTAAAGATCTATTCTAAAGTATTTTTAATATTTTTAATTATAAAGAATAATATATAGAGAATATTTTTAAAAAAATCCTTTTTAATATAAATACTATTAATACTTTTAATATTAATATAATATAAATAAAAATATTAATAAAACTAATTCTAAGCCTTTAGGTTATAGAATTAGCCTTTATTATAATAATATACTTTAATACTAGCTTTATAACCTTTATTAGTAAGATTATAATACTTATAGTACTTAAAGTAATTATATTCTAGATATTACTAATTACTATATTATTCTTACTTTCTATTAAGAATATAGATACTCTAGGGATTTAGTTAAATAATATTAATAATATACTTTATTAAGAATAGCTAAAGGTCCTTATTATAAAATACTAGGGATACTTTTAGTAAATACTATATACTATTAAAGCTACTATTTTCTACCTAATAAAAGGAAAGCTTTAGTATTTATATTACTACTTTAAGTACCTTTTAATAGCTTACCTTAGCTAAATATTAGAATATATAAAAGAGGAATTTAATAAGGAAGTACTAAACTACTTAATAGTTACTTATAAATAGTATTAGCTATATATTAAGTCTTTTAAATAGTTCTAATTTACCTTAAAAAATAAATATAAATTTAACTATAAAATACTAGCTAATATAATATATCTTAGTAATTAATAACCTATTTTATATATATTAAATACTACTACCTTCTTCTAGGTAGCTTAATTCTTTTATAGAAGTATAGAAAGCCCCTTAAAGAGTACTAAAAGCCTTTAAAATATACTTTAGTATTACTAGATTAATATATACCTTAAACCCCCTAAATAGATTATTTATAATACTAGAAATAACTTTTTATTTATTAAATTCTATAAATATACTAAGAAACTAGATATTTAAGTATATTTAATACTTATAAAAGCCTATAATATAATTAATAAGTTAAAATACTATTATACCCTTTTTTAATATATTTATAATATTATTTATAAAAAACTATAAAGTATTTTAGGTATTTATAAATACTTATAATTTACTATTAAGGCTATAAATAACTCTATTAGCCTTAATAGCCTAGTACCTACCTTACTAGTCTTTAGTACCTACTCTTATCTTTTAAAAAGCTTTTTACTATACTCTTTAATAGCTTAATATACTAAAGCCCTTTAGAAGGCAACTAATATAACCTAGAAAGCCCTTTCCTTATAGTAAATATATAAAGTACTAACTATATATAATAGCCTTAATATAAGCCCCCTATACTACCTACTATTATAGTTAGATATTTATATTTAATATAAAAATAATAGCTAGACTAGCTTTTATAAGCTAATAAGTATAAATACTAGAAAATATACTATAGAAATACTATCTAGCTTTATTAGCTTTTATATATTTATTATATACTTATTCTTTATTAAGAAAGACCTAAATATAAACCTAGAAGTACTATAAACCCCTAAAAATAATACTAATATTAAGTATAACTTTAATAATAACCTAAATTATAATTATTAAGCTTTTAAGATTATTAAAGCTACTTTAAAGCCTATTAAAGCCTTTCTAAAGCCTATTAAGATTACTTTAAAACCTATTAAAACTATTTTAAAGTCTTTTAAAGCTATTTTAAAGCCTATTAAATAAATCTAAATTATTACTCCTTATAAACCTAGGTATTTATAAGTAATTCTTAATATTAAAATAAAATACTAGTTTATAAAGTATTAAATTCTATAAAAAATAACTAAAAATAAAATATTCTTTTTTATTAAAAAAAAAATAATATAAAATACTATTTAAAGTTTTAAAAAAATAGTATACTTCTTAATAATAAACCTTTATTCTTTACTTTTATTAAAAAGAAGTTATAAAGCTTTTTAGAATATAAAGTCTTTTAATTTATTAAGTTTAACCTTATTATTTATTATAAATACTTATTTAAATTCTAAATAATTAATAAAATTAAATCTAATATTATTAAAAAGCCTATAAAGAAAATATATATAGTTTTATATAGTTATTAAGACTATAAAAAAGATATATTACTTACCTAATTACTAACTATTTAGAAAATAAGTTAATATTTAATTCTAAGCTTTATATTAATTTAAATCTAATAAGGTTAACTACTATAGCTTTAAGATATTACCTAGGCCTATATATAGGCTAGAACTTATCTTTAATAGTATATTCTTACCTAGATTCCCTTAGAACTTTACTATCTTTACCTTAAAAGTACTATTATTAAGGTTATCTTACTATTATATAGTATTCTTAAGTTTAATACTTACTAGTAGGTAATATACTTTACTTACTACCTTAAGAAGCTTAAGATATTATTATTTACTTATAATTAATACTTTTTATTAGCCTTAGGCTTTAATTTAGGTATTATTAATATATAAATTAATAATATAATTAGCTTTAATATTACTATTTTTAATAAATAAAAAACTAATATCTTTATTATTATTAGATTTTAAGCTAAGTTAAAAGAGATATTTATAATAAAGAATCTATTAATATTTAATAAATACTATATTTCTTTAAATACTAATAATACTATCTTAATAGTCTTAAAAGAATAATTAAAGAAACTCTAGCTATTAACTAACCTAAAAGGGTATATTAAATAATAAGCTTAAAATACCTACCTAACCTTAATTTACTAACTAGAAGCTTTATTTAACTTATTTATTACTATATAATTTAAAAAGCTTAAAAAAGATAATTTTAAATACCTAAATACCTATATTTAATAATAAATTAAGAATACTACTTAAGGCCTTTAGTACCTACTAATCTAATTAAGAATAACTAAGCTATTTATTTTTATTAATAGTTCTTTTATTAATAATAAAGATTTAAATTCTTAGTTAAAATATATAATTATTCTAGGTAATAAAGAACCTATTAACTATACTAAAATTACTATTTAAAGTAATATTATTATTTAAAGCTTAATAAAAAGTAAATATATTATTTAAAATATATTAGTATTAAAGGTATATAGTATAGTTCTAAATACTAATATAGGCTATACCCTTTTTACTACCTTAAATAAGATTATAAAGTTAATAAGCTTAATAGTAATTCTAATAGTAATTTATATAGATTTATTTTTACTATATAAATACCTAATAAAGGCTACCTTAAATAAAATACTATAGAAGCTAGTTAATAATAACTAGCTAATACTATATATTTAAAGCTAGGTTAGCTATACTATAAAAGCTATAAAAAGGCTTAAAGACTATATAATTTAGCTAAAAGAAGAAACTACTAATATTATATTAATAAGTATTATAATAAATATAGTTAGCTAAGTATAGTAAATATTTAGTAAGATATACTATATATAAAGGTATATAATAAATAGATTTATACTATATATAGATTATATATAGTAGCTAGTTATACTATATAGTATATATATATAGTAGTTATACTATATAATAGTATATAAAAAAGTCTTAATACCTATAGCCTTAATATAAGGTATTATAAAGGCTATTATAATAGGTAATTAAGCTAATAAAGCTAGATTACTATAAAAGTGCTATTACCTTCTATAGGTAAGTAAAGTAACTACTTATAAGCTATTAACTATTAATATATATAACTACTAATTATTCCTTTATTCCTATAATTTCCTAATAATACCTAAGGTATTACTTATTTATATATTTAACTATAGCCTCTCCTTTTTATAGTTTATTTTATTAGTTAATTAAGAATTATTATTATATAACTATTCCTATAAAGTACCTCTATAAGCACTCTATACTTATAATCTTATAACTATTACTTACTTAGGATAGTAATTCTAATACTTATTTATTATAATATTTAAAAGCCTTAAATTTCTTAAGTTTTACTTTTTTTATTTCTTTTTAATAATATATAATTATATATCTTCTTTAATCTTTAATATATATACTACTACTTTACTATTCTCCTTACTTTTACCTAAACTAAACTATTCTTATTTTAACTACTATATTATATTTATTCTTTTTTTTATTAATTATTTATTATTATTATTACTTTCTTATATACTTTTTTTAATATAATATTCTCTTATTAAAAAAGAATTATATTATTAATAAAAAAAGTAAAAGAATTTATTATTATTATTCTTATAAATATTAATTAATAAGGTTAAATATATTATTTTATTAATTTATTATAGTATTTTAGTAATAAAAAGAAAGAAAATATTACTTTTAGGTAGGAAAAGTGTATCTAGGTATAAATACTTACTAATCCCTTATTAGTCTATTATATGCTAATATAACGTACCCTATACTTGGATAAGGTATTCTTCCTAACCTTGTTTGATGTGTAGCCGCCTGTAACACGTGCCAGACCTGCACTGTAACACATTAGCTGCTGCCACGCGCCACGCACCACGCCCCACATACCCACATACCTCTCGCCCCTCCTTCCCTTCCCACTCCCAACCTTCCCTTCCCACTCCCAACCTTCCCTTCCCACTCCCAACTACCATCATCCTTTTCCACATTTGCATTTCACCTTTACCTTGACACCCACCATTCAGACTGTTATCCCCTCCGTATGCTCAACCGCAAGCACAGGCATGCCTCCCCCTTTACTTCCAGACTCAAAGAAGACCTGGTGCCGTCAGGTTGAGGCCCACGGCCTAGAAGATGACACCCTCTTCACGATTACCCAATTGAATTCTGCCTCAAAGATCGGACTACCTCAGTTCCTGATGCTCCAGGTTCTTTACCGTCGAATTCAGCCGATTTCGAAACTAGAGAAGCTGTTCCAAGATGGTGCGGTCACGGCAGAAAACTGGACAGCCGCCAAAACCTGCCTCGCCTCGTGCCAGCAGTACCAGGGTTATATCCACAGCATATTTTCTGGAGAGGCAGTTATTGGGTCCTTTGCACCGGCTCGTCTATACCAGAAGCAATCATCAGAGCTGATCGAGCAACCAGACTCCAGTCCGGAAGTGGACAGTTCAAAGATATTTCTTCCAAAACGGGTAACCCGCAGCCAGACCCGAGCGGAACGAGGCTCCCCAACACCCAAGTCCAGTGCGGTAGAAACTGAGGAATTTGCGAAACTAGCATTGCATACACCTAAACAGCCGTCAGGAGCAGGAGATGGCTTCTCCTCATCATCGGCAGGAACCCCATCAAGCTACCTATATAGCCCTAACAATGGCACCCCAATTCCTCCCAGCGTCGCAGACAAGGTTTACCGGTTTATTGAGGATGAGCAAATTGTCAACTTTTCTCTCATAGTGCTCTTAGACACACTCATCATGATGTGTCCTGCGGTGAAAGGCTCTTGGAGCCCCTACCGCTGCCCCTTTTCAGTCCGGGACGCTGGAGTGGAGATCTATCAAGCCCGTGTTGACGGTGTATTCCGCCCACAACATGACCGACCGGGCAACATGATCGTCGAGGTCAAGCCGCATAGCCGACATGTAAATCAGATGGATGTCAGCATGCAGGAGTCCGCGCAAATGGCGGCATGGATCGCCGACTACCCGGATCTAGAGAGCCGGATCCGCACCAAGAAGGAGAAGGCCGCTCTGGGAAAAGGCAAAGAGACTGTGGGAAAGCCTGTGGCACGGCCGGAGCAGGCGAAGGAGGAGGACCCAATGCCGCCGATGCTCAAATATCGGCGCGCTCTCATTTCGCAGAACCGCCGGGATGTGTACATCACAATTGGCAGTTACGACGAGGACTACATTGACTATATTACAAATGTCTGCCAGACCAAGTCTTTCCTTGTTATGGACTGCTATGGGCCATTCTCTGTTACTGATGCCTCAAACATGGAAAGACTATGCCATATTATGCTTGCTCTATGTCTCCAGGGACGGATTCTTGATAAGTAGGGCACAACCCAAGGTATCTAGAAATTAGTAGAATAGCCTATAAAGACTAAGTACCTCTATTGTTATTTTAGCATTAAGCGCTTTTTTAAGAAGAAATTACCTTTCCTATTTATTAAAATTAACTATATAAAAGGTATAGAATAAATACTAAAAATATATTTACTATATAATATAAAAGTTTAGAAATTAAAAGTACCTAGATTATATTATTAGTAAAAAGCTTTAATATTAATAATATTACTTTTCTTAATATATAATTTATATTAATTTTATAAAGTTTTAAAATATATAAAGTATTATAAAACTAAAAGTAAATAATTACTATTTTTACTATTTTTACTATTTTTATTATTTTTATTATTTTTATTATTTTTATTATTTTTATTATTTTTATTATTTTTACTATTTTTACTA
>NW_006271975.1:142072-149462 GCF_000225605.1 Cordyceps militaris CM01 | reverse complement strand
TTTTTACTATTTTTATCTTTATAAGTAGATATTAAGCCTAACCTACCCTATACCTACCTATAGGCTAAAATATAAAAAATAAGTTTAATAAGTAAGTTAACTTAATAACTAATTAGTCTATAAATCTAGAAAGTACCTAGCTTATAAATATAGTAACTATAAATAGAAATATTAAAAATATAGTTATAAAACCTATCTAAAGGTAATACCTATATATAGATAGTATATATTTAGCCTAACTTTTATTAAGAATCTTTAAAAAAAACTTAAAAAAATACTTTTTTTAATATTATAAAAGAGTTTTAATAAAATATAAAAACTTATAAACTCTATTTATATTATATAAAAAGAGATAACTATTATAAATATAAAGCTTATCTCTTTTAAGGTTATTTAATATATTATAATAAAAGCCTTTTAAGAATACTTAGTAAGTAATTCTTAGCCTACCTTCTATATAGAAATAACCTAAAAATCCTTAGGCCTTTAGGTAAAGCTAGTTTTAGCCTATTATAATATTAAATTATTAATTAGCTATTATTTTTACTTAGAAAAGATTTAATCTTTTTACTTATAAGAGTTTATTAGTAAAGCTAATAAGGCCTTAAAAGTAGATACTATTATAGCTATTTACTAACTCCTTTTTAAAGATATAGTTTTTTCCTTTTATAAAAAAGTAAAGAATTATATTAAAAATAATAAATAAGTTAAGATAACTTATACTAAGAAAGTATACCTTACTTAATAAGAATACTTTATAATAGTTAAAGAAGTATTTATCTTAAAGATCTTATAAAATACTTTTAACCTTATTATAAAGCTTTTAGTTATTAATAAAGTAAATATTATATTAATTAAGACTATTTAAGCCTATTTAAAAACTAGATTAAAGACTATTTTTATTATTAGAGTTTATAAAATAAGTATTATTAACTACCTTTATAATATTAAAGTATTCTTCTAAATATAGGCTTTTATTTATAAACCCTTTTTAAAGTCTATTTAGTTTTATTAATATTATAATTATTATATTATAAAATATATTATTTACTATTATAATAAAAAGGCTAAATATAGTTAATACTTTAATAGTATTTACCTAGAAAGGAAGGCTTATTTAATAGTAACTAACCTAGGTAAAGAAAGGTACCTAAACTATAAAGGCTAATACTTAGCCTAAGCCTAAGCCTATTTAGTTTAAGTAAAGTACTAAAAGGCTATTAATATAGAATATTACTAATAACTAATAGTTTTTACCTAGTTATAGAAAATCTAGTATTTATTATACTCTTCTTAAGCCTTATTATTAAATAAAAAAGGCTTAGTAGGCTAGGTAAGCTAGTTAGTAAATAATACCTTATTAAACCTATTAGGCTAATAAGCTCCTTTCTTAATCTTAAAAGGGCCCTCTTTTTAAACTCTTTATTAATAACTAAGAAAAAGACTTTCTAGTTTATTAAATAGAATTAATATTACTTTTAAGCTTAATAAACTAAATATAATAATAAATAGGTTACTAATAACAAGCAGCTCTAAAGCCAGAAGAACAATCTCCTATTACCTAGTATATTTAGCACTTACCTATACTATATAACTAGATAGAAGTTATATAATATAATAACTTTACCTCTTACCCTATATATACCCTATTAGTCTTAATAGGTTATAAGCCTAATAGCGTTTATATTATAAAAACTACTAATAAAATAAAGGAAAGTGTTAATTTCTTACTAAATTTACCTACTATCTATATAAGCTAATATTTACTATAAAACTTAAGAAATTTATAACTCTTTATATATAGGAAGAGAAAAGACCTTAAACTCTAGCTAATCTAAAGTATATCTAATAAGTCTATTTACTATAAAAATTTTATATAAAGAAAAAGAAATTCTATTATTATACCCTACCTAGTAATTTATATATAGACTCTATATACTTATTTTATATATATTATAATATAAATTTACTTAGTAGTTATAGCCTTTAAATAAATATACTTATTAGATTACTTATTATAATCTATAGTCTTAAATATACTTACTAGATTACTTACTATAATCTATAGTCCTAACTACTATAAAAGGTATATAGTAACTACTTACTTAGTAAGAAGAATTCCCTATTACTTATTTAAATACTTTTTACCTTTAAATAAATATAAAGTACTTAGTTTAAAAAGAAAGACTATATATTTAACTTATTATCCTCTTTATTATCTTAAAGTTCTACTTTCTTAGTAAGTAATACTATTAGTAACTTAACTCTTATATATAAGCTAAAATCTTCTTATAGCCTTATTACCTACTTTATTATCTAGTATTATATCTTTAATATTAAAGGAAATACTAAATATTTTAAAGTTTAAATCTAAAAGTAGTTAGATTAAATAGAAACTAAAAATAATTAATATACTAAGACTTAATAATCTTAGTAGATTATTACTAAAAGGCTAAAAAAATAGCTTTATCCTAACTAAGGCTTATAGTAGTAAGACTATAAAGGATTTTATTTAAGAATAAATATAAGATTAAATCTATATTATTACTTTTATTAATATAAGCCTTAAAAAATATACTTATAGCTTTATTAAAGATAAAGTTATAATATTAGATATAATTATAGCCTTTAAGAAGTATTTTAAATTAAAAAGTATTACTATTTTCTAAACTATAGCTAACTATCTCTTAATACTAACCCTTACTTAATATAGATCTATTAAGAAACTTATTATAATATTTATTAATATTTAGGCTAAGTAGTAATCTCTTAATAGAGATTTTAAAGTCCTTAAGACTTTAATAGTATATTTTTTTATTAATAGTCTTAATAAAGAGTTTAACTCCTATACTACTAAAATAGCCCTTTATCTTATTTTAAAATAAACTAATAATACTATTATAGCTCTTATAACTATACTTATATAAATAGTTATAGTTATAACTAACCTTATTAAGTTTAAATAATAGAATAATAAAAAGTCTAAGTAGTAAGCTATTTTAGTTATTATAATAGCTATTAAAAAGTATTCCTTTTATAATATAATAAAACCTAATACTACTAGGTACTTTTATTCCTCTTATAAGCTTTTAGGTTACTTTAATAAGTAATATTAAAAGCTATACCTTAAACTCTATTTAATAAACCTACTTTCTTTATTTTAATAAAATAAAAAGTATTAATACTTAACTAAGAAATATAATAATAAGTATAAATATAAAAAGGTTAACTTTAAATAGTATATAAGTCCCTTTATAGACTTTAAGCTAGTTTAACTTACTTTTATTATTTTTTAAAGCTTATAATATTCTAGTTAACTTAAAATAGATAGTACTCTTATAGGTATTAAACCTAGATAAGATTTTAGTCTTTTTATATTATTATATTAAAAACTAATATTATTTAACTTTAATATATTTAGCTATATCTTAAGCTATAAAGAACTTATAAAGAACCTATCCTTTTACTTAGGCCTTAGTATCTAAGGTCTTATTAATACTATCTTAAAACCTACTACTTATAGAATAGTTATTATTACTATAAAAAGCCTTAAGATTACCTTAAAATTATATAATAGTATTCTATAGGAAGGTACCCTAATAAGCTTACTCTCTATTAATTACTTAATAGTAAAGAATATTATAGTAGTCTTTAGTAAAGAAAGAGTAGTTATAATAAAAGATTAAGGGGTTATTCTTACTACCTAGTAAATTACTAAAGTCTATATAGTTAACTATATTACTTTAAATATTAGTATATTAGCCTATATAATAAATAATCTAAAGTATAAACTATAGTATAATTAACTTAAATATCTAGGGGAATAGAATATTATTAAACTTATCTCTATCTTTACTAGTATAAAGCCTATTAGCTAGTATAAATATTATATTAGTTATTTTATAAGAAAATAAAAAGAAAGCCTTTATATTTATTTATTCTAAAAAGGAATATATCCTTTTAAGAGCCTTTATACTAATATTATTAATACCCTACCTACCTCTTAGAAAAAGGATTAGTATTAAGTTATTATTATTAATAATTATACTAGAATATACTAGCTATTCCCTATTAAAAAGAAATCTTAGCTATTTAATATAATACTAAATTTCTTAAAGATATAGAAATATCTAGAATATAAATACTATTTTATCTAGCTAGATTAAGAAGGGAAGAATATTATAACCTAGTTTAAGAACTCTTATATTTCCTTAAGTATATATCTATAGTATTCTACTACTAATTAGTATTAATAGAATAGTATTACTAAGGTTAGGAATAGGATACTATAAGATAAGCTTTTTTTTATTATATATTAGTTAAAAGTACTAATTAAATTCTAACTAGTTATAGTATAAGCCTATATTACTTTTTAATAGTATACCTTTATAATAAAGAATAATAAACTAATAACTCCTTATAAACTATAGTTTAGAAATAAACCTAACCTTAGTTATTTATAAATTATAGGTAGTTATAAATAGTAAAAAACCTCTTATTATATTCTAAGAATAGTTCTTAAAACTATCCTATATATCCTAATTAGATATAAAGGCTAAACTAACTATATTATCTTAAATACTAATAGACTTAATAGATTAGTAGTTATTAATAATATTATCTTCTAAGAATAGCCTAACTAGCTATTTAAAGATTTTAAATATAACTTTCTTTAATAGAATAACCTTACCTTAAGCTATAAAAGTAAAACTATATATTACTTTTTAGGTTAATAGGTAATTAGTAGGAGATAAGAGTATATAGAAATTACTCTAATTACTTATAACTTACCTACTAGTAAAAGCTTTATAGTAAAACACTATAGTATACCTACTACCTTAACTATAAGGCCTAAGTAAATAATACCCTCTATATTCTCTATATTAGTAGTATTAGGAATTACTAATAAAGATAATAATATCTATAACCTAGCTAATAATAATAACTTTATTAGCTATTTATATATATTAAGTAATAATAAATTTAAACTAATATTACTAGATATTTAATTAACCTTATATTCTATCTTTATTATTAGTATTAATAAGATACTATTTAACCTCTTTAAAATACCTTTATCCCTAGCTTTAAGTAATATTATTAAGTAAAAAGAAAGACTTATAATATAGATTAAAATTCTAATTAGATTAATCCTAATATCTTAAAACTACTAATATATATTTTACTCTAATCTTAATAATATAATAAACCTTATTATATTTAATAACCTTATTTATAATAAAGAACCTATAATATATAAGTAGGCTATCCTCTACCTTAACTTATAAAAGTAAAAAGGCTTAATAATAGATAAATATAACTTTTTAATAAAGAACTATATTATAATTATAATTAATAGGCTTAAAAATAAGACTATCCTTCTAAGTAAGTAAGTATATAAACTTAAAAGAGGTACTAATAATAAAGTTATCTACTAGAAATCCTAATATATAGTAAAAGGTTTTAATTAATATAAAGAACTTAATTATTATAAAATATTTATAAATATACTAAAAATTTTAATATTATACCTACTACTAGTAATTATAACTACCTTAGACCTTAAGGTTAAGTAAATAGATATTAAGACTACCTTCCTTTATAATCTTATAGATATTAAAGTCTATATTAAAATACCTAAAGGATATTAGAAAGAATACCCTAAGAAAGTATAGAAGCTACTAAAGTCCCTATATAGGCTAAAGTAAGCCCTATAGATCTAGTATATAACTTTTTATAAAACACTTTAAAGTCTTAGCTTTAAGCCTATATAGCTTAATTATTCTTTATTTATTTATAAAGATAGTTTAATTATTATAGTTTATATTAATAATCTTCTTATTATTAGTAAGAATAAGGTTACTATTATAAAGATTAAGAAAACCCTATTAAATACCTATAAGATAATAGATATAGGCCTTATTAGCTATTATCTTAGTATTAATATCTATTAGGACTAATATATAAGAACCCTTATACTCTTTTAAAGTAGATATACTAAAACCTTTTTAAAAGAAGCTAGCCTTCTTAACTATAAACCTTATAACCTACTAATAAGTCTTACTACTAAAAGTATTAAGTAATAGCTAACTATTAAGAATAGCTAGTATATTAAGACCTATAAAGGCTTAATTTATCTTTCTAACTACTCTAGGCCTAATATCTACTTTACTATTAGCTATTACTATAAATTTATAACTACCTTACTAGTAGAATATATTACTAGCCTAAAATAGCTTTTATAATATATTAAAAGTACTATTAATTATAAACTTATTTTTATAGGACTTAATAAAGAACCTTAAGTCTATTATAATACTAATTATACTAACTACTAATAAATATATAAATCTATTAATAGTTTTATTATTACCCTAAAGAGTAGTATTATATCCTAATATTTAAAGCTATAGAATATTATTATATACTTAATTACTAAAGTAAAGTATATCTCCTAGTATAATATAGCTTAGAAAGCTATCTAGATTTAATAGCTTTACTATATTATTATAAAAACCTTTAAGGAAAAGCCTACTTATATTAAGACTATTATCTAGGCTAATAACTCTAGTACTATTACCTAAGCTTTTAGTATCTAAGAATATCCTTATATAAAGTATATAGATATTTAATACTATTAGTTATATAATAAGAATATACTATACTAATTAAGCTTTAGTTAAATTCTAAGTACTAAGAATATTACTAATATTATAACTAAGCTACTATTAAAGCTAGCCTTTTATAAGTATAAATATTACCTAAAACTATACTAAGCACTTTCTAAGCTATAATTTTTTAGGGGTTTATTCTAAAAGTATTATACTCTTAAGGCCTCTAGTCTCTAGAGTATTACCTACTAAAACTACTTTATAAGTATTATAGTTAATTAGTTCTATACCTTTAAGGTATTACCTTTTATAGATACTATAATAAGCTCTTTATTAGTACTATTAATACTAGCCTTTAGGGTATTACCTATTAAAGGCTAGCTAGCTCTTTATTAATACCTTTATTAGTATTAGCCTTTAAGGTATTACTTACTAAAGGCTAGCTAGCTTTTTATTAATACCTTTATTAGTACTAGCCTTTAAGGTATTACCCTTTAAAGGCTAGTAAGCTTTCTATTTACTACTATTTCCTTACTTCTAGGACTATTATAGGCTAACTAGTACTAAGCCTTTAAGGTATTACCCTTTAAAGGTATTATAGTAAGCCTTTTATAGTTATAAGTTATAAGGCTTTATAGGTTTTATAACTACTAAGGCTTCTTTATAGCTTATTACTATTTTATTACTTTTAGGACTATTATAGGCTAACTAGTATTAAGCCTTTAAGGTATTACCCTCTAAAGGTATTATAGTAAGCCTTTTATAGCTATAAATTATAA
>NW_006271975.1:49963-141972 GCF_000225605.1 Cordyceps militaris CM01 | reverse complement strand
GGCTTTATAGGTCTTATAGCTACTAAGGCTTCCCTATAGCTATAATCTTATAAAAGCCTAAGTCTCTATAAGTCTACTATTATTCTATTACTCTTAAGACTATTATAGTTAATTAGTATACTTAATACTAGTATAGTACTAGTATAGTATACTTAGTACTAATATAGTACTAGTATAGTACTAGTATAGTATACTTAGTATTAGTATAGTACTACTATAGTATATTTAGTATTAGTATAGTGCCTAATATACCTTAGCTAGTAGTTTTTTATATATCCTATAGCCTTTAAGATAAGGTGCCCTTATTAAATATAGTTTATAATATAACTTTTATTTTCTATAAAATTTATTTATATAGGTTTTTAAGTTAAATTACCTTATAAGTAAAAAGTAGAAAATATAGTAGTTATAAAGCCTTTTATATAGTAATAAGGCCCCCTATATAGTAGTAAGCTACCTTATACCTAATATAACTATAAGCTACCTTATACCTAGAAGAAAAAGGTAACTTAGGTATACTAATAGGTACTATTATACCTATTAGTAAGTAGGAGAATTAGGCTACTATTATAGTATATTATAGTAGCTATAGTAGTTACTACTTTTCCTTATAGTTATTATTTTATTCCTTATAGTTATTATTTTATTCCTTATAGTTATTTCTAGTTATTTTTCTTAGTTAATATAGATTAAGTAGGAGTAATAATAGGTAGCTTTAAAGCTAGAAGAACAATCTCCTATTACCTAGTATATTTAGCACTTACCTATACTAGATAACTAGATAGAAGTTATATAATATAATAACTTTACCTCTTACCCTATATATGCCCTATTAGTCTCAATAGTTACCTTCCTTTTTTTAATAGGTTATACTAATAAATTAAGCTTAGAATATAAATAACTTTATTAAAAGAATATAAATAAACTCCTTCTTTATAATTCTAACCTTTCTTTTATTAAAAGCTAATATAGCCTTAATTATAAGTTTTTTTTTAGACTTTTTATAAATAAATATAAATATAATACCTTTTTTATTAGAATTAAGTATTTAAAGTAAACTATTATTAATAGTAATAAACTAACTAACTAATAACTAGCTAATTAAGGACTTATAAATAGCTACTTTAGCTATTATACTTATTATACTTATTATACCTAACCTCTTAATAAGACCTAGTAAGACTCTATAAAAAGCTACCTAGAAGCCTATTAAGGTAATAAAGAATACTAATACTATAATTATTAATAAAAGTATTATTATAAAATATTAATAAAAGTAATATTTAAATATAGTTAATACTTTATAATAAATCTAAATTAAATATTATTATTATATAAGAAATATTAAATAATAAACTACTTTTAGTTTTAGTATTAATTTTATATTAATACCTTTAAAGAAATAAGAGGATAGTAACTTATATATATAAGAAGATAAGTATAAAAGACTATATAATCTCCTTTAGAAAGAATAGCTATTATATTATCTTTTCTAACTTATTAGTTTATTTCTTTAATATTTACTTTAAACTAAATATAAATCTAATATAACTTCTTTCCTCTTTAAATAAGAAGTTAATATATATTATAATAAAGAATTTTAATATTTACTACCTCTTTTAGGATATTTATAAAAAGACCTTATTAATATTATTATTATATTATACTAATTAGACTAGCTAGTCTATCTAGTACCTTTATAGCTTATAAGATAAGGAAAAAACTAGAGTACTTAAAGGAAAAACCCTAGCTTTAGTATAGGTTTAATATAATCCTAAAGTAATTCCTAATAGGGAGTAGTATACTCCTTATCTTAGTAAAAGATAATAATAATAGGTATAAATATATAAAACTTAGTAGGCTAATAGACCTACTTATCCTTTATTTAACCCTTTTAACCTTCTCCCCTTATAGCCTTATCTTAGCTTAGGCTAAGTACTATATATAGTTAAGGTCTTTTTTAAATCCTAATCCTTAAATACTTTAAAGTATAAGTAGGTATAATAATAGTTATAAAGGCTATAATACCTACCTTTATTATTCTTCTCTTTAGCTTTTATAGTTTATTTTCTATATTATCTATATTAAATAGGTAAGAACCTTACCCCTTATAAAGCCTTACTTATTTTAAAACTAGTTAAGATAGCCTTACTACTTTTCTACTTTTATATACTTTTATACTTATTTTTACTTTTTACTTTATAATTACTTTATTTATATCTTTATATCTTTTTAAAACTTTTAAATTAATATTAACCTTTATATAACCTATTATATTTATTATATTAAATAGGGAAAATACTATAGCTATATATATTTAATTATTATTATTTTTAGTTTATTATTTAATTAGTTAGCTTATTTATTATAATATTTAAAAAGCTTTAAATTCTTTAATTCTTACTTTTTTCCTTTTTTTCTTAATAATATATAATTATATATCTTCTTTATTTCTAGTATATACTCTATACCCTTATTATTATCTTTACCTTAGCCTAGACTAAGCTATTTCTATTCTAGTTATTAAACTATATTAACTTCCCTTTTTACTAGTTTCTTATTACTATTACTATTATACTTATATACTCCCCCCCTTCTTATCTTTATATACCTCCCTAAGCTATACCTAGGCTACTCCTAGCCTTATCCTAATATTATTAATATTTCTTTAGAAAAAATAAAATTTTAATTATTACTACTACTACTACTATAGTAAGTTACCTTATCCCTAGTATATACCTAGCCTTATCTTATCTCTAACCCTATTAGTTTAATACTACTATTATTACTACTAATAATATAAGTAACCCTTACCTATCTATTATCTACCCTTATTTTAGTGCTAATCTAGCTAGCTATCCCCCTCTATACCCCCCTTACCCTCTAGCTGCCTTACTAAGCGCCTATGCCGGGTTATTACTATAGCCAAGCTAGTACCAATCCCTTATAACTAGTCCTTATTAATATTAAAAAGAACCTTATCTACCTTAAAGTAACTTAAAATAGTATTAATTACTCTTTAAGGAATAGTTATAAGAGAAAAGTTTAATAAAAGATTAAATATACTAAACCTAGTTTAGTACTCTCTAGACCTTAAAGGCTAAATACTAGATTCTTTAAAGAACTTAATAAAGTCTAACTATTACCTTTAGTTAATAAAAGTTAACTTCTTTATTCCCCCTTTTATAATTATATATTTAATTTAATATAAAATAGATATAGACTTAATATAAATAAAAACTATAATTAGGTTTTTTTTAAATCTTAATAAGCTATATTAGTTATTTATTTTAATAAAGATTAATACTATATTTAAGAACTTAGATAGAATTCTAAAAAGGATTTTATTAGTAAATATCCCCTTTTAAGTACCTTTATAAGGCTAGATAGCCTTTTAATAAATATTTAAAGTTATAATAGTAATAAAGAAGGCTTAAAAGCTTTATAAATAAGCTTAAAAGGTTAAAATAAAAAGAAATTAAAAAAGAGTATATTAAATAGCTATTACCTAGAATAGAATAGTCTAGAAAGTAAAGAACTAGGTATAAAGAGTTTACTTAAATATAATTACTTAAATACTAGGTAGGCTTTAAAAGTATTATTAATAAGTAAAAAAGTATATTAAAGATATAGGTTTTAATATAATCTTATTATTTAAAAAAGAAAAAGACTTTCTAATAATTAAAATAAAATAAGAAAAGGTTAAAATCTTAATAAAAAAGTTCTTTTTTAACTTCTTAATAAGCTTTTATAACCCCTAACTACTAATAAATAAGATTCTAAATTAAGATATAAATATAATATTAAAAAATATTATTATAAATTAAGTAAAGTTTATACTAATAAGATATATATTATAAAATACCTTAGGCTTTAATAGGATTCTTTATAGGTTTTTTAAGATATTAAGAGAATTACTATATCTTTACTTAGTAATACTTTATATAGCTTATATATAGATAAGATACTTTTTAAAGAAGTACTAGGTAAGGATAATAATTATTATATAGAAGCTAAGTAAGATAGAATAAGAATATAGAATAGCTAGAGAATAAAGACTAATTATCTTTTTAAATACTATAAAAAAGCTTTCTAAAAAGATTATAGTAAACTAAGTAATTAAAGTAGTAAAATCTTATAAACTCCTTCTAAATAGCTAAATAGATAATTAATATTAATAGTTAAAAAAGATAATAATTACCTTAATAGTTAAATTAATCTAAATTACCTAGTATTAAGGTAGCTTTACTTTAATACTTTAACTTAATATTATAAATACCTTTAATAATATAATTTACTTAGTAATAATAGCTACCTTTTAATATTTAAAGTTCTTTTTTATTATCTTTTCTTTATTAAAAACCTATCTTTAAGATAGAATAATATAGATTTATTTAGATAGATCCTTATTAAATACCTTTTAGATCTAATAAGGAGTTCTATAAAGCTCCTCTTTATTATTAATTCTATTTATTCTTTTCTTATTATCTTTATATTAAACTTTAATTAAGATTTAAAGAATAATAACTATAAGATTTATTAATAATATAAACCTTCTTAATATAATAGTATTTTTAGATTAGGTTATAGTCTAGCTTTAATAAATATAGACTATATACTCTAAGTAGTTAGTAATTTATACTTTAATATTCTTTATTTTAAAATTCTAGCTTCTTTATTTTTAATAAGGTTAATTTATAGTTTTAAAAAGCCTTTAGCTTAAGAACTACTAGCTTATACTATAAGTAGTAATTTAACTTTTAAAAGTCTAATTTATATTATTATTAGTATAAATAGTATATATAGCTAAAGTTAAAATAAAGGTTCTTTTTATTTAATAAGCCTTTAAAACTTCTATTAAAATAACCTAAAGCCTTTAGTTAAGATATATAAAAGAACTTTACTTTTATACTATTTAACTAATTATAACTTATAGCCTTATTATTTAATATACCTTAAAAGATAGACTAATAAGCTTAGTTATTACTTTTAATACCTTTTAAGTAATATACCTTTATATAATAGTAAAAGCCTTCTAGGTTATAATTACCTATTATATTAAGGTTAAACTTAATATTTCTTTTATTTATTTTTACTTTATTACCTATAAAGTTTAGATTTTAATAAGATAAAAAGAGAATAAAATAATAGCTTAGCTTTAATATATAATAACCTAGGTTATATTATAGATTTTAATCTTAATAGTATAATATTTTAAAATCTACTAATAAAGGCTACCTTTTATATACTTTTTAAAAGGACTTTTAATAAATACTAACTAAATAATAAAAGGTAATAAGAAGAAACTAGGTAAATAGCTTTAAGTTATATAAAATAACTATTAAGAAAATATAAATATATATTACTAAAAGTAAGTTAAAGAACTATAGATTTATTTAATATATTACCTATTATAAATCTAATATAAAAAAAGAAAGAATATTTTATAATCCCCTTTATACTATATTAGTTTATTAATTATATAACTTTATATAAGTAAGATTAAACTAATAGCCTTTCTTTATAATAAAAGAGTCTTTAGATTTTTCTTATTAATATATTAATATAAAAAGGAACCTAAAAATCCTATTTATATTATTTTCTTTTATTTACTATTATACCTAGGCCTAGATATAACCCCTTTTTAAAACTAGAAAGATATTCTCTTAACTTTTAACTACTTAAAGTATATAATAACTATTATAATATAGTTCTATAAATAATAATAACTATAATACCTTTAAGTATAAATAAGTAATAAAGAATAATAAACTAAGTTAAGTTTTAATTAGGTTTTAATAATAATATAGATAAAGGTAGGTTTAAAGTATAATATTCTATTATCTAATTAAGGTATTTTATAAATTTTTATTAGCTAATATAATAATATTTATTATAATATTAAAAAAGAAAAAGACTACTTTTTACTAAACCTAGAAATAAAGATAGTTAAGGTTATTTTAATTACCTCTTTCTTAGTAATAGCTTTCTTAATAATATCTTTATTAGCCTTTATAGGATTTTTACCTTTATTTAAATAAAGCTCCTTTTTCTTTTTTTTATTCTTAATACCCTTTTTAGTTAGACTTTTTCCCTTTTTATTAATAAAGGCTTATTTAACCTTTTCCTTTAAGATCTATTATATTAAAAATAGACTTATAATAGTAGTATAATTAAGAAAAGTCTAGAATAACTTAAATAGTTTTAGCTTATTACTATTAATAACCTTATTATAAATAATAAGATTAAACCTATTAAAAAGTATAAAAATATTATATTAAGGCTTAAAATAATTAATTAGAGTTATAAGTAAAGAGTATATTATATATATATTACTAATAAGTCCTTTAAGAATACTTATTAGTTTACTTTAAATAATAAATATATTTAAAAATAGGTACTTAAATCCTAATATACTAATAGTAAATAATAAATAAGTTAGGTAAACCTATTTAGTTAGTTTTATTTATAGCTAGGAGTATATCTTATAAACTAGAATTAAGCTAAAAAGTATAATAAAAGTAATTATACTATAAATATATTTCTTAGTTATATTACCTATAATATAGTATTAATAAATAACTATATTATATAGTTAAGTATATTTTTTATTTTCCTTTTTTAAAGAAATTATTAATTATATTAAAAAGCTAAGTTAAAGCCTTAAGCTTAAACTAGGTAATTAGCTAAACTTAAATAGTAATAATAAACTTAATAATAAAAGTATAAATATAAAGATAAGAAAGCTTTTTTTTTATATATTAAAAATAAAAGTTTAAATTTAGAATTATATTAATTAGCTTTTAAATAAAAAAATAAAAAAAAAACTTACCTTTTAACTTATAATAAATTAATTATTCTTTATTTATAAAAAGTAAATAATTTATATAAAGAATCTATATAAGACTAATACTTATAGAAATAAGATAATATATTCTTTTTATAGGCTTTTTTTTCTAGACTTTTATTTATTTTTCTTTTTTTCTTTTTAGGTTATTAAATTAAAAAGAATAAAGTAAATAATATAGTTTTTATAGTCTTTATAAAACTAATAAAAGTAAAAAAAAGAACCTTAAAAGTACTAATATAATATTATAAGTTAAAAGTAAATTAAAAAGAAAATAAAAAACTAATAAGGAAATAAAAAAAAGAGAAATAAGAGTAAAGAATAAAATAAAAACTAATAAAGACTTATAAAAAAAACTAAACTATTTAAAATAAACTATAAAAATTAAAAAATAAACTAATAAGTTATAATAAAATAAAGCTAATTAATAATATTCTTTATAAAGTATTTTAGAATTATAAGCTTAAACTTAAATAGAAGATTTAATATAGAAAGAAATATAATATTTTATAAATTCTTAACTAATAAATAAGATATATTATTAAATATAAAAAGCTTAAAAAATAAAGAAAAGTATATATAGAAATAAATAAAAACTATAATATTAATAGCTAGAAAGCTAAAAGGATTAATAAAAAGATTAAAAGCCTTTTTTTAATTAAATATAAAAGTAAATAATAATAAATAAAATATTATAAAATAACTATATAAAGTTAGTTAATAGGGAATAATAAGATTTAATAAAGAATAGCTATAAGTATAAATAAAAAGAATATAAAAAAGGAAAAAAAGGTAAAAAAGAAAAAGAAAAGGAATATATTATAAAAATAAGGAAAATAATATTAATAATAAAGAAGGAAAAAAAGAAAAAGAAAAAGGAAAAGAAAGAAAAAAAGAACACTTTTTATTCCTTACTAACTACTAGCTAATAGCTAATAAGGCTTTAAATTACTTATTTATATAAGGTTTTATTAACTATAAATAGAATTAAAATAATAACTTATTAATTATATATTAACTAATAAAAAAATAATAATAATTATAAGTATTTAAATAAAAAGTAATTAAAATTATTATTTAGTTTTTATTAAAAACTAATAATTATAAAGAAAATATATTTATTTATTTATTAAATCTTATTATATAATATAAACTAATAATAATAAAAATTAAAAATAACCTTTAAAAGTATTATTATAATATCCTTTATAGAATATACTTTAAACCTATATAAATAAAGTATAAGGTATTAAAGATAAAAAAGGATAATAAGTAAAGATAAAAGCTAGAAACTCTTAAAAAAGAAAAAAGGTAAGGATATTATAAAAATAAAGAGGCTATAGTAGTAATTAAGCTTAACTAGCCTAAAGACTTATAAAGCTAGATATAGCTCTCTTTAATATAAATAAAAAAAAAATAAAAAAAAGGAAAAGAACTAAAAGGTTAAAAGGATAATAAGCTTAATTAGTCTAAAGATATATAGAATTAAATATAACCCCCTTAATATAGATAAAAACTTAAAGGGAAAGAAGATAGTTATTAGGCTTAGCTAGCTAGAATAATATAGGCTAGATATAGGCTAGGATATAGATAAAAACCTAGTATATAGTATTAAAAGGAGTCTTATTAGACCTTTATATACTTTAGAATAAAACTATAATAAATTCTATAAAATATAGATAAGGTTTTCCTTTAAATACTCTAGTTTTTCTTTATCCTATAATTAGTAAAGGTACTAGATAGGTTATTTAGCCTAATTAGTATATAAAAATTATTATTATTATAATATATATATAGCTTTTAGTTTTATTTTATTAATTAAAGGCTAAGGTAATTTAATAGTTACTATATATTACTTTTTAGTATTTACTTTAGTTTATTATAGTTATTTTATTTATATTTCTTTATAAGTTAGTTATAAGGCTAAGCTATATTATTTAACTTTTAAAAAAGTTATTTAAAGTATTTCTAGCTAGATTTAAATTAATATTTTATATATTAACTTATATAGAATTCTATATTATAAAACTATTATATTATAAAAGTAATTATATTATATTATTATTAATCTAAGTATAATAAAAAACTTTATTAATTAAGATTTAAATACTATTATTCTATACTTTATTAATATATTAATAATAAATTTATAAGATATTATTTACTTTTTTTATAAATATAAAAAAATTAAATTACTTTTTATTATTTTTTTTACTTTATACTTAATATAGGTAAGATTTAATTAATATATAAATATAATATAATATAATATAATATAATAAATTTATATTATTTTAATAATATTTTAATAATATTTTAATAATTTAATATAATATAGTATTATTTTTAATAAATTCTTAAAGTTTATAAAAAAGAAAAAAAAGAAAGGAATTAATAATATATTAAGGAGATAAAAACTTACCTAAGTATAGGGCTAGAAAATTATTACTCTATAGTCCAATAAGGTATCCTCCTTAACCTTGCCTGATCTGTACCCTCGTGTTACAGTGGGTTGCCAAAAGTTCCGTGCTCCTCACCATAAGTGGGGATTGATTTGTCCCCCCACTGTAGGTAGCGCCACCCTCTTTGTTTTTGTTTTTCTTCACACCAACCTAAGTCTGTCAGTCACCATCAACCATCAACATCGACAACGAGACTACGACATGGATCAGCCAAAGCAATCAGCCGATGCGCCGTCCCCGGGGCTCGTCGCTGGGAGACAATTCCTCGAAAAGATCCTTCGCCCGCTCACAACCTTTAAAAGCCCCGGCGTTGCAGAGTCAGTACTAGAGGAGTACAATGCCACTATCACGCCCCTGGACTTTGCCAGCGGCCAGCCCGTCAACAACGCTCCCACTTTACTTTGCCCCATGGATAGAGCGGTGGTGAGGGGTGCTATTGATGAGATAAAGCCCTGGATGCAGTTGAACGAGGACGGTGGCTTTTATAATTATGAACCCGTCTTGGAGTTCTTCAGATACGAGCCGTATTATCATTACCGCAACGCCGACCACTTCGCCAATACTGTGCATACCTACTTGATGCTCTACCAGGACGAGGAGTCTCCCGGGTACCTGCTAAGCAGAACTTCCTGGGACAACGGCGGGTACGTATCATGTATAGGCAACATGCCAATGTCTGCACTTCTATGCTAACCATGCCTCTCTTTGTAGTGCCGAGTGTGTCCTGCCTTGGCTAAGGTACTTCCACGAGGACGTCTATAAGTGGCAGCTTCTTGACGCCTTCATACATCTACTACCCTACAAGCCTCGCCCAACCCCCAAGCCTCGCTTACCCTCCGAGCTTCACACTCCCACGCCTCGCGAGCCATGTCCCGATCCTCGCAAGCCGCATGTCATCTGCCATACCGTTGACTCAACGCCCTGGATGGCAGGCGTGCTCCGAACGAGCGAGTTCAAGACCATCCTCTTTATCGCTGGCGCGAATAAATTCAAGCCTGCGTTCGAAGCTTCGGATCACTTTGCCGTGAGTCCCACCACTTGGCCAGCCTAGGCTGTTCTGCTAATCACCCGCAACAGGTGACTGTGCTTTCCTTCTGGAATTGGGAAGTGCGCATTGTGCAGGGACTTGTCAACTTCAAAACGCTTGCCCTGGACATTCGTGTTTCAAGCCCGCAGAGCTTTCGTGACGGCATCCGCAACGACGACGGCTCTATTGACCCTCGCTTCCTAACGCTGCTGGGGTACAACTGTGGTGAGGTTCTCCCCTTGTCTACTTAAATAACCGCTATTGTGCGCGTTTCTTCCGTGTCATGGATTTAGCTGGTCGTCCTCTTCGGAATGTCTTGTTGGTGTCGCATTCGATTGTATCAAACCCCCATAAGCAGAAATACGACGTCTTTGTCTCAGTCAATATTCTAGAATGGCACTCGTTGGCATCTATCGAGCTTTTCAAGTTTATGCACTTACAAACGACTCGTTCCAAGATGCATACAAATATGACGTGCTCGATCCAATCGTAATCATCCAGGACCCAATTATTTCTTCTATTCCTAGTAGTACTTGGACAGAGCCTCGTACTTAGACGGAACCACGCTTGCACTGGTCATACGCAACTTGACCCTCCTCTGCGCAAATCTTCACCAAGTCGCCCTCATCCCGGGTTTTGGTGTACTCCTTGACCTTTTTCACTTGTGCATCCTGTAATTTCTTGAGGCCCGCCGGATCTGTTACCCAAGAACTAGAAATAACTGTTGGCTTTTTTCGTTCCTCCATTTCAGACATTTTACATTCCCACTGGTACTCGTTGCGCTTCCTGGGCTCGGCTCGGCCCTGACCGTTGGCGCCATCGGGCCGACGTGAAAGGTCAAGAGCTTCTTAATACCCCATCTATTCCGGCGTCGGACACAGATCCAAGTTCCCCTTCACGTTGTTCCCCCACCATTGCGGAAAGGGAACCGCTCGACCAGCCGCACCGAAGACAGCAAAAGACAGAATGAAGAGACAGGTCAGACTGCCTCCATCCCACGCACTAGTGACTAGGTATGAATAGTTCTTGAAAATCCGCGGGTGGTAGTTTCGCAGATAGAACTGCATAAAGACACCGGCAATAATCCCACTGAGGATGATGCACGTTTGCGATTGGTTGTATGGAATGAATCCGGCATACTGCAGCAACTGCGGCAAATTAATGCGGTCGAGAGAGAAGCCACGAACTTTTGGGGCAAACTGGGTTTTAGTTGTTAGCAATGATGGCTGAAGAACAACTAAGAGATGCCGCTTACAATGACAACAACTCGCTGCACGACAACCAAGGCGGCGCCGATCAAAACGCCAAATGGCACAACAGCATACCTGGAGCCAGCCGTGTACAGATACTTTGCCAACGCCCATGACGTTGCGTTGGTGTTGTAAGACTGAATCGACGCTCCGCTCCATGAAGAGTTGCCGTTTGTATTCGCGAGCAAGTCGCGATTGTCGTTGACGATGGAGATCATGACTGCATAGTTGACGACTGCGCCGATCAAAGTGCCGTAAATTTGGGTCAGGAACATGACGCGCGGGGGGATTTTGACTATGCAGACATGTCAACGCACAGAACTTGTTCAGAAAAAAAACAGGAAAAGCAAGGGTCAAGGCGTACGGTAGTCTCCTAATTTCAGGTCGCTCGATAGGTTCACACAACTGGCAATGACGGAATGCGACCACGCGGCAAAGTACATGTTGCCAATCGGCCGACCAGGAAGGGTCAGTCCAGCAATCATTTTGGACAGGTTGTTTGTCGCGATGCCATTTCCGAAGCGTGCAAGAAGTATGACGCTCTATAGGCAGATTAGCTGTGCGCTCTCGGAACCTGGATAACACGTACAAATGGGGCAATGACGATGCCTAGAAGAAGAGACACAATCTATGCCCATACAGGAATGGTGATATTTTGACTCAGAACCACAGCAAGGCCCAGTACAAAGCTGCCAACTAGAATGATGGCATACCACCACCAGGGAGCTTCTCGGTAGTGCTTGGCCATGTGCTCATGATGCTTGTCGTTGAAGTTGCCCCTTTGTGCGCTCTTGTATGCTCTCAGGATATCTTTTCCCCAGAACAGAATGCAGTGCATAATAAGAGCGCCAATCTGGGGACAATGTTAGCTTGGAGAGTCGGTATTTTTGTAACGTGTATTATGTACCGCTGCATTGGCCATGAGCATGGCATACGCAAAGCTTCCAGTAAGCCGCGGTACCCCATACTGTTCAAAGGCTGTCTCATTGAGAATGCCACCGGAAAATACTTTGCCAACGGGATAAGCCGATCCGCTTGCTGATCGAAGACGCGTAGACATGAAGGGTTGTGCCCTTGATTCCCAAACATTATTGTAGTAAATGCCGACCATGGCCATGAAGCAGATAAAGAGGCCCACCGCCGAGTGCAGTTGCGTCGTCAGCGGCATAGACGTTGAGCCAGAAGTGATCTGCGACGTTGCAGTAAGCATTCAAAAAAGGATCAGGGCAAAGTGGGTTAACATACGTATTGCCAGTTATCGCACAGAGCACTGCCTCGATAAGAGAGCTTATCTTATCCACACCAACAATAAGCGTAGATAAGCGATAACCTTAGGTATCCTAAGATATAGCGTTATCTTATAACTTAAATTATATAGCCTAAGGCTAGGAAATAAGATATATAAATTAACTAGTTATCCCTTATAGTTTTATCTAATATAAGGCTAATTTTCCTTATTATCTTTACTTTTTATTATTTCTTTATAAGCTATATTAACTATACTACTATCTTATATAATTATATTAATACTTTATAGTTATAAGCCTAAAAGGTTTTAATTATATAAGGTATTTATTATAATTTAAAACTTCTTATAATATTTATATTATATAAATCCTTTTCTTTTATTATTACTTTATTTATTATTATTATTATTATTATTATTATTATTATTATTATTATATAATATTCTATTATTTTATTATTTTATTATATTATTTTATACTAAGGTTATAGTCTTATCTAGACTTAAATAATATAATTTAAAGAGTTAGTTTAATTAGATCTAAGCTTTTTAGTTCTTTATAATAAGTATATAGATAATTATTAATCTTATAAAGAAAAATAATATTAAAGATATATTAAACCCTTTTAATATATTTATAAAGATTAAGATATATAAAGTAGAACTTTATAAAATTATAAAGCTTAATAAACCTACTAAAGTAAACTTTAAGATATTTAATATACTTAAAGCTTTATTTAATTAAAAATAATAAGAATATAAAATTACCTTATAAGTATATAAAAAGAGTAAAACTAAGCTAAATAAAGTCTATAAACTTATTATATTATCTATTAATCCCTATCTAATAATTAAAGTATATAATAAGCTTAAGAAAGAATACCTAAAAGGGTATACTATTTACTAATTAGTTAAAAGGCTTAAGTTAATTATTACTTTAAATATAGTATATATAAAGGTTAAGGTAGATTATACTTATAAGAGTATACTATAAGATATATATTAAAGAAATATTAGTATTAAGAAATAGTTTAAGAATTAGGAGGTAATATATAATTATATAAATATACTTAATATATTATTAATTAATAGTTATTTTATAATTAATAATTTCCTTAAAGCTATTAAAATAAAGCTATACCTAGAATAGGCTTTATTATAACTATATAAGAATAAAGTTTATATTACTTAAGGTAAAAGACTAAAAATAACCTTATTAGAATATAAGACCTCCCTCTATATAAGTAATAAGCTATAACCCCTAAAATTAGCTCCTATATATAGTATACCTTATAGTAATAAAAAGTATAGAAAGGATAAGCCTAAGGACTTTATATATCCTTATAATATTAAAAAAAGGTATTAGTAAAAGCCTAAGGAATACTATATACTTTAATTTACTATAATAAGTAATAAGAAGGTATATATTATAAAGCCTCTAACTACCTAGTAGATCCTTAATATTAAGAGCTACTTTAGTACTAAATATAATATATATATAAAAGTAAAGTATATATAGTATAAAGGTAATAGGAGCTTTACTAGTAATAAAGGAAAGAGTAATAAATTTATATATATATTATTTAGATTTAAACTTTTAGAAGATTATAAGGATAAATATAGCTTTTTTAAAAGACTAGCTTATACTATTAATATAGCTCTTATAGACTTAGGTAAATACTATTTATATAAATCTATACTCCTTAATAACTATAGTAATATATATATTATTAATAATATAATACTTCTTAACCTAGAATTAATTTAGGTCCTAGATAATAGATTTTCTATAAATACTAGTAAATAAATCCTTTAACTAGATAGTATTAAAACCTATATAATAATAAATATATTAAATATTAAAAGTAAATCTAAAACCCTAATATTAAGTAATATATATATAATACTAGAAATACTAGTTAATATTATATTAGAAGTACTAGTTTACTTTACTAGTTTATAGCTATATAGCTTTAATTATACTTTATATAGAGAAGATATAGTAAAAAGTAAAGTAGTTTAATAGTTAATATACTCTAATAACCTTATATTTTTTAAATATATTTTTCTTTAATAATTATTAATATACCTAGAAGATAATATAGTTATAATACTATTAAGGTAAAAGAAGGGATAAAGCTATAAATACTCTACCTAACTACTACTAGTATTATAAGCTAATAAATACCTATAGTATCTTTATTTAGGGTATTTAAGGCTATAGGTTTTAAGTATAATTAGTAAAAGTATATTAAATATAAAGATTATTAAAACTAAATATATTAACTATAAGAGTTATATATTAACCTATATAGGCTAAGTTATCTTATAATAACCTAACTATAACCCTATATAAAGACTATTTAATAGGATTAGTTAAGATCTTTAAGACTATTCTATAAGTTATAATAGTAAATTCTAATTACTTATTATTAAAGATAAGTATATAGGGTATATTTATTATTAGCTATTACCTTTAAAAGTATAAAGACCCTTATTTTATACTATTTAAGCTTTCTATATATAGGTAAAAACCTAATATAGACTAGATATATATATAATATAGTAAAATAATAAGCCCTTAATAATTTAATATAATTCTACCTATACTAAGTACTAGCTTTAAGTATAAGAAAAAGGAATTACCCTAGAAATACTATTACTATATATAAAAGAGCTAAATAGTAGTATTAAGTATATAAGATAAGAAATAACTATATACTTTATTAAGATATTATATAGTACTAACCTCTTAAGGAACCTATAGCCTAAAAGTTATATAACTACTATAATACTAATATATATTAGTTTATTATAAAGGTATAACTAGAAGATACTATATAAAGTATTTATTAAATAGCTATAAAAGAATTCCTAAGTATATATATATAAACCTATACTTATATTAAATACTTAGCCTAAGTAGGGAGCTTTATAAGCTTATAAATACTATATATATATACTATTAAGAGAAAGGAAGTAAGGGTCTAATAGAAGAGACTTTAAGATTAGCCTTAAAGGCTATATTAGATATTTAGTTAGCTATATTATAACTAATATTTATAAAGTATAGATTCTTTAACTAGAGTATATTATTACTATAAAGAATATATATTTTAATAAGAAGCTATTTTACTAGCTATTAATAAAGAGTATTAATATACTTCCTATTATTAAAGTAGATAGTCTTTATTAAAAACTATTCTAAAATAAAGAGGATAAACTATAGCTTTATCTAAAGATAACTATACTACTATACCTAAGTAAAAAAAAGCTAAATAATATTATAATAAAAGTATTAGAAAGCCTTATAATAAAAGTATTAAAACTTAATATAACTTAAAGTATAAGGTTAATAACTCTTAAAGGCCTTTAAGAAGAAATATTAAAAGTTATAATAGATAATAATACCTTATTAGTTAAATATAAAATAATATATAAATTAGCCTAAGAACTACTAAGTTTTAAGTTAATTCTATTTCTAGAGAAGGAAATTAATTATACTAATAAAGTAGTTACTTTAAAAGATAATAAATTCTAACTTACCTTAAAAGAGCTACTATTTATTAATATAAATAGCTTTAACCTAAAAGAAAGTATTAAAAATACTTTATAATAAAGTACTAAAAGTATACCTATATTTAAACTTAATCTAATTATTTCTATTAAAAAACTAGTTATTAGAAAAGATAGATAAAGCCTTTATAAAGAAAGAAAGGAGTAAGTAAGATATATAAAAAGCTAGAATATAGCTATCTTCTTAAAACCCTAGGAAGATATAATTATTAAAGTTAAAATACTTTATAACCTATATAAAAGAGATTAAAGCTTACTATAGCTCTTTATAATATTAGTAGATATACTCTAAGTAAATAAAATAGTTTAGCTATAATTATATTATTATTATAATAATCTTTTATTAGTATTAAAAGATAGTTAAGTAATAAAGAATTATCTACTTTAATAGCTTTAGGAAGCTACTAAATAAAGTAAATTTAAATAAGTAAAAAAGAAAAAAACCTTTAAGATTATAACTAAGACTAATAATATAAAGATATTACCTCTTTATTAGGTTTATATATATAAATTTAATTAATAAGGTTATTTATTATAATATAAGGTATAAATTATTATAAAAGGTAATTTATAGGTAATTAAGGAATATAATATAATATATATAGCTATACTTACTATAAGAGCCTTCTAAGTAATAATAGCTATAGCTACCTACCTTAACCTTAAGGTATACTAATTTAATATAAAGAATACTTTCTTTAATATAACTAAATCTAATAATATCTTAAAAATCTATATATAATTACTTAATAGATAGATAGCCCTTCTTAAGAAAGCCCTATATAGCCTAAGGGACTTACCCTATCTATAGCTTAAGGAATTTACTAATACCTTTATAAAGTATAACTTATTATAATATAAGGAGGAGCCTTATCTATACTATTCTAAAGATAGGAAGATATTCTTAGTATTTTTTATTAATAATATCCTCTTTTTTTATAATAAGAAGTATAAAAAGTAAACTCTATTCTTTATAATAAAAATAAAATAAGTATATAATATATATAATTAAGGAGATTTTAAGTAGTTTTTTAGTATCTATATTATATATAATAGAAGATAAAAGCTATTATTTTTTAGCTATAAATAATATATTAAGAAGATAGCTAAGAAATATAAACTTACTTATAATTAACCTAGAAAGTAGTATATATTACTACTATCTAGAAAGCTTACTTAATATACTAGTATAGTAAGTAAAGTAGATATTTATTACTTTTAAGAGTTAATAGGGTTAATATTATATATATTAATTATAGTCTAGTTAGATATTATATATATAGTATCCTTTCTTACCTACTTCCTTATAAATCTATTAAGAAATTATATTCTAGCTATAGAGTATTATATATATTATCTATATACTATAAAGACTTTAGTCTTTACTTATAGTCTAAATAAGGAAGTAGTTATTTTATAAATTACTAGTAATATATTATATACTAATAACCCTATTACTAGGAAGTTATCTTAAGGTTAAATAATCTTTCTATATAGTAGTCTTATATTTTAAAAAGCTATAAAATAAGATACTATTATACTATCTATAATAAAGGCTAAATTATTAGGTATATTTAGCTTAGTAAAAGAGGCTTTTATAATATACTATTTTCTTATAATAATAGGAAGATAGGTAGCTCTCTTATATAAGATAATATATAATAATACTTAGATAATATATATTATTATTAGTAATAGAAAGTATATATTAACTAAGCTATAATATATTAATATTAATAATATATAGTTAAAATAGGAATATAGATATAGGTATTTTATACTTACTTTTATTCTAAGTAAAGTAATATTTATAGATAGTCTTACTAAAGCTCTACCTTATTAAGCCTTTCTAAAGTTTAAATATCTTATTAATCTAAAAAAGCTTTTAAATATAGTTAAGGAGAGTAATATAATTATTTTAATATAGAATATAAAGTATAGTATAGGTAAGAAGGTATTATTTAATCTCTAACCCTCTAAAGAACCTAGGGATAAGTAATATTCTATTTAATTATTATAATATATATACTAATTTTTAATAACTTTATTATATAACTTTATTAATAAATACCTTAAAATAATATAAAGCCTAGGTCTTTTACTTAAGAAGAGCTTCTTTACTTAATACTATATTAGTAATAATAGTATTAAATATACTATCCTCCTTTTTTAATATTTTAAAAATAGTATATAATATTATATAATATAAAACCTTATCTTAAAAGAAAGAGTAGAGTATTAATAAGTACTACTAAAAGGTAATAAAAGTAAATAATAAATAACTTATAGACTTAAAGCTATCTTTATATACTATTATTAAATACTAAATAAAGGGGATTACTATAGCTAAGTATAGCTTATACTTATAATTATAATAAGTATAACCTTTATATTTTTATAAGTATATTATCTTCTTAATTAGTATAAAGTTATAATATATACTATTCTTTTTACTAAAAAGTATAGATTAAGTATATTTTAGGTAAGGGTTTACTTAGTAAAGCTTAGGATTAGCCTTTACTAGTTACTTTACTAGGGTCTAGGGCTAGGAAAGTATTAGTTAGTTTTAGTTAACTTAAGTAAAAAAGTAAGTACTTATAATATATACTAATAAAGGTATTAATTATAACTAAGTTATATAACTTATAGGAGTTATCTTAATAGAAGTAGTAAAAGTACTATAATAAGGATAGTATAGTATAATAAGTACTTCCTTCTTCTCCTTTTCTTCTTCTTTATTCTTATCTTTAACCTTAACTTCCTTCTTAACTAATATAGCTATACTAATACCCTTATTATTATTATTATTATTATTAATATCCTTATTATTAACCTCCTTAATAGGGGTAGGTATATATACTACTAATAGTAGGACTAGGCTTATAGGGGTCTAGGGCTTTAGCTTATTAGCTAGAGTAGCTATAGCTATACTAATCTAGTAGTAGTTATACTAAGGGGGATATATAATACTATTATAGGCCTATACTTCTTTATATAAGTTAATATATAACTTATATACCTCTATAAAGGGCTTTTCTTACTTAGTAAAGAGTATAAAGGCCTTTAAGGAGGGCTTCTTAATATTTACCTCTTTAAAGGACTTTTCTTAAGTATCTAAGGATATAATTACCTTTTTAAAGGACTTTTTATTAGTAGTAATAAAGGTAAAAGCCTTAATAATAGTAAAGAAGGGGGAGTTAATAGTTATAAAGCTAGTATATAAAAAAACTATTATTAAAAATTTAATATAACTAATAATAATAAAAGAAAAAGAATAAAAAGGTAATAAAAAACTATTATTACTTTTAATAAATAAAAAAGTAAGTAGTTAGAAAAAAGTAAATAGATAATAAAGAATATAAGAATAATATATAGTAAAGAGTAGCTTTTTATATTTAAAAATACTAATTTACTTATTAGTTAAAATAAAAAGTACTTTAAATTATTTATTAAAAAAAGTAATAACTCTATTATCTATTTATTCTTATATTAAACTATTATTTATATTATAAAATATATATTTAAGAAATATATTAGTATATTCTTTATAGAAAATAAAAAAAAATATAAATATACTATTCTATTCTCTTTATAAAATACCCTTTTATATAAATAGCTATTTTTTACTATACTTTTTATATATAATTATTTTCTTTATTCTATATTAACTTATACTTAATAATTAAAGAGTATATTATATAAAGTACTACTTTAATAAAAAAGCTTATCTTATTTATACTAATAATAAGTATAAATAAGTAATAACCTTAAGTATTTTAAAATATAGTATTATCTTATAACTTAAATTATATAACCTAAGGCTAGGAAATAGGATATATAAATTAACTAGTTATCCCTTATAGCTTTATCTAATATAAGGCTGATTTTCCCTATTATCTTTACTTTCTATTATTCCTCTATAAGCTGTATTAGCTGCGCTGCCATCTTATGTAACCACATTGATGCTCCACACCAGTCAAATGAGAGACTGAAAAGCCCCAGTCCTTCGTTGTTCTGAGCCCCTCCAAAGATGTTGGTCAGAACCTCGGCCTTGTCGCCCGTGGCCTTCATGGATGCCAAACAGGGGATGGAGACGGAGTTGAGCCAGGGCATAATGTAAGCAGGAAGAAACTCGTAGGAAAACATGCCAGTGAAGCTGTACCAAAACGTCCGTAGAGGCTTGGAGCTCTTGAGATCCGCCCAGTGGAGACCCTGCAGCGTCTTGACAGTAGGGATATTTCCCCAGTACACGGATTCGACATGCCAAACTGCGATGGGTCGGAAGATGCCGCAGAGGCCGTATCCAAAGAGGCCAATGGAAAGTGTGCTCAGGACAACCGTGGTTGAACTGAGAGGCAAGTCGTAGAACAAGTCCTGGGCTGTGAATACAGTGATGCTGGCGGTGGCATTGGACGCCGATGTCGCCGTAATAGAACAGACGGCGTGCTCTTTGAGATTCCAATGTCCGTGATTGAAAAAGGACAAGACTTGGATCCATCGCGGCGGCGTCCCTTGTCCCCCTTGCTCTCTCCACCGCGCCTCATACTTGTCTCCTCGGGGAAGCAGTTTCGCCCAGGCCAGGCCTGCAAAGTACGCAATGAGCACAATAAAGGTTCCCGATACGCCGACAGAGGTTGGTTTGAACTATCGTTGTCGATCATGTTAGCAAAGTACGAGAATTCCACAACAGTGCGGGGGCGGAGAGAAGAGAATACCGAGTAGATTTGGCTCATGGCCGCCTGGAACGCAGCAAGGCAGGACGCAAGAAACAGGCTGCGAAACGTCAAAGCGGGCTCAAAGTCATCTCGAAGTGGCAAGAGATGATGGACGGCGTCCTGGGCCGTGTCGAGAATAACATTGTCGCTGTTGGCGTCGGCGTCGCTGCCGGGCTGGTCGGATAGTCCTGTAGCGGTTGCCTTGACATTGGACTTTTCAAAAATGTGTTGGTAAATTTGGGTGTCTGGGCTCTCAGCCACCGTTTTTGCCTCGATGGCATTAGGCACGGGAGATGTCATCTTCGTCGCGTGGTGGATTTGACAAAGGAAGACGCTTAGTAGCGCAAATTGTATTTACCGAGCCACGGCGTCTTTTATATTCCCCCATGGTCTGCTTTCCAGGCACCATGCGGACATCACGAAATGTTGCATTCCTGATGGACACCATTATCCAGCTCTTACCTCTTGGAGAAGGTGATTGTGCATTGCAGCGACCCGCAACATGATGGCGCAATCATGTTGGAGAATGACTGCAGCGCGTCAACGGCCGATGCAGCAAGAGAAATACTGTAACTCGTCAAGAGCAGACCATTGCAAGGCTGTATTGGAACTTTTGCTCGCGACCTTCAAAGGTGGCTTGCAAATGGCAGGTTGTGGAGTGTGTTGTGGCAGCTGCCATGTTGCGCGGACAGAAATAGACGACATGCTGGGCCCTGTGCGCCGAAGCCACCGGGCAGAACCGAGGGCATCCGCCATTTACCATAGGATTGACGAATAACGCAACGGTTGGTTAAAGGCTAGACTGTGATCAAGACTGTCGGCTGGATATTGTGTGATGTTCGTGGCAGGTCAATGGCGTGCTTGCCAGAAACCCACAGCGGAAACTCGGCACGTCACATCGCATCATCGCCTGCTCGGCTGCCAAGGCGGCACGATCGCCAAGCAGCCGGGTCAATCAGGTAGCGCACATTGGTCAGACAATGGCAAGAAAAACGAATTCTCTTGTGTAGGTCGAATTTCATGCCGTTGGATCCGCTGCTAGGTCTGGCAATAGTTAGCATGAAGACTTACACAAGGTTACTAGCCGATCAGACGAATCGCGATAAAGAGCCCAGACCCCGCATGAATTAATTCGTTCCGCCTGACGCTAGGCTTTATACAGACGAGGACATACAAATCGGGGAATTCGGCCATCAGTAAGCGGGGCGAGGCAAACGGGCAACTAACTCCAGTACAGATATGTCATGTAGGCTTCTGGAACTTGGATGGCTTCCAAGTCCCTCCCTATTATGCGCTGTCATGTGCGCCAAGACATTTGACAAACCGTGGTGATACGTGCTGCCTGCACACATCAGCCAACGCTCTCCAACATGGGTTCCCCGCGTTTCGTCCATCCAAAGCCACGGCTCACGGCTGCGACTGTCACACGCGAAACGGCACCGAGCTCCCCGATCGCGCGCGTACCTTGCCACGTGAGGCCCAAGCAAGATGCGATAATGACACTCCCGCCTGTGCCAGACGCGACAAACCAGGTCTCCAAGACCGATATCCCACCATGGCAATTCAGGCACCAGAAATGGCCTTCGAAACGTCCTCAACCTTGAATACGTAGCCTCTTCTAGCGGGCCTTTTAGCGCTCTTCCTAGCGCTCCTTTTAGCGCTCCTTCTCCTTCTAGCGCTCTCTCCAGCGCCGCTAGCACACTCGCTAGCAGTCCGCTAGCGCACCTTTCAGCACTTATTTCAGTCCTCCTTGCAGCGCACTCACCAGCACTCTCGCCAGCGCTGTTATTGGCACCTTGAAGACTCTATCATGTCTAAAGGGCCTTTAAACAGTCAAAAGGGGTGTGGTTCCACGCAATTCTATAAAATAGATTTATATATAATACGAAAGAAAGATACTACCTTCTATTATGAAGTCCTGGTATTATGACACCGTCGTATCTAGAGAGTCGCTGGCACATCTACCGTCTCCTCGAACAAAATACTCGCAAATCTCGCTTCCTCTACCCGCAACCCAACAGTGAGAAATATTCGTACGAGTATGCCACGCCCCTGGGTGTGGCGTAATGGTGGATGCACGCCAAGTCGATTCGATTCAAATCCTTTGTTCTGAGGCGGTCAAGTGTCCAGGAAGTGGTGATCCCCTGTCCACGCCAACGCCCATTCACAACCCCTCTGGAATGATGCTTCTCTAGCCCTAAGTGACCAGCCAACTTGACCCCGCTGGCTCTTGATACACTTTTTTGAGCTTTTTCTCTCGAATAGCAGTCTCCTTCATACGCTGCTCCCCATGCTTGACAACCTGCAAGTCAACATGCAGATCCCAAACATAGACACCGGCGGCCCCGCCATCGACAACTGGCGATCCGTCTTTCAAGATTCCTTCCCTTCGTTGGACAAGTACACTTTGATTTACAAAGACCTTCATCAGCACCCGGAGCTCCCGTGCCAGGAATCTCGCACGGCCGCCGTCGTGGCCGGGCACCTTCAGTCACTGGGCTTTCGGGTGCAGAGCAACATTGGCGGCCATGGCGTTGTCGGCATCTTGAGCAACGGGGAGGGGAAAACAGTGCTGCTCCGCTCCGAACTGGATGCCTTGCCGATTGCAGAGGATACAGGCCTCCCGTATGCGAGCAAGGTCAAGCAGGTCGACTTGGACGGCATCACCAAGCCCGTCATGCACGGCTGCGGCCACGACATGCACATGGCTTGCTTGTTGGGCGCGGCAGACCTGCTGCAACGGGTCCAGGACTTTTGGTCCGGCACGCTCGTCTGCGTCTTCCAGCCGAATGAGGAGCGGCTACTCGGCGCTCAGGCAATGATTGACGACGGCCTCTTCAGCAAGATCCCCATGCCGGACATTGTGCTGGGCCAGCATGCTGTCCCCACGAGGGCCGGCACCATTGGCACCAGGCCCGGGCGAGTCCTCGCCTTTCTCGACTCACTGGCCGTCCGCGTTTACGGCAAGGGAACTCACTCGTCGACACCGGAGCTGGGTATTGACCCTATCCTGATGGCAAGTTGCATCATATCACGCCTGCAGATGGTCGTCGCGCGAGAGATTGACTTTCGGGAGCCGTGCACCATCACCTGCGGCTATTTCCACGCCGGAACAGACGCCAGCATTATCCCCGAGTTTGCCGACTTCAAAGTAGACATTCGCTCCTTTGACCAGAATATACAAAACACCGCGGTCAAGGCAGTCAGCCGCATCATTGAGGGGGAATGCCGGGCTGCAAACTCTCCCAAGCCTCCGCGGATCTCAACTTCGGCCCACTGCCCACCGATTGACAATGATGCAGAAGCTACGGGGAAGTTTGCCTGCGCCTTGCAACGATTTTACAAGGACGACGAGCCGGGAAAGGTGGTTGAGATGGACCTCGACATCACTGCGGATGATTTCGTGCTCTTGGGCCACCCGCCAGGCGAGAAGCCGATCCCGTACGTTTACTGGAACTTTGGTGTGATCCCGCGAGACGAATATGATCAGGCTGCAAAAGACGGCAGGATCCAGGATTTGCCCTCGAATCACAATCCAAAGTTTGCGCCAGAGATTGAACCGTCCCTTCGAGCGGGGATCGAAGGCTTGGCCATTGCATCGGTCACTTTCTTCGGGAAGAGCTGAGTGAGACGGAAAATCATGCTGAACGTGCACTTTTGAAAATAAATGTAGCTCGACAATAAAATAGATGATGCATTTTTTTTCGTGTGGCTGCTCTTTGCCTTGAAATCCAAAGGCACATCTCTTAGTAGGGCCACTTGTGGCCTCTCCAGTTCACAAAGAGACCAGTGTCCTCAATCGTCGCCTTGTCAATCTGCTCGTACATGCCGCGCACAGAATCATTCAGATCAATGTCCCCCGCCCATCGGCTGAGCTTGGTCGGGACATCGCCGGGATCGACGCAAAGCACAGCGATATTTTCCTCTGCAGCGCGCAGCTCAATCGCAACCGAGATGCTGAGTGCGTTGAGCGCAGATTTCGGTACCCGGTAGCTGATGTGTGTTCCGCAGTCGTTTGCTGTGCTCTGGTCAGCCTGTTCCGGCCAGTGGAGGCATCAAATTTGAAAGACAGTACCTGCGATGGACGCCCACTCGGAGGTTATGTTGACGATTTTGCCGAATTCGCTTTTTCGCAGGCTGGAGAGAAAGTACTTGCTCGCGAGAAAAGGCCCCTATGTAGGTCGTGTGAGAGGACGACAGCTGGAGCAGACGGTAGAACATACCACGGTCATGACGCGATACTTGTAGACCAATTCATCGGCAGTGGTTTCCAACCAGCTCTCGGGGGGCATCTCGATGCCGCCGCAGTTTATCAAAACATCGAGCGGCCGGTCGTGGCCGTAGCATTGGGCGGCGGCGGCAATGCTGTCCTCGTCAAGGTAGTCGAGGTCGATGACGGTGGCCCCTGTAGCTTCAAGCTAATGTCGTTGAGAATCGGCAACATGATGGAGTATGACAGGAAAGTCGACTTACGTCTTTGAAAGAGGGGTCGGATCGTGTCTGTGGCCGGATGGTGCCAAAGACGTTGTAGCCGTGTTCCTTGAAGACTTTCAGCAGCCCGAGCCCGAGGCCCCTGTTTGAACCTTGCTCAATGTCAGTACTACACAAGAAAGGGAAAAAGATGCCAGTAGCTGTAGGGGCCCGAACCAATGATAAGAGCATTGCGGGTAGCCATGCTGTTTATCTGATGAAGATGGTCCGGATGCAAGTATGGGTTCAAGTCGCTGGGGCGATGCAGCGTTGCAATGATGACCTTTTACAAAATCTCAGCAGGGCAGTTTCGAGGTCGTAACGCGGGGTCCTGTTGGCCTCTCTACTGAAAGAAATTCTCTCTCACTTTGTCTTTGTCGCTTGATTGGCTGCAACATTCTGTGTAACAACAGACAAGGCTTCGAGTAAGTAACGTTGGGCAGTGGAGCGCGCAACTCCAGACTTTGACTCCGCTTTAGCTTAACCTTGGAAAGGATTCCTTTATATTTGAATATTATTTCTTATGAGTTGCAGTTGAAAAAAACCTTTGCTAGTGGCAGGAACCCGTTGAATCTGCCTCCCTCCTCGCCCTTTGTCGCCGTCTAGTGTCGGTGCCATATCCTTCCCAGCAAACGTCCACAAGCCAACAACGCAGGAAAAAAAAAGAAAGGTATTCCGTCGCAGTATAATGTAGGAGGGCAGCATCACCGCTTTCCTCTGGCGCCAGTAAAGCTTCACGCCGGTTGCCGGCATAGATGTAACCTCGACGGCTTTGTCGCTGTCGTCGTCGGTGCCAACTGCGGCATCGGCCTCGAAGAAGTCTCCAGCGCTTGGACTATACGGACCTCGACACCGAAATGTGCGACCTAGTTCACGATTAACGAGAGCACGGGCCACAAGGAAACAGTAATCATGATCAACTATCTCTTGTCCGCCTTGCTCACAGCCCTGCTGCTTCCCGTCGCAGAGGCAAAACGTGCCCTGCCGCTTTCTCCCGCACTCGATAACTGAGCACACGACCTCACCGCTCGCACGATGGTCTCCAAGCTCCTCGGCCAGTTCTACGTTTCCGAGCTGAGCAAAGAGTGCCCAGCTCTGTCAACTGTCTCAAAAATGGTCACACAGTGCGTGACCGGTGTGTGCGCCATTGTGCGGCGCCCGACATGTTCCACCATAGTTACGCAGTTCAACTATGAAATCGACAGTTCAAGCCCATCCTCCACCGCCTTAGATACACCTCTGACGTTAGCACCCGTGATGCTGCACTCCACCATGCTAACGAGGAAACGCACGGCCAGTCCTTGTCTACCCAGAAGCCTAAGCCGCACATATATCCATGCATCACTCTTACGTGACGTCGCTAGGTTCAGCAGACTGGCCCGATAACCTATACTGAAGAGGGTCAAAAGTTCTCAGCGCAGGTCTGGAAGGGAGACATGAAAGGTCATCAACGACGCTGGTAGGGGCTGAGACCAGCCATGAAATTACACCCTAGACAGTACGACAAGATCCATGGTTTTGGCTTAGAGGACTGGGTTTTATCTGTTTAGTGATGAATATATTCGCGCAATGCGACACCTCCGGCGCGGCTGATGACCCCTGTCAATCACTTGCCCAGGAAATTCGATCGGAGTGGTCGATGTGACGGCGCCGCCAAGACTGAGTCGCAGTATTATAGCAATGACGGAGGATAGAAAAAGACGTTGGGAGTACTCTGTAGAGGGGGGGTGTGTACGGTGTACTACTTGTGTCAGACATGCTGGTGGGTGTAAGTCAAAGTCAGGGGCAGGGTATCGATCGCCACAACCCGGCAAGGTTGAAAGAAAAGTCTTCAGAGTCACCAACCTAGTTAAAAGGAAAAACGAAGTGGGGTGGACTGTAAACGGTAATTTTTTAGTCATGGCCTCTGGAACACCAAGTCGAGTCCATAGCTGAAAATGACAATGCAGCGTCGACGCAGGTAAGCCCGGCTCGTCGGCCGGCTCGAAAGAAGGGAAGAAAGGGGTGGTAGTGCGACACCATACCCCCCCAGATAGTTGAATCTTTCCGCTGAACAACTGCTGTTGCTCAAGGCTGGGCAGGGATGTCACGACTCACAACGCCACCGGCAGACTCGCTGTCACCAAGTATTGAGTGCTGTTTGCGTACGCCTCCAATTCAGAGCTCAGGACTCGAGTTGCTGAGAGTTGCGATCGAGCGCGGGCAGCTCAAGTGCGGGCAGCTCAAGTACAGGCAGCTCGAGTACGGGCCGCAGATGCGGGCAAACCAAGTCCTGGGCAATCAAGTATCAAAAACCGGGCAGTTGGGTGCGAGTGCCGGCCGCAGATGCACGCGATCACACAGGATTGCGGGTGGCGCTGCGCGGGCGGCTGCAACGGCCTTGTGAAAGAGTGTCAGGCAACTGCAAATGCAGTATCGCGGCAACTGCAGAGACAGGCTGTGGGAAGACCCATTCTCGCGCAGGCCTGATTGTCTTGCTTACCTGGAAAGGATTACGAACCAGACGGACAAACCTGAGCCCCTCGTCTACAGACTACAGGGGTATAGTTTGAAAAGACGACGGCTTCCCATTGTATTGCGAGTCTTTTCTCTCATCACCATTACTCTTCCGTCCACTGCCAAAGCACAGTCTGCATCACCTCGCCAACATGAAGGAAGAGTCTCCCGTCTTGTACCAGAACCCCGGCATGGGTGAGCGGATCGGTTCGTACGCCAAGATGCACAGCACCAGCGTCCCCCAGAACATCATTGACTATCATGAGCACATCCGCGAAAAGATGCCGGCCACCGCCAATTACATGGTCTCCATCTCCCAGGCGCAAGCGATGCATTTTCTTGCCAAGACGGTCGGGGCAAAGAGAAGTACGAGAACGCGGCAACCATAGATGGGCCGAGCACGATTCTAATTTGTCCTGTGCTCTAGTTCTGGAAGTTGGTGTCTACGTCGGACTCTCCAGTCTGGTGTGGAGCAATGTTGTCGGCGAGAATGGCAAAGTGACGGGTTTGGAGTTTGACCCAGCCTTTGCCAAACAGGCCGAGGAGACGTTTGCAAAATACGGTGTCGAGAATGTGGAAATTCTTGTTGGCGACGCCCTCGAGGTGTAAGTTCTGGTCCAGCCATCCCCAACTCGTACCTGTCACTAACAAGGCCCCCCAAAAGCCTGCCCACGCTTGCCCCCGATGAGCCGTACGACATCATCTTCATTGACGCGCAAAAGTCCGGCTACCCTCAGTACCTCGATACGATTCTCAAGCTGTCCCAGCCCGGCTCCAGCAAGCGTCTGCTTCGCGCGGGTGGCCTGATTATCGGCGACAACGTCCTGCGCTGCGGCTTCGTTGCAGACGACAGCGAGGGCAATCCCTGGCGCGAGTACGACTTTGGCCCGCATCGCAAGGAGTACTGGAAATCGGAAGACATTCAGTCTCTGCGAAAATACAACGACGCTGTATCTGGCAGCGAGCGTCTTGAGAGTTGGCTGTGCCCACTCTGGGATGGGGTCAACTTGGCCCGTCTGCTTGACTAGATACGGATGCACTTCATATTTAGACCGAGATGCGTACTTTAGATGTTTCTTTATACAATATTGACTTTTTGTACAATTATTCTCAAAAACATTATTGCTATGTAGATCCGTTCATACAATACGTCTTCCTTCTATTGCGCACTGCTAGAGAGCCCATGCGAAAAGAGATGACTTCAAGACACTGACCGCTAAAAGACTCAAAGTGGGACATGACTCAAGTCGTCCATATAAACATTTATAGCTATATACACATCTTGCATTAATGGGGTCTCAGAAACTGCCGAATGCGTCGCTTTCCCGACATGGCTGCCAATGCGAAATCGCGCTCTGGGAGCGCCGCCTTGACTCCAACATCTCGCCGGAGCTGGTCCCAAGCAATCGAACCTCTCGCAGAGAGCTCACGGGGGAGCGTGGGGTCCTCTTCGGCTATTCTGCGGTGAAAGATCTCCATGCTGACCCAGCCCTCGTAGCCGAGGTCTTCAAAAATGACCTTTGCAATCTTCTGTATCGGCAGATAGCCGCCCCAGTGCGTCTCGCCGTAGAACAGCCTGCAGTTGCGGCTCCAGCTCATGCGCGGCGGCTGCGCGTCGTCGTGGAACGTGTGGCCGGCGACGAGCGGCGCCACCAGCCGCTGGGCGTCGACGACCCGCACGCAGTACACCTTGGCGACGCCGACCGTCTGCGCCATGCGCGCGAGCGACTGCTCCAGCAGCGCGTCGGCGTTGGCGTTGCGCCCGCTGGCATGCGCAGGATCGGCCCAGACGCGCGCCGCAATGTGGAATGTGTCGAGGCACAGCCCAAAGTTGGGCCGGTCGACCGCCTGGACCACCTCCCAGCTGAGCTCCCACGTGTCGCAGAGCGTCCCCCACGCGAGCGCCTCGTAGACGAAACGCACAGGCGGGTCCTGCGCGGCGCCAAGATCTGCTGCTTGTTGCAGGTCGTGGATGGCAAGCTGCGGATCGCTGGAGAGTTGGCTTTGCGGGAGGAAGTTGGACGGGATCTGGATCATGTCTGTTCCGAGCACGCGGGCCAGCTCAAACCAAAAGAGGAGTTTTTCAATGTTCTCGAGGTGCTTCGAGCGGTCCAGGAGCCCTTCGTAGTGCCAGAAGGGCTGCAGACATATGATTTTGATGCCTCTCTGCCAGCATATGAGATGAATGGTGCGCGCCGCTTCAAGCTCGTTCCTCTGGGTATGGCCGCCGGGCATCAGTCGTGCAACAGAAACAATGTCATCATGGAACAGCTCGATTCCTTTGTATCCGTACTTTTTGGCCATGTTCATCTTGTGCGTAAAGTCGTGGCCGGCAGTGCTGCGGCCGAGAGAAATAGAGGTAATGGCAAGCTGGCAAGGCATGTTGAATACCGTTGAATAGTGAAGATGACAAGAAATGAAGAATAAGTGGAAGAGATTGAGAGAATATATATTATGACAAACACAGCGATTTTCTTCTTTACCTGTACAAAGCGTCCGGCAAAAGTTCCATATTCCTTCGAGGTTCTTCTAGTGCTACCGACTCCTACACGCACGGGAAGTCCATGTAACATTTTGACCCCCGGCAACCCCTTCGTCATCAAGCCCTAAATCTACGGGACGCACGATAAAAGTTTGTATCCCTGTGAGGTTTTGCTACTAATCCCTACCCTGCCCTTATACGCATCGATTGAGTAATACTCGCCGATATGATTTTCGGCAGTCAACTATAGACCGCCCCTGGTAAATCGGGCTGGCTGAAAGGCTGGCAAGGTCTTCAGCTACACGCCCTCTCAACACTGTCTGTCTGTTCACCATATTACCTATTTGTAAAACAAGTATCCATACAAAACAAGGCCTCGGCCTCGGCGATGCTATGTCAACGCCGTGTGTGCTCTTAAATGAGGGGCGCTCTCCACTTGTCGCAATATATCTCGGGTCCATTTCAACACCGATCTTACGCTAGAATGGAGGCTTTCGCAGTTACTATGCAGTTACCTATCCGCGCAGGGGTGTCAATGTCCCCAGAGCTAGTTGCAACTACCGATGCAACATATGCGAAGGGGCTCCGCAAGCAATTGCCCTTGTTGGCCATCTCGTGACGTTTGCTCACAAACTTCTTTTTTTTTCTGACAAATGCGTAGCTGGGACGTATTGTTCGTCTCGATTCTGTCGCCATGTTCGCCGTCTCCGTCTGTTGATGTCTGTGGCTTTTGTTCCAGTATTCGCTGGCTCCCTTCGCAGTCATCAAGTATACGCTGCCGTTTTTAGTATCAAGCCTGGGCACTCATACGACCGATTCGCCTTCACTTTTCGCCATGGAGACAATACGCGATGATTTTCAAGGCAGCGACCGACGGGCTGTGAAAGCGCTCAACATAATCATAGTCGGCGCTGGCATTGGAGGGCTAACTGCCGGTATAGCCCTCGCACACACCGGCCACTGTGTGACTATTTTTGAGACAGTTTCAGAGATCACTGATGTCGGTGCCGGCATCCAAATTGCGCCGAATGCTGCTCGAATACTTCATAGACTGGATGTATTGCGAGATGTAATGGACCATGCCACCGTCTTGGAAAGAGTCAGTGTTCGGTATGTGGACATGTGCAGCCGCAACTGGCTTGTTGCTAACATATCCAGGCGGTATACGAGCGACGATGAAATGGCCACTTTTCCTCTATTGCCAGCAAACGGGCTCAAATACGGCGCCCCAATGGGCGTCATTCATCGCGGAGACTTGCAGAATATACTATTGAACAAGGCTCTGGAACTCGGTTGCCATATTTTTACCAACCACAAGGTCATGGCTGTCGACCCCAAGTTCTCCGCAAAGGTTCATGTCCATGACGGTACAACGGGTGAGAGGTTCTGGCTATCCGCAGATATGGTCATTGCAGCCGATGGCGTAAAAAGTCACATTCGCCAGCAAATGATGACCTCGAAAGGCTACAAGGATGAGCCGATTCCAACTGGCGACGCAGCGTACCGGCTCCTGATCCCACGAAACCGGGTTCTAGACGATCCTCTGACTCTCTCGATGATGGATAAAAACGTCGCTATGAGGTATATGGGACCAGGTGGCCACATAATGGCTTACCCTATCAGGGGCAGCTCTCTCTACAATATCGTTCTTCTTCATCCAGCCAAGTCGGAGACTTTGTCCGAAGACGTGTGGACAAGCAAGGGCAGCCGGGAGGACATGCTCAAGTTCTGCGCAGGCTGGTCACCAGCCGTACAAAAATGGTTAGCGCATGCGGATGAAGATGTTCTGGAGTGGAATCTTCATGTCTACCCTGATCTGCCAACTTGGACCCAAGGCAATGTAGCGTTGTTGGGTGATGCCTGCCATCCGATGCTCCCGTACGTTGCCCAGGGCGCTGCAAATGCCATGGAGGATGCTGCAGTACTAGCCACTGCGCTTACCTGCACGTCCAATGTTCGGCTAGCATTGAAAATGTACGAGACTATTCGAAAATCCCGAGCAGAGAAGATTGCTGCTGGCGCAACAGCCACGGCCTATACTCTGCACATGCCGGATGGCCCCGAGCAAGTCGCTAGAGATCAAGGGCTGGTCAGCCCGGGTGCCGCGAAACAGAATCCCGACAAATGGAGCAACTTGGAGTGGCAGGACTTCATGTGGGGAGTAGACGTTATGGAGGTGACGATACGCATGTGGACGGAGCTCGCCAAAGTCCTTTCGTTGGAGAAGCGCTATCCTCATTTCACAAGGGCTTACACGTACACGCTCTTGGCAGATATCTCTCGCGTCTGGCTCCTTGAGCAGCTGCATTTGGCGATGGGGGATGGGAGCCGCAGTGCCCGTTATAAAGCTGGCAGAGAAGGCTGCAGAATGGCGAAGTCGAAGAAGGCGTGGACGGTGTGCAGTGGCTGGGACATCAAGCCCATGATGCAGAATCCCCGCTCCAAAGACGAGCAAAAATTGGCGAGTGTAACTGGAAAACTGACGCGGCTGCCTGTGCATACTCGACAGATTGCTGACGTCAAGTCGCAGCTGGGAGATGCAGCGCAGGGCGACTCTGTTGTGCTTCGGGCTGGCGACTCTGCTGATATCTTGGACAACTGCCAGAAAGATGCAATTGAGTCGAAAATGAAGCCAATGAAGCCGCTCCACCAGTTGAGAAAGATTCTTACTCGGGGGTTTCGCAAGTCAGTTATTTGCATTGAGCGCATCGCCGGCCAGTATGCGAAGCTCCGTCCACGCTCTAGTGAGAAGATGAAGAATGAAGCTGTTCGCAGCTTCAGGGGGATATACTGAAGGACATGGCTTGTATGAACAGCGAATGTATTATGGGCATCTCCTGTAGCGGGTGTTGAAAGAAGAAAAAACGGAAGTCGAGGGACAGATTGCTCGGTGCTGGCGTGGTCTTGTGTGTGGGCAGTCGGAAAGTGCCTGGCGGGTATTTGTAGCAAACATGGTAATAATTTGTGCAAGACGACGGGGGTTTCGTTCGGTCAGTCTGGCGCTTCGATTTGGTACTAAGGATTGAGAGTGATTGCTCCAACATGCTCCGACAAGAGAAAAAAAGGGCTAGTTGACACAGAAGCCGGCAGAATTTTCAATACACGTGACTTGTGTGAAAGAACAAGGGCCCCAAACGGATTAGTTGCCTATGTCTTGAGAATGGCTAAAAAGACTACAATTATGTTATAACAAGGGTTCTTTAGTAGTCTTGTACTTGGGTAATCTTTGCAATCTTCGTCTGTTTTTTAGCGCATTATTGAGTTAGCGACGCCTTGGCAATCTTGGGGGCACCAAGATCCTCCGGGTGGCGGGCCGCCAATGGTACCCTTAATTCTTAATTCCACATAATACTCGGTCCTAGGACCCCCTTGAACCCCCCACCACAGAGTAAAGCCAACAAACAGCAGCGCTTCGTCCCGTGCTAGATTGCCGCCTTAGTAGAATCACAGGTGCGCGGAGTCAGTTAGGGCGGTCAAATGTGTGAAGCTTGAACGAGGCTGAGGCGGGGGACGGTGTGCTGGGCCACGTCTGTTCAATAGATCGACACTCTCTCTCATTCTCTTATTAAACAACTGTCCTCCCTTTGCAGACGTGCCAAGATAAAGCAAACTCGTCTTCTCCACTTAAAACGGCACCACCCCAGGTCTTGGCCAGGCCACAGACCATGCCTTCAGATGAAAACATAGTAGCCTCTCAACCTCTGTTCACTACACGGTTCAAACCCAACGCCCCTTTCGGCCTTGTGCCCAATCTAGCGTTGAAAAACTAGCATCACAGGTGGCTTTCCGACATCTCCGCAGCGTGAGACCCTGCTGGTACTTGTAACCAACGACTTGATCCTGGAACTTTTGCGCGTGTGGGCCTAGGCCTAACTTCCCCAACTGTCCCCTGCAATTCCATAGTTACTCCTCCGTTGCTCCATGTTCGTGTTCGTGGGATCACGATCCCTTCATTTGCTCATACTCCATCACATTACATTTCTGCTCTACAAACCATCTAACCATGGTTTGGCAATTTCAGGCCCGTTATCGCAGCTACCTTGAGCCATGGCAGCCACTCGTGTATGGCGTTTGGGGTCTGTTCCCATTCCTACCCCGTTGGCCAAAATACTAAGAAAAATTGTACAGCCGCCTACACCAGCGCAAAGCAGGCCTTCACTAATGGTGAATACAGCGCGCTTGGCATTGCAAAGCTGCGCGATTCTGGCTTTTATCTCTGGTTCAAGACACTAAGTCTGGCGCGCCCACCCCGCCCTATTACCCCAAGTCAAATTTGTCTGGCCAGCGGGTCATTTTCATTCTAACGAACCGGTTGAGTAGATGAGAATTTCGTCGGTTTCGAGTCGAACCAGACTGCCGTCCCGGATCTAGTGCTTGCGGCGAGCGGCCTTGTTCTTGAGCTGGGTCCTGGACTTGGAAACCAGCTCTGCCGCTTCGACAAAACCAAGGTGACTCGTATCATTGGCGTAGAGAACAACCCTCACTTTGCACCGGACATTCAGCAGCGAATCCGCGAGCATGGGCTCGAGGGCATTTATGAGCTCCTCACCTGCGGCATTGAAGACGGCGCCACCTTGGAGAAGCACGGCATCGATACCGGCACTGTCGACACCGTCCTCAGCATCCAAGTGCTGTGCTCAGTTGCCGACCCCGATGCCGTGGCCAAGGAGCTGTATAGAGTGCTGAAGCCGGGCGGCAAATTCATTTTCTGGGAGCACAATCGGAGTGCCGACTGGCTCACGGCAGCAGTGCAGTGTAAGCGAAAACGCGATGGTGCTTCGTTATACAGAGCGACTCTGAGCTAACTTTGTTGCTGCAGATTTTTGGAATCCTGCTTGGAGGCTTCTAGTTGGCGGCTGCAGTATGACGCGCAATAATACGGCGACTATTCTGGCCGCGGGCGAGTGGGAAAATGCTACCGTCATCAAACGCGATGAGAAGCCGTGGGGTATGCTGCCGAGAACATGGGGAGTGCTGGTCAAGCCAGAAAGACCTATGTAGCAGCGTGATTCACGTATAATAGGCTTGCAGTACATAAAAGAAGCGGCAACTCTTTACGCGCGTGAGGCCTGTTTTTTGACAGGGCCACTAGATTAGTACCACAGAGCACTAATTTCCCCCCATCACAACGCTGTCAGGCTAAATTATCACTCCAATTCTACCTCTCAAGTCATGGTAGAGGAGTTGTCCAACACTTTGCTTGTCACATCCTATCGGTTTCAAATTGTTATTCGTACGTGCTTTCTTATTGTTGCTCTTCTCCATCAACCCCAACTTGCCCAGTTGATGATGGCGGGGGTAACACTGTACCGTCCCCACACGCCAATCTCGGCGACTTGATGATGATCGGAACAGCTTCATCAAAGCACTCGTGCGCATTTTGCATGTAGAAGTTGCAGAGCTTACTTACTCTGAGATATTGGATAGAATTCCTACGTCTGCTTCATACTTTGACTTTTACTATCAGCAAGAGGGGCACCCGGCAATCAACCACAAAGAGTATTGTCCTGGCGTCCTGGACACTATATCCTCCTATATCTATATAATCCGACAACCTTATGCGATTTCTGCTGGGGGGGTTGCGCGATACCCAACCCGGCTCCGCTTCCAATTCTTGCTTCCGCGGACAACCGCTGGCGCTGGGATGCCTGGGACGCCTTCTCGCGCTTTCACATCTTTCGCGATAGATATGAGCGGATGATCTCCACCCCCAAGCCTCAGAGGGACTGCCGGTCGGCAACGGATTGGCCCGAGATTGCGGATCAGCTCTTCCTTCTAAACGTCATCCATGATCGCCCGGAAGGCAAGCCGGTGAACGAGGTGGAGGTCAGGGCTGCGGAAGAGCGTCTTCAACAGATAACACCGTCTTCTCCTGTCTGGCATGATAACCATCCACGATACCCGTGCAAGGCTGCAAGAGTCATATGCGTTATCGAATGGAAGGATGTTTAACGGCCAAACCTCTTTTCAGACCTCTACCAACTCCGAGCTTGCTCGTTATTTCTTGGTAGTCCACGCCGTCACCATGCACACTGGTTGGGCTGCACCATGACAGGCAATACGCAGTACCTTGGCGAAAGTTCCCGAGCCTAGAACAATTGCTCGGCTTAAGGGATAGGAATAAGGTATCATCCTATATTACAGATAATGCAATTATAAAGCAGACTTATATATATTGTCTTGTCACGTAAGAAGTGGGGTGCACTGTCATGTGATAGAGGTCACCAGGGGCAACGCAACGGGCGGGGAAGTTCGTTGACCGCTACTTCACCAACTCAGTCCTTCGTCATTTGCCCTTTTCAGGGATTTTCCGACGATAAATAGCAATAACGACGGAGACCTTGTTCCGACTTCTTCCTTTACATTACCAAAGCCCATCTCATATGGATAGTTTTGTCGTGCAGGCTTGGATTAACGACGTCGCTACAGCTAACAACATGCCCGACACCCCAAGCCCTAAGAAACGCTCGCGAACGAGTCACAATGACGAAATCGAACTGCCTGACCCCGATAAAACACCAGTGCGCCAATTAGGGAGCTCGACACAGTCAGCCTCTGCCTTTCAGGCTGCGCTTGTGAGTCGGCCCGGCCTTTCCACAGGACCGTCGAGCGGGACATCGCCGTCCCAGAACAGCTCCCCTTCGAAGCGCGGCTCCGCTTCGAAGCGCTTCCGGAAGCTCGATAGCCTGGCCACCCTCGCGTTGCCAGTCTACTTCACCGTGGCGGCGAGCCTACGCGCCGCCCTGCCGATCGACACGAAACCCCTATTCGAGGCGCTGTTGGAGGTCCGGAAAAGTGATAAGCTGCTGCCGGCCGCGGTCCGTTCGCACGCGGACTTTCAAGACAACGAGGACATCCTTGATTCCATGTGGTCCGGAGATGGTGAAGGTCAGGGCAGCATAGAGGCTAATAAGACGGCGCGGGAGAACCATGAGGAGCTACGCCGCATCCTGGCTGAAACACATGAAGCGATTAATGAGAGTCGGTTCGAGTTGGGATGGAATAATCTCGTCCACACGCCCATGTTAAAGCTCGCAACGAGAGACATGCCCTTCCTCATGATTGAACCCGTCATGTCGGCACAGATCATGCCAGCATTCCGCCCGGTACTAGCCTCAGGTCAACGGATGGTGCTGCCGTCCTCGTCATCCGCCACCAGTGCTACTGGCAGCAGCCACGCGTCGGGTCACGGGAGCGAAGCGGGTGCACCTGCGCCTGGGCCCGTAGCCGCCATCGGGTTATCGGTCCATAAGATGGTCGACTACGTGGTGGCCCTACGGCCCTCAGACGAGCTGCAGGTGCTCATAGACGCATTCCTTTTAGGGGAGCCCCAGGGGAGGGACTCCATCAACCAAACACGGTACACGCCGCTGCGGAAGCGGCCGGCGCCCATCTTTATCGAGACCAAGACAACGGCCGGCGTGCGGGACGGTGCGAGTGTGCAGCTAGGCGTGTGGCTAGCGGCGTGGTACCAGCGTCTGCGTAGCCTCACGGCGCTAGCGGGCGACCCGGAGAAGGAATTGTTAACGCTGCCACTAATCCAGGTATCGAGCAGTATCTGGACCGTTATGTTCGCGGTGGACCAGGGGAAGGAGATTGTGAGTTGCAAAACAAGACTCCAGATGACACGGCGCTACGGACTAACACATGTCGCAGCGTGTATGGCACAGGAATTGGAAGATTGGTGACACAGAGAGCATACTGGGGATTTACCAGCTGCAGGCGTCGCTGGTGGTGCTGGGGAAATGGATGAAGGACATTTTTGAGCCTTGGTTGATGGGTATACTTAAAAAGGTAATGGAGAGACGACATGGCGGTTAAGAACTATATCTCTTTGTTAGGGAAGAGGCCACAAGGGATACACAGATCACATATTATATAGTAATATAAAAAGGCTATAAAATATAAAATATTAAATTCTATTTTTATATTCTTAATATTCTTAATATTCTTAGTATTCTAAGTATTCTTAGTATTCTTAGTATTCTTAGTATTCTTAGTATTCTTAGTATTCTTAGTATTCTTAGTATTCTTAATTTTCTTAATATTCTTAATTTTCTTTATTTTCTTAATTTTCTTAATATATTAAGGACTAGCCCTAAAGCATCTATAGATAGGTATTATAATAGTATTAACTCTCTTATAAAGTAAGAAAGGAGGAAAAGCTAATCTATCTATCTACTATAGTATATAAAGGGGGTATACTAGGGGTATACCTATAGTAGCCTTAGGCTAAGTCTAGTTAGAGTAGGCTTAAGCCTAACTCCTTTATATACCCCCCCTCTCTAGTAGTACCCTAGTTATATTAGCTATAATTACCTAAGCTAATATAGGCCTACTATACCTTACTTACTTAAGCTAGTATATATTTAATATATACCTTATACCTATACTAGGTTATTACCTAGGGTTTATACTTTTATAGCCTATATATATATTACTAAAGAATATTCTTATAGTAACCCTAGTTTACTTACTTTTTACTATAGCCTTTATACTTAGGAATTTCTTTTAAGTAGTCTATATATTATAATTACCCCTATTCTAAGCCTAGCTATCTAGGTAGTTAGTATTTACTAGCTTTATTTTTACTCTACCTATAGCTAGTTATATTATATTTAGCTTCTTAATACTATTAGTTATTATTTAGGTATAGTAAATTATCTTCTTATTATTACCTAGTAAGGTATATTATATATATACTATATTATTAATATATTTAAAGTAAGGGGTATTTTTTAGCCTAGTTAGCCTTCTTTTTTATAGATAAATCCCCTACTCCTTTTCTTAACCTACTTTATTTTTCTACTTTTTATAACCTTTAAATAACTCTATACTCTTAAAATACTCCTTTTTAAACTATAAATAATTTTATAATAATATATAAATATAATAGTAATAACCTATAATATTAACTATTACTACTATACTACCCTTATTACTACTACCTAGTAATAATAAGAGCCTAGAGGGGTATAAAAAGGGCTATTAAATAATTTATAGCTATACCTTATAAGGTAATTCTAATAATAAAGAGTATTAGTCTAATAATAAGCTAGATTTTCTATATATTATATATTTCTTATACTTATACTAAATAATAATACTAAATTATATTATAAATACTAATAATAAGTATACTACTTATACTATAAGCTATTAGTTCTATATTTAAAAGCCTATCTTATTTATAAATAGTCTTAACCTATACTAATATATATATACTTTAATAGTATTTATTAATAATAATAAGGTTATTATAATACTAGTAATTAGTACTATATATACTAAGGGGTATAAATATATAGTTCTAATAGCTATATAGGTATATACCTAAGACTATTTTACTAGTACTCTAGCTAATACCTATATAAACCTAACTAATACCCTATCCTTACCTAGTACCTTAGGTACTATACTAGTTATTACTCTAGTTACTAATACTATAATAGTAATAGTACCCTAGGGCTATAATACTAGTAATAGCTTTAATAGCCCTACCTATATAGTATTAGGTTAGATTAACTAAAACTTTATTATATTTATAATAAGTATATATATTTTCTTTTTAGTTTACTACTTATATCTTAGTAAAGAATAATATAGGCCTAAGCTATATACTAAGAGGCTATTAATAATACTATTTTAATAATATTATAATACCTAGCTACCCCTTTAATACCTAGCTACTAAGCTATTAAGTACTATAACTTAGATTATAGCTACTCCTTATACTACTAGTCTAATAGCTATTATTATTACTATTATAATAACTTATACTACTCTTACTTATACTATTATTACTTTTACTCCTATTTATACTTATATTACTACTATTCCCCCTCTTATTATTACTTTCTTATACTTAATAATTACTTAATATTACCTATTTAGGTATACCCTCTTCCTTCTTTACTACTACCTTATAACCTAGCTAGTAGTATTATTATCCCTACTTTCTTTAATCTAGTAGTTATTATTAAAGATATTAATAATAATAATAAAAAGCTTTTAGACTTTATACTATAAATATAGGTATATTATACTATCTTTTCTTTTTTATTTTATTATTATATAGTTATACTTTTAAAATAATATAGTATTAATATATTTTTAGTTTTATATTTTTATACTTTTTTCTTTTCTTTTTTTTTTTATTATACCTAGCTAATATACTATAGCCTTAGTATAGTACTAATATACCTATAGTTTATATTTTTAATATTATTTTTTTATTTTTATTAATAACCTTTAGTAGCTTAGGCTATATATACTAAAAGGCCTAGTAAGGACCTAGTAAAGCTATAAGTATAGAGTTATACTCCTTTAAGAATAAAAGAATTATTACTTCTTATTATCTTATAAGTCCCTTTTATCCCTAGTATAATACCTTACTTTACTTATATAGGTACTATATCTTAATACTATACTTATTATAGTCTTAATTATTAGTTAGTAAACTATACTTATTTAGTCTTTTATAAATAGGCTATATATAGTCTATTATTATCTTAAGTATTACCTTATTATTCTTTAAACCTAGTAAGTATAGTATTATCTTATAATGCCTTTAGGGGTTTCTAGGTTAGGTCCTAGTATCTTACCTATTTAATAAGTACCTTTCTTCTATAGCCTTATTCTAATAAATAGTAAATATATAGAATTTCCTTAATAGTATATTCTTAGGTTAGCTTTAGGCTTAGCTTATCTTTAATTAATATTAGCTTAAAGGCTTAGTTATTTTATAATTAGGATAAAAGGGAATTATTTATAGCCTATTTAATAAAATTAATATAAAATATCTTATAAAGGTTCTTTAGTATATTAAAAGTTATTATTAATAGTATTAAAACTACTATTACTATATATTTTACCTAGACTTAATTAAGTTTTTTATTTAGCTATACTATTATAATATTATATAAGGAAAGTTATACTTTATCCCCTTTCTAGAAGTATTCTATTAGGTATTAAGAGTTATTTATAGCCTCTTTAACCTATTACTAGGTATATATAATTATAGCCTAAGCTAGCTTTAAGCCCTTCTTAATATATTTAAAAAATACCTTTACCTTTCCTATAAAAGACTTAAAAGGTATTAATAGCCTTATTATAGGCTATATAGCTAGCTTATAGTAGCTATATAGTAAGAAGTTTAGGTTAAAACTTATAATAGATAAGTCTTAGTTATTAAGTATAAACTAGGCTATTAGTAACTAGGTAGGCTAGTTATACTAGGAGTATATAACTAGTATATAGAGTACTACCTATACTTCCTAGTTTACTTACTTTATCCTACTATCTATTTAAAAATAGAAGGCTATTAATAGAAACTACTTAGTACTAGTTAGGTAATATAGTATTCTTTAGAACTTACTAACCTAGTCTAATTCTTTATTACTTATAATTTAGTTAGGGAATCTATAGAAATACTACTAGTATAAAAGGAACTATATTATATAGTTTTTTACTATTATAAAGTTTATTACCTTAAGCTAGATATACTTTAATAATTAGTTAGTAATTACTATTAGGAAATATAGCTAGCCTTCCTTTTAGGCTAGTAGGTTTATTATAAAGTTAACTAAGATTTATAGTTTAGTATTTATTTATTTAACTATCTCTTTCTAGACTACCTTATCCTACTTATCTATTCCTTTCTAACCTTTTATTATAGCTAATATACCTAGAGGGAGACTTATCCCTAGGTATCCTCTTTTCCTAAGCTATTAAACTAGTCCCCTATAGAAACACTACTTATATAGATTAGTATTAAGGGTCTAGCTAGCTTAAGCCTATAGGCTATAATTATATAGCCTATCCTCCTATAGTAAAGATATTACCTTACCTCTTAGTACTACCTTAAATACCTATATAATATACCTTCTAGACTATATATTACTTAGGGTTATACTACTAGTAGCTAGTTTAATTCTAAGGGTATAGATACCTATTATTTAAATATCCCCTTTATAGTCTATATACTACCCCTATAGTCTTTATTATAGTTTAGCCTAGTATTACTTCTTAATTCTATATAATTTAAAGTTAATTACTACCTTTTAAAGTATTTAAATTATATTATTATAGTTTATTTAAGAAATACTATAGCTAATTATAAGTATCTTTATTATAGCTAATAATATAAAGTAAAGTTTATTTAGTTTAACCTTATTTAATTATATAAAGCTATTAATTAGTATTAACTTCTATTTAAAGTATATATAGTAATAGTTAAAGAACTCTTTATTACCTTATAAGATTATACTAAGGTTTATTATTATTATAAACTATTAATAAAGGTTATTAAATACTATCTTAAAGTATCTTAGAAATTTATATAGGTTTATTATACCTTAAGGGCTACCTACTTTAAAGTATATAATAACCTTTAGTTATAATATAGTATTAAGGTTTATTTAAATATATATAAATTAAGACTTTAAGGGGTTAATAAAGTCTATATTAGTCTTTAGCTTATATACTATAGCTTACTTTTATCCTATAAATACCTTAAGATTACTATTAAACTTTTCTTTTATAAGTAAAGGCTTTTATTAAATTATAAGTAAGTTAGCTAAAAAAGGGGTACCTCCTAGTACTACTATCTAGCCTTAAGGGTTTTAGCTAGCTATAGTCTAGGTATTAAAGAAGTCTTATAGTTATTATAACTCTTTTTTTAAAAATATATTCTACTTTATTATAATTATAATCTAGGCTAAAAGCGCCTAGTAGGCCTTAGCTATTAGTAACTATTATTTAAGTTATAATTCTATTATTATTACTTTTATCTTATTAGCTTTTTTCTTAACTAGGTAAGAAAGGTATTAATATAGAAGAGAGTTAATTATTAAAGACTAGCCTTAAGGTATCTATAGATAGGTATTATAATAGTATTAACTCTCTTATAGAGTAAAAAAGGAGGAAAAGCTAGTCTATCTATCTACTATAGTATATAAAGGGGGTATACTAGGGGTATACCTATAGTAGCCTTAGGCTAAGTCTAGTTAGAGTAGGCTTAAGCCTAACTCCTTTATATAATATTCTAAATTTTATTAATTTTCTTATATATTATTCTTTTTTATAAAAAAAATTAAACTATATTTCATACTTAATACTTTATTATATATAGTCCTTACTTAACCTTATATGCTTTATTAGTAGCTAAGGGCTATATTTATAATGATTCTTTCTTTTTGCTGGTGAGTGATCGATCGGTTATGCTGTAGCCGCAAAATGACGTCAATAAAGTCCGCAACTAGACCAGAAGGCAGCTTGCAGGATCTTCCATCTCACAGCTCCCTTTACCACGCTTTAAAAAAAGTACAAAAGAAATCAATATGACATAACATCCACAACCATGGACGTACTACTCTCTATACCCGTCATGAGCTACTTCCTCGCTCCCGCGCCCTCATTCTCATCCATCGGTGTCTCGCTGCTCTTATACCTCAACTGGCTGACGCTCATCCTGTCGCACTCGGCGCTCAAGGTCCACCTCGTCGGTGTCCTCGCCCTACGCGTCGTCTTCTGGTTGCTCCCGTCGCTTCTCACCCTGCTCTTTGACGCATCCCTTCCGAGCCTCGCCGAGTCCATCAAGCACGGCAGGCGCGCGGGCCTGCCGCCGCGAAACCGCCGCGTGCTCGCCCAGCTTCTCCTGCTCGCCGTCTTCAACACCGCTTTTCTGGTGGCCGTTGAAGGGGCTTGCAGTTATGCGCTTACCGTGTTGACTGGGACGCCTGAGTTTGTCGTGGCCACGACGCTGCCGCTGCCGTGGCAGATGGCCAAGCACATGGCCGTCATGATGCTCGCGCGCGAGGCCCTGCAGTACTATATCCACCGGTTCCTCCTCCACGGCCGCTCCTCCTCCGTCGCCCGCCTCCACAAGCAATACGCGCACGCGCAGTCTGGCGCGCCCTTTTCGCTGCAGCTCATGACCGATCACCCCGTGCCGCTGCTGCTGCACCGCTTCCTCCCCATGTACCTTCCCGGCGTCGCGCTGCGGCACACGCACCTGCTCACCTACTTCTTCTTCGTCGCTCTCTGCACGCTTGAGGAGACGTTCAGCATGTCCGGGTACACGGTCGCGCCGGGCATCCTGCTGCGCGGTCTCGCGCAGCGCGGTGCGATTCACTACGCGAGCGGAGGCGCCGCCAACTTTGGCCCATATGGCGTCGCGGACTGGGCGCACGGTACGAGTCGCGGGAGAGACGTTTTGGAGGACTTGCAGGACGAGGCGGAGAAACATCACTTGCCGGAGCGCGCGGGGAAAAAGGTGAGTGATGGCGCGGGGATGCTCCAGGATGGGCTGGAGGCGTTGCGGGGAAATAAGAGCAATAAAGCTAGGAAAAGGGCGTGAAGTGGATGATTTAAGAACATGGTGGCTACTGTGAGATCATCGATGTTACAAGGTATCTGTTCCGAGGGAGTTACAAGGCGTTTGTTTCGTGGGAAAGTCAAAGGTTGGATAATGCTCGACGATACCCATGGACCTAGAATAACCGTTGCCGTCCGTCTATATGTTTGTCCGTCATCTATAATGCAATGTATACCAAATCAGCAGCAGAAATGCACACTCCATAGTGTAGAACCCAAATGCAAGCCCGCATCTACGCCACCCAGCCCTTCTTCTTGCGGTACCACGCCAGCGTCGCGAGCCCGCACTGGATGCGCATGCCCATGCGTGCGTCCAGCACGTACGCCTCCCACGCACGCGCCTTTTCCAGGTTCTCCTCGCATACCTTGAACTTGTCCTTTTCGTACGCCTCCGTCGCCGCCGCATCTAGGCCGGCGGGTGGCTGGCCGCACTCGGCCCACGCAATGGCAGCGACTTCGTGCACCGCCGCCGGTACGACGTAGTCTTCCTTCTGACCGCCCTTGAACAGATTCCTGACTGGGTTAGCACGACCTCCGCCCTATTGTCGAGTTTTGGTTACACGTACCGGTCGTGGGACAGCACCTCCTCTTTGAGCAGGGCCTTGGCTTCGTCCAGGCGGTTGCTGCCGCGCAGGATGGACGCCAGACACACAGCCCGCACGCCCAGCTCATCCCTCTCCTGGAGCTTCTCCAGCTTCTCGGCGGGCACCGTGAGCCTGCTCCACGCCAGACACGCCTCGGCCTTGGCAAACTCGGCCGCGCCCATCCACTTTGGTCCGCTCCAGGCAAACATCATCTCGACCGCGGGGCTCACAGACACGGCATCGACAAAGTCGACGCCGAGGGCCTTGCGGCGCGCCTCCCACTTGTGTACCTTGCGCTGCACAAACGCCTCAAACGGCAGCTGGCGGGCGAGAAACCTCTTCTTGGTCGATGTCTCGCCCGACTGGCGGAGGTACTTTTCGGCCGTCTTCTTCTCGGTCGCGGCCGCGGCCGCGTCCCCGCGCGCGACGGCGTCGCGGTACAGCTCCAGCGACGCGGCGCCCGCCATGTAGTAGTACAGCCCCGCGCTCCAGGTGTTGACCTCGACGCAGTGGAGAAAGTACTTGCGCATGCGCGGCCAGTCGTGCGCTGACATGGAAAAGAGGGCAAGGGTGAATTGGTTGATGGCGGTGACCTGCTTCATCTTCGATTGCGTACCGCTTTCGAGGGCGGAAATGGCGGCGGGTAGGTCGCGCCGCGAGGCCAGGCCTTTGGCCTCTTCGATTAGCCACATGCGCGACTGCGGGAAGCGCTCGCGCATGGTGGCAAGCAGCTCGGCAACCTTGTGCTGGGGCGTGCCGTAGGGCTCGGCGGATTCGTCAAAGTCTGCCTCGTGAGGCTGAATGTCGACAAGGCCGAGCATGCTGTGGTAAAAGTTGAGAAGCATAATGCCGGCAAATGCACCGTTCTGTATCAAGGCGTTAGTAAAAAGAAACCCAGGTTCAGGGTATACGTACAGCGTTGGGATGCGCTACAGATCGCCAGAGCATGCGGATGCCAGCCTCGCGATCGCCCACGAAACCAACAATGGAGAGAATCCGGGCAAAGGCCGGCGGCATCATCGACATCATGAGCATCAGAATGCCCATGCACATGTTGACGCCCGAGTGGATAAAGGCGTCAATCGGATTCGCCAGCTCGACGTCAATGTCCTGCAACGCCGGCGCCGTGTTGGCCGGCGTAGGCAGCTTCTCCGTACCAGCCGGGAGAGCCTCGAGGCTGCTGTTGGACGACACGGGCGTGGGCGCTTCCGAAAACACCGCTTTTCCCTCCGTCGACGCGCGCGGGCTGGCGACGGCGGCGCTGCTCGACCCCTTCCGCGCGCGCTGCTTTTGAAAGTAGTCCTTTTCCTTGGTCATGATGGCGTCGAGCGTAATGTAGGCACGGCGCAGCTTCAGGAAGCTCTTCATGGCCTCCATGACGCTCTCGTTGAGGACGCCCAGGACGGCCGACATGAGCTGCGTCTGCGTCACGACGAGCTCGTACTCGGTGCCAGGAGGGTAGATGTCGCCGCCCGCCGCGTGGCCGCCCGCCGCCCGCCTCTGCGCGCGCCGCAGGTCGTCCCAGGCTCGCGTCTCGCACTGTGCCAGCAGGGCGGCGGCACGGTTGATGTTTTCCTTTTCGAAGCCCAGGATGGCCTTCATGAAGAAGACGAGCGTGGTGCCGAGCTCGTGGTAGGTGGAGCTGCCCTTGCGCAGTTCCGTCTCGGCGGTGTCAATGTCGTCGTTGATGATGAGGTTGGTCGCGCGCATCGCCTCGGCGAGATTGTCGCGCTCGGCGGCGAGTTCGGCTTGAGGGTCGACGTCGTCGGCCTTGGGGCCAGCGAACCAAGAGGCGAGGCGACTCATGACGCCGGAAGTCCGGATGTGTTGTTGTTGGATATGAGCAGGAATGTTGCTATACGCACCGAGCCCAAAGAGAACCACCACTTTGAACAAAGGAAAGGGTGAGCGGTAGTTGGGGCAAATGGTGCGACTCAATGACGATCATGTAGAATACAAGACTGGCATGCGAAACTCGATGAACGCACTGCACTGCCCGGATCTGACGGCGGCCCCGCTGACCGGTGACGACGCCAGCGGCGAGTCTACTGGATTTTAGGCTCTGATTCGGGGCCGTTTTGCCGGAGTTAGCACGCACCGGGTTTCTGATCCGTCTGGCTTGGCTGAGGCTGAATCAAGGTTGTGTTGGCGCTAGGTGCAACGTTGGGTGGTGGAGGTTGGAGAGCCTGCAGCCTGGAAACGTTATCAGCCAATGAGGCACGCATTGATTCGTTTCATTGAGGATTCTGATAAGGAGGCCTCAAGACAATTTCCCGAGTTAAAAGTGAAGCCAAGTTGTGTTCTTTGTAGTCCTTGCTTCTTGGAGCAGTCTGTTAATAGTTAATGTCCTATTATGGTCCGGAGGTAGTTACTCACAACAAGGTATGATGTAACTCATTGGCCAGCAGACTTACGGAGGTTACCAAACTGATAAGAACTGCCTGCGGCCTTTCTTTGTGCGTTGGGTTTTGCACACCACGCGAGTTAGTTACTCACATCTCTCAAGCGGAGCACGTGCTGACGCAGAACCTACACCGCAAGACACCTGTATTCGCTCTAAAGCCTTCAATAACAGTTAATTGCTATGAAAATCGAGATTTCACTTATGTGGTCCCTTTTTTCCTTTACCAAACGAAACAGGGTGCGTCTTGGTTGCAACACCTCGTTAAAGTAGCCTACCCTATAGCCCGGACCGAATTCTTCCGCCCTGGGTGGCTGCCCCACGTCGCCGCCAACGAGAAGCTCACGCAAGCATCCACCTGCCTGTCTCTCCGATCTAACCCAAGCTCCAGCGTCAATCACATCAAACCACGCCAACACCAGTCGCATCCCTGCAATCTCATCCCCGGACTATCGTCATATTCCCACCCAAACGTCAATTACACAGCGCACGCGCATCATCGCTGAGACACGGTCAGCATGACGGCCGAGAAGACCGACGACAAGCCCACCACCGCGGCCGGTGACCAGCAGCCGCCCAAGGAGACCAAGGCCGCCGCCCTGGGCGAGGACGACGAGTTTGAAGATTTCCCCGTTGACGGTGTGCCATACATCCCCTGAGCGCAGCGAAGACGAAAACGAAGGAGCTAACGATTGTCAAGACTGGCCAGAGGACCAGACGGAGGCTGCGCAGAGCTCGGGTCAGACCAAGCATCTGTGGGAGGAGAGCTGGGACGATGACGACACGACGGATGATTTCTCGGCGCAGCTCAAGTACGTTTTTCTTTTGTCCCCCTCTGTGCCGTAACTTGTTGAACGGCAGCGGTGGTGGTTTACTTGATGAGGATCGCAGCAGGCTAACCATGTGCAGGGAGGAACTGAAAAAGGTCGAGTCCTCGAAACGGAGATGAACGAGCGAAGTTACATATCAATGAGGAACAAAAAAAAACATATATAATAGGACCATGGCCGGGACTGCAAGGATAGGCTGGGCTAGATGGGGCGAGGGCGGTAATGCCTTTTCTGTAAACCATCACAACATACGGACTTGGTCACGATAATTGACAATTCGCGTCAGTCTGCGATCCTTTGCTACAGTGGAATCGAATTTGAGGGCACACATGCTTCATTAGACATTGTACAAATATGCCAGTGTGATTGATTGAAAACTGATTATACTATTTTCTCTCGTCGCTACAAGCGGCTGTTTTGCCTGTCTGGACCCCTCGTCAACGGGTTCCCCAAAGACATAATCGAGCGGCTTTACTTACTCGACAGGGCCGTGACACCAGGAAGCTCCTTGCCCTCGAGCAGCTCCAGCGAGGCGCCGCCGCCCGTGGACACATGGCTGAGCTGGTCCTCGACGCCGTACTTGGCCGCCACGGTCGCCGTGTCGCCACCGCCGATGATGACAATCTTGCCGTTCTTGCAGCCGGCGACGGCGGCGTCGAGCGTCGCCTTGGTGCCCTTGGCAAACTTGTCAAACTCAAAGACGCCGGCGGGGCCGTTCCAGAGAATCGTCTTGGACTCGGCAATGGCCTCCTCGAACAGCTTGACGGACTCTTTGCCGCAGTCCAGGCCCATCCAGCCGTCGGGGATGCCCTCCTTGTCGGTGGCGTAGCCCTCGGTGGCGTCCTTGTCAAACTTGTCGGCGGTGACAAAGTCGGTCGGAAGCACCACCTTGACGTTCTTGGCCTTGGCCTTGGCCACCAGCTTGGGCACCGTCTTGGAGCCGGGCTCGTCAAACAGCGAGTTGCCAATCTTCATGTCGTCAATGACCTTTTTAAAGGTAAATGCCATGCCACCGCAGATGATGAGCGTGTTGACCTTGTCGAGCAGGTTGTCGATGAGCTGTATCTTGTCGGAAATCTTGGCGCCACCGAGGATGGCGAGGAACGGGCGCTCGGGCGACTCGAGAGCCTTGGCAAAGTAGTCGAGCTCCTTCTTCATGAGGAAGCCGGCCGCCTTTTGGGGCAGGTCGACGCCGACCATGGAGGAGTGGGCGCGGTGGGCGGTACCGAAAGCGTCGTCTGTCTGAATTAGCATAGATTCTCAAACTGGTGTGACTGCCGCGTAGGCTTGCACATACTGATGAAGACGTCACCGAGAGCCGTCAGGCCCTTGCGGAATTCGTCCACCTTGGCCTTGTCGGCCTTTGTCTTGTTGCCGTCGGCGTCCTTGGCGCTGCCCTCCTCCTCAATGTGGAAGCGCAGGTTCTCGAGCAGGATGACGGCGCCGGTGTCGGCACCATTGACAATCTTCTCCACCTCGGGGCCGACGCAGTCGGGCGCAAACGTGACCGACTTGCCCAGCTGCTTCTCGAGCTCCGAAACGACGGGCTTGAGCGAGTACTTTGCGTTGACCTGGCCGTTGGGGCGGCCGAGGTGAGACATGAGGATGACGGCCTTGGCGCCGTGGTCAAGGGCATGCTTGATGGTCGGGATGGCGCCGACGATGCGCTGCGGGTTGGTAATGGTGGTGCCGTCAAGGGGGACGTTGAAGTCGACCTGCAATGGCGTCACGGTTAGCACGATTCCTGGATTGTGACGTTTGCTGTTGCTGTGATGGCGGGGTACCCGAGCTCACCCGAATGAGGACGCGCTTGCCCTTGACGTCGACGTCGGTAATGGAGAGCTTGTTGGAGAGCGACATTTTGAAAATGAGATTTGTTAGATTTTCTGGAGTGTCTAGGAGAAAAAGAGATGGTTTCTGTAGCTCGTGGTGCAAGCTAAAAGCGGTGTTGAGGAAAAAAGGTGGGATGGAGGGGCAACGCTGGGGCGAGGCAATTTACGTCAAGCTCTCTCTCGATAACATCGAACACCCACTTGTTAGGTGCAACCCCCACTTCTCATCAAGGTTTCGCATCATTACCCGTTTTCTTGGCAGTAAAGACTTGTTTGCTTGATGAGATTTAATTTTAGGGCTATTTTCACAATGATCTCAATGGTAATCAACGCAAGTATCATTCTGTACTAGTCAAGCTCCCCGTCATCGTCATCGTAATGGAAATAGAAATATTTGAAGAACAAACAATTTAAATAATAGTATCAAAAAAGAAATATTCGAAGAGCAAACAATTCAAAATAATAATGTCAAAGAAATCATTTCTGCTGAGGGGCCTTGAAATGCCCCCAGCGAAGTTTCAGGGCCACATTTGCACGTCTGCATAGCACAGTGGCCGTAATTCGTGACGAACAAGGCCAGGCTTGCCCTGCAATAGGGCTTCGCGATACTTGCTCTTCTTTCGTTATGCGCCCTTCCACATCGCTTCGAGCATTGCTTCCAGCCGGAGCCAACCGGTGTTATAAGCAATGCTGGCCGGAGACTACTCCAGCGTAGCAAATCATGAACATCACGGCCGCCGCCGCGAATCGGACCATATCCATCGACTCAAGCGGCACTGGTAACGACAGCTGCCCTGGCCGGCGACGGCGCGACCGAGCTCCGTCTTTTTTTCTCCGACTGTCGCCTGCTTTCCAACCGGGTCTTCTTGTACGTAGACTGCTCGCGGGTCACATCGTCCTTGGCAGCCCGACACTGCGCCCGGGCCAAGACGTAGCCGCAGCTCAGCATCTCAGATTCAGCTGGCTCATCAGCATCCGGGAGATGTGCAATGACGACAGGCCAGACCATTTTCAGCACCTCATCAATGCTCACAGACGGGCCTGCCTCGCCGGGTGGGAGCGGCTGCTGCGGCGCATCTGCTTGTGCATTCGAGTCGCTTGCTGGGTCGGCGGGCGACTGATCGGTAATTTCTTCGAGCGGAACCGGACACCAGAATGCGGGCATCTGGAAGCGGAAATGCGCATCAACCTTGTTTTCCATTCCCAGGGTCAAGTCCCAAGCCTTGGCAGCCATCTCACAACACGGCTTCAGCCGAGAACCGAATTCGGTCGGTCGTGGAACCATCGGCCCTAGCTGATCGGCAATGTCTTTCACGGCCCTGTCAACCTTGGCCATCTGCGCAGCCTTTTGCTCGTCCGGGTGCATCTGATGCAGTTTCAGTAGCACCTCGCGCACATATGACTCATGATCCGGATCGGTCACGGCCAGTTGGTTTAGTACTCGGTCCAAGTCGTCGCTCACGAGAGCATGCCGGAATATGTGCTTGACCATAGCCTTTCCCGACACAATAAGGGCGGCAACAATCCTCATCTGCTTCGATGCCGGCGTATTCGATTCTGGAAGAGGAATAGATGGTTCTTCCGTAGCTGCGGTCGGATAGGCGCCGGGTTTACCGTCAAAGCTCATCTCGGATACGAAGAACTGTAGGAACTGATTGAATGTGTTGGCGAGCGCTTCCTGACTGCATCCTGTTAGCGACTTTTGCTCGCGCTGCCCTCAAATACAGAAACATGGACATGAGGCGAAGTGGAGGATGATGGACGTACATCTGCTCTTTACCCTGATTCATGGGCTGTAGCCGAGCGGCGAAATCCGCGAGGTCGTTAAGTTCGTCATTTGCTACTTCCAGTTCCTCCTTACTGCGGGCCAAGTCCTTTTCAGCTGTCAGAAGGGAGTCACTTAGAGCCAGCGCGCTCGTCTTTTCCGCGGCGAGCTCCTCTTTGGCGTTCTGGTAGAGGGTCAACTGGTGAGCCATATCCTCATCCCTCTTCTTGATGGCCTCGCACTGAGAAAGGATTCGCTTCTCGTGCGCCTTGATCTGTTCAGCCTGATCGCTGGCCTTTGCCTTTACCTCGCGCAAGATCTTCATCTCTTCTCGCATATGCTGGAGCGCGCGCTCCAGCTTGCCCTTCTCGGCGGCCCACGCGTCGCGCTTGTTGGCAATCGTGGCCCAGTTTGTGTCGTTCGTTGCTTCGAGCTTTTCATTTCGCTCCCGCAGCTTTCGATTTTCGATGTCGATCTGCAAGACTCGCTGGAAAGACTCGCTTAAAGAAAGGCGGGCGGCGAAGTCCGACGTCGAGCCGTTGGCGTTGTCGGCTGTTGCACCATTCTCCTCCTTCGTGTGATGCTTCGCGTTTGGCGCGGCCATAGCTACAGCAAAGTGAGTGATCCTCTTTGTGAAACATTTCCGGGCGAGCAGCGGCCGCGGCGTCGAGCCCTTCTTGTACTTGGGCACTGCGGTTGCAGCCCAGTCTTGCCCGTAGCTGCCGTGGTTCGCAATCAGGTCGCCTTGCATATTGGTGGGCAGTGGCTGCGTCACTGGTCGCCGTTGTATGCTGTCTCGGCGCCTCGGCGCCAAAGTCCCCAAAAGGTCAACTATTCAATTAAAGGTACAGCCAATGAGTTGTCCCTCCCGACGCCGAGGAATCCCAACCGATCCCCGTGCATTCATCGTTGTAGGCAACCGCATCCTCTGTCGCATATACATGTCGTATTTGGAACAATAAGTACAAGCCAAAGGATTGGGCTGCAATACCACCGTCGTACGGGTGTGCGGGTGTAGTCACTGATAGGCCATCACCACCACCGCTGCAGCTTGACGTGGACTCGACGCCCAAGAAAACCGGCAACAGCGCAACCGCCAGGGTACCAACAAAAAGTATCTATTGAATACGCCAAACGCCTCGTGGCCTAAGTCGGGCGGCCAGTGCAGTCCAACAATAAAAAATAACAAATACATTTCAGCAAGAATGCTGCAGCGTTGCGCTGTATTTTCCGCCAACTGGATCCTGGCGCCCCCTTTATCAATTTCTTTTCTTACCATATTAATAACCCTCCACTCTATATCAACGACCACTTACAAGCCTGAGTCTATTCGAATCATGGCGAGCCACGTGTCCCCGCAGATGATTGTCTAGTCGGTGCTGTTGGAGAGCGAGAGATATGCAGTCCAAGCAATACCAACCGTCGAGACAAAAGGCTACCGCGCGTTAGGTACCAAAATGAGCAGACATGATACCTGACTTACCAGCTGATACTGCACAGGCATCAATCGAAAGTTGACGAGCTGCACAGCCGGCCAGACCACATAGTTGGCTTTGAGAGTTGGCACATACATGTCGCGCAGCTTGCTGCTAACGGCACGGCGGCCGCCGCCCTCGGCAACCGTCATGGCGGTAAAAAAGAGCGCCACGCCAAGTGGCGCAAACACAATCTGGTCAAAGGCCACGCGCTTCAGCGCTGGACCAAAAGAGCTCGTCTTGGACATGGGGAAGAGACGCTCGAGCAGTTTGAACCAGCGAAACTGGATAGGCGCAACGCAGAAGCCGTAGCCCATGAAACGTGTAAGGCGCTCGAAGTCAAAGGTAGGCGGGAGGCCGGCAGATTGTCCAAAGTCGCCGAGAGAGTTCTTTTCGTAGTAGGGGTTCTTGCGACCGAGTTCGCGAATCTCGATGGTGACGGTCTCGTCCTTGCCACCGCCGGGCTTGCGGACAACGCGGTGACGAAAGGCCGTGATGACCTGTGCGACAGTGTCTGCAATGCCGCCAAGGAGGGCGTTGGTGACCATCATAGTGATGACTGCTTTATTAGCGTTGTTGCTCTCGAGAACGATAGTGGGTGGATCGGCGTACGTGGTCGCTCCTCGTACGAGGCATTGAACCTCGCTGTCAGTCGGGCGGCCAGCGCCATTTCGATGAGGAGGATGAGGGTATGAAGGAGAGGCTATGGACAAGGCGAATTGTTAGCGAATTGGAGTTGGTTTGATGATTGCAATGGCAGGCTGCGTCGATGACGAGATGGAACTGCCAACATTGCTAGCCAAAGTAGCGACGTGGAGCAAGGGCGATAACGGCGTTAGCGTCTGTTCGCTAGGGGACAACGTACAATCCGGCCAAAGACATATCTGTTGATGACAGAGCTCTGCAGAGGCGAGTCCCAAGCCATGTTGGCGACGTTGTGCGACGTATGTCTGAAACTGAAAGATAACCCGGTTGCTGGTCGAGGTCGGGGTGGCGGAATGCCGAGTTGGCCTTGGTTCGGCTTCGCCGGCCGGGGCTCGATGACGAAAGAGGCGCTGATGGGCGGCGTGAGCCTGCAGGGGTTTATTCCCGGTAGCGAAGATGGACGAGATGAAAATGATAGAGGGCAAGGCGGCTCAACAGGATGAGGAATAACTAGAACCGTAAATAGCGAAATGCAAGACCGAGCCGTCGGATGGTGAGGAGGACGAAGATGTCTGGAGAAGAAAGTCGGGGTCGCGTGAGGTGTGGCGGTGGAGGGGTTTGTGGCGGCAGGATAGGGGGCGCTACAGGGACTTTCGTGCGCTGTAAGACAATTTTCTGCATTTATTACCCACAGAGGTAGGTAAAGTTATTAGGCCTTGTGGCTAGTTGTGGCTTAGGCTTGAGCCACTTCGGTAGGTACAAGCTAGTTGATGACATCTGTACTTGTACAGGTTCCGCAGAGGCCAAACCATACGTCAATCAGGGCTGGAAAGAACGAGGCAACGAGGCCTATGCCATTAACGAACGCCCAAATTTGTTGTAAATTTTGACTATTTGATTTTTTACTTGAGCTTCCTTCACGTACCGTCCTGGAACCCTGTTACGTCACTGTGTCACGACAGTGGAGACGCCCCTGAAGGCTGCAGTCAAGCCGTCATTTTCGTTCCCCGTCAGTCACTGCACATTGATAAAGCCACGACACTGTCTCTTGCTATTCCACTGCGGCAACCACGCGCTTAGCCGCCACGAGCAATCTTCTGCAGTTGCGTGTACGCGCCGTTGAAGATTTGCGAGTCGCCCCCATACGCGTACTTATCGCTGTTCTGCCAGAAAGTCTGATACGACCAGCCGTTGGGGATCTCGCCCACGCTGCTCGCGTACCGGGCCAGGCTCAGCGGCGATTTTTGGCCAAACGCAGGGCTGTTGCCCGTGCAAGTCTTCCACCAGTCGGTCGTCGTGTAGATGATGGGGTACTGCGTCGTCTTGGCCTTGTAGCGCTCAAGGAAATCGCTGATCCAGTTGACCATGGCGCTCTGCGAGAGGCCATAGCAGGTGGCTCCGTACGGGTTGTACTCAATGTCCAACATGCCCTATAAACGTTAGTACATGTCCAAAATCAAAGAACAACAGCTCACTCACCGGAAGGGTAATGCCATCGCCGCTCCAGCCGCCACCGTGGGCGATAAAATAGTCGGCCTGCGTAGAGCCAGACGAGCGGTCGGGCAGCGCAAAGTGGTAGCCGCCGCGGATGAAGCCTGCATTGGTCGCACCGGGGTACTGCGAGTTGAAGCTGGGCGAGATGTAACCAGTTCCCTCGGTGGCCTAGTTATATTGTCAGCATCTTATGCGACCCTCGTCGTCGGCGGCAACACACCTTGATCATGACAAAGCGAGCGCCGCTGCTGTACGCGGCACCCCAGTTGACCGTGGGCTGGTAGCCGGAGACATCGAAGCCCTGCACCGTAGCAGAGGCGACAGAGGCAAGGCCAGCAATGCCAGTGATGATGGAGGAAAAGGACTTCATGTTTTAGTTGCTGTTGTTGCGGTATTTCTTGTTCGCTTCTACAAGTCGGGACGGCACTGCTGTATTTATACTCGAGGTTTCGGCATCCTCCGCTCACAGGCACAAGCGATTACTCCTGTTGCAACCTTCAACACGACTAATCGCCTTGATTCCCGTTGCGCCGATACCCCTGCGCCGCGATGTAAGTCTTGACCGACCGTGGGGAACCCCGTCAGACACTCAGACCTCAAGTGCCGCCGGCATCTGCATCACTCTTCTAGAAACGGAACGGAAAACGTGCGGCCATCGGCTCAATCATAGGCCACTTGGCAGTGGGACACCGGTGCGATAGAAATCGCGGCTGACGATGAATGGTGGGCCCATGACCGACCAGAGCGAGCAGTGCGACGCATCTCGTCCTTGCGCCATGTAGATCAACTGCGGTTCTCGGCTTTCATCGGGAGGAACGCCTGTTTCGGGCGCGTAATCGCACCCTCAGGAACGATGCAAACTACGTGCTGATCCAAACGGCACCGCGGAAAACGACTGTCGATATAAGGGGATAAAGCAGAGGACAACCTCGCTAATCAGCAATAAGCCGCCGAACCCCAAGTACAAATTCTCTGCGACAGCGCAGAATTGGCGCAGATCGCGTCGTTAGCGTCGATGCGGCCATGCCATCCCCCGTCTCTGGCCACAACCCCATGGCGAAGTTCCTGTGTCCTTGGCCACCCATCCAATAGCAGCAAAGTCGCCCAACGAAAAACGGACAGCTGAACACATCTACCCTGTAACAGTCTGACACTTGTGTCGACCGAGCTTCAAGGCAGCCTAGTTGCCAACTGTTCGGTTCAGCTTCTCGAGCTAATGCCGTGAGAGTTTTGACCTGCCTCTTTCTTACTAGTTGTGTTATGCCATTGTGGTTATGTGGGATGATGATGATGTATTGTGGAGGTTGTGTGGGCTCTAGAGAGGTCTCATGTACCCTACAATATGCCGCTATCGAAGACGGTGGCGTCCTCGCTACTAATTATCCCTTAACGTTCCAAAATATAACCTCCACAATGTAACCTTCCAAGATATACCCTTCCAAGATGTGCCCTTCCAAGATATGACCTCCAAGATATGCCTTCTAAGATATAACCCCTCTTCTTACCGCTATCGCGAAAAAGCCTTCCTTAATAGCGATAGCAATAGCGATACTCGCAGGCAATAGCAATAGCGATTCTAGCTTAATTTTTATTAATAGAAGGTAGATAGAGGTAATAGCAATAGTAGTTTTAATAGTGGTTTTAATAGTGGTTTTAATAGTGGTTTTAATAGTAGTTTTAATAAATTAATAAAGAAAGAGTACTTCTTAGTAATAGTATTTATTAAAGCCTAACTACCTAGAGGGGGGGGGAATAGTAGTTTTTACTAAAGTTAAGAATTAAATAAAAATAAAATTCTAGTATAGCTAAAGCCTAATTTATTATAATTATTATTAAAAAAGGTTTATAGGTATTACTACTAATTATTATACTATTATAGTTATATAGGATGATAATGATATATTGTGGAGGTTGTGTGGGCTCTAGAGAGGTCTTATGTACCCTATAAGTTGGGCCTTGCCATCGTTTCCAAATGTGATGTCGACATGTGTGACGTTTGTGGCGGCGCCTCGTTGTCACTGTCACCTATCCTTTTGGCATGCATCTTGGAAATTAGACATCTTAACTAGCAGCAGATGTCACGGCAATCGCATACATGTCGACGTGTTGGCTGCCAGCTAACTAGTATCGTATCCCTGCGTTGAGGGTGCCGACCCCGCCACGAGTAGCGAACATAAAAACCGACATTCCGGAGGTGGCCGATGGAGTGGCTCAAAATGGAAATGCACACCGCGCTGCTATCACCTTTCCGCGACACTCGCTTGGACTGGAGAAGATAATACGCATAGTGTAAGTCTGTCGGCTAGTTTCGCTCCCTTAAAGAAACACTGATCTTCCGATATTTCTCTATTCTTTCATTCTACCGAGAGGGGATCCTCTTGATCAGGCTTCCGGCTTTAAAGTCAACCAGCAGCATGGGCTACCCCAGCAGACGACCTACGTCACTGGACTGCGTACGAATCGAAATCGGGCAGCTTGTCGGAAACAGAGCTGCATATTTTTACCATCGCCACAAACTTCTTGCTGTTTACTTGCACTCCATGCATTCATGGGTACTGTAGTTAGGCTGCCTGTTTCAGTGGCTCCCGGCTTGCATTAACTTAGCCGGAGCAGATCAGAGCGCGTCGGCTTCGGACACGATGGAAATTCCATTATCGCTTGAGCCGTCTTATATGTCTTCAACCATTTTCCCTCCAAAAGAACGCGGTTCCTTGTGGCATCGGAAATCCCTCGATTCCGGTCAGGGACGCGTCTGGAAATCGTTGATAGTGTTGGTTATAACCGTGCATTGTTCTTCGAACCAAACTAGGGTAACTCAGCTGGAGCGCGACAGCCAAGAAGCCAAGCCACCCGATCGCAGAAGATCTGACTTGCAGATCTACCGTCTCGACTATTCTCTAAACGTTGTTTGCCAATGGCCATGCGCAAGAATGACAAGCTTTCTTGGCGTATCTTATACGGAAAAGAAGTTGCGAGGCCTGCACGACTAGTTATAACTTTGTCGCACAATGCAGCGGGCGCTCCCGATCGATGGTCGCGGCCCCTGTGAGCTGGAAATATGCTTCCTCAACTCAGACATGTTGCAATCACACAAGCACTTGCTGTACAACAAAGCAAGCAACTAACTGGTCTACCAAGTATGACTGCCCAACTAATAAACTTATCACCAGGGTTGCGGCACGTTGCGACGCCGCCGATCCACCAACGTCGCCGTACCCGCACGGCAACGCGGCACATAGATAGGTGCGCCACTTGGAGAGAACAGCTGAAAGCCAGGAATTCACAGATTACGCGAGGCCTGGGGAGAACAGGTGATGCTCCGTTTAGCGGACTTGCAGGCCTAGCCACGACGGCAATCAGGTAGATTCTTGGATGTGCCGGCCACATTACGATAAGTGTCTGACGTCAGTAGTGACACTTACGCAGCAGTGTGTCGCTGCGAGTGTCGCCAACGTGGAGAGGTGTGTGGTGTGCGAATGCACGATAGAGTTGTGCGATAACCACTCATCTGGAGCTAAGATGGATTTTGAACATTATTCTACCAGCGATCTACTACTCGCTTGCGTCATCCCATACCAAAGTGCCCAATGCCAGCGTATGAGTCGCCAGGTCAGTCGTCCAACAGTCGTGTATAAGACCCCAACCTCCCTCGTTCTCCAGGTTCCAGCGTCACTGTCACCCTCCAAATTTTATACACAACTCCTCAACCCCATAACAAGATATACATCATGGAGGCATTCTTCCAGGCACAGGCCAAGTTTCAAGCCTCACCCGGGCTCACCAAGGTCCGGGCCAAGCCCAACCAAAACTACAAGCGACATGGCACCAAGTCGTACGTGTACCTGCTGAACCGCTTCGGTTTCGAGCCTACCAAGCCCGGTCCGTACCGGCGCGTGAGCCACCTGCAGCAGCGCGGCCTCGCGCAGTCCCACGTCGCCGTCGGCGGCCGTGCAGCCGTTACCTCACGCCTAGCCAAGACCCTCGACGCAGCGGGCACGCAGACGGGCGAGGTCACAGCCGAGGACCAGCAAAACGACTCCGAGTACCTGTGCGAGGTCTCCATCGGCACACCGCCGCAAAAGGTGCTTCTCGACTTCGACACGGGTTCCTCGGACCTCTGGGTACACACCCCTCCTATGACGAAAGCTCTAATGTTGAGCGCTAACCAAGTGTAGATCTTTTCCACTGAACTGAGCAAAGCTACCCAGAAGGGTCACACCATCTTTAACCCGTCTAAGTCATCGACCTTTAAGAAGCTGCCCGGGCAGACGTGGCAGATCTCCTACGGCGACGGCAGCTCCGCCTCGGGCGACTGTGGCAGCGACAATGTCACCATTGGCGGCCTCACCATCGAGGGCCAGACCGTGGAGCTCGCTTCCAAACTCGCGGCCCAGTTCGCCCAGGGCACCGGCGACGGCCTCCTCGGCTTGGCGTTTCCCGCCATCAACACGGTCAAAAAGAACGGCCAGCCGGCGCCCGCGCAGACGCCCGTCGCCAACATGATGACACAAGGCGACATACCCAAGCAGTCGCAGCTCTTCACCTCGGCCTTCTACAGCGAGCGCGACGCTGATGGGCCGCAGTCCTTTTACACCTTTGGCTACGTCGATGAGGCCCTGGTCAAAGCCTCGGGCAAGGACATTGCCTGGACAAAAATTGACAGCTCCGAGGGCTTCTGGATGTTCCCATCGGCGAGCGTCTCGATTGCGGGCAAGAAGCTAGCGCTGGATGGAAACACAGCCATTGCCGACACAGGCACCACGCTGGCGCTCGTCTCCGATGAGGTCTGCGACGCGCTCTACAAGGCGATCCCCGGCGCCAAGTACGACGCGCAGCAGCAGGGCTACGTCTTTCCGCTCACGACAAAGCCCGAGGACCTACCTGCGTTCGAGGTCGCGGTCGGCGATACCTTGTTTTTTTATCCAGGCCGAGGATCTGGCCTTTGCGCAGGCGGATGATAAGAACTGGTACGGCGGCGTGCAGTCGCGCGGCAGCAACCCGTTTGATATCTTGGGCGACGCGTTCCTCAAGTCAGTCTATGCCATCTGGGACCAGGGCAACCAACGGTTCGGCGCCGTGCCCAAGATTGAAAAGACGCAAAACTTGACGGCCAAGGCGCAGTCGCAGTGAACGAGGCTGCCTTGTGTACATGGATTCACGATAGATGGACGATGTTGCCTAATGAATGATGATTTGTCTTTATATAGTGCGTACAAATTCTGACCTACAAGAGTTGACACCGACGTGATTTACTACCTAGCATTATGTCGCACAAAGCAGTATCCATGTGAAGGGCACAAGCCCCCATGATTCGAACCTTCGCAATCGCTATAGCTTATGTCACAGTTTCAACTCACGATGAGTCTCTCAAGTCTGATAGAGAGGAATTACTGCTCAAGCAAGAAAGAGAACAAGAAGCGATTCTTTCATAACGTGATATCTATCGAAAAATACGACTCATCATCATCAATAGCCCATATTTCCGCAATTTCCGTATCAACGGCTGACAGATCAAGCCTCGGGGCGTCATCTTGCTGCTCCAATACGAAGTGCGACTGCGCGTCCGCTTGACCAGTCGCACCGACGTCGACGTTTCCGCCCGTGGGCATTGATTTATCTGTAGTTTCCATTTCGCCCATGTCCCACTCCATCTCGAGGATCCCTTGTGCTGGCTCTCCCATGGCTCTGCAGCAGTGATGCAGAGCCGTCCACACAGATGACATGATGGACTTGTCCACCTCAAGCGTGCTGCATCGATGAAGCAAGGCTAGAGCCAGGCCATGCGCGGCCGCGAACATAATCGATTCGCGACATGCGTCGACTCCGCCAGAGGTGCACACTTGGTCCCGGTATTTATTCGCTGCATCTCCTACAATAGCCACCGCGCTGTGAAGCATCGCTGCGTCGAGAGTCGGGAACAAGCCGTCTTGGATCTCGGTAATGACATCAGCGCAGAGAGTCGCGAGGACCTGTCTATGCACCACCGCGAAGTAACTAGGTCCGCCGACGCACAGGGCGGTGGATGCCGCGTCGTGAAGGCCGTTGCGCTGTTCATTGTTAGTGATGGGCTCGACCGTGCCTGGAGTCGGAAGAAATGGGTATGTCGATGTTGCTGTCTTGCTTCGTGACCCTGCCCAGCCGGCGTGGATCCTAGTCTGTGACGGCGCCAGGCTAGGCTCGTCGTCGTGCGGGCTGGGACGAAGAATCACAATGGCAGTTTCCATTCTCATCCTGCGAAAGTGGAAGCTGGCGAAATCCGTCTCCATTTCGCCGGCGAAATGGGCGTTGAGCGCAAGTAGAAATGGTCGTGTGAGTATGTTGAGCAGCCACAGCTGGAAACTGCTAGGCTTCGCCATTCCCGAAAACAAAAGATGGTTCGTCTCGGCGTTGCAAACTTTGATCAAATCTGCGGCAAAGCGGTTACTCTCCTTGTAGCTGCTGCTTGCTCCCGGAGAATGGAGGTGTTGGAGAATCTGGAGACGGAGCCGCTGCGTCCGCGACAGCACAGCGAGTATAGTTGCCGCCGGCACGCGTTGGTCATGCGGCGCTAGATATGATCTCGCATCCTCTTCCAGCTCGACAGGGGAAGGCGCCGCACAATCGTAGCTTTCCGCACTTACAAGGGGGGGAAGCTCGGCGTCCAGATACTGGTGCAGCGAGAGCTCGAGCATCGTCGCCCACAGTCGTCTGCGCATCTCGGCCTCGGCTTTTTTGGCGGGGGCCACGACGGACAGTCTTGGTGGCTCTCGATGCAGTCCCATCTGCATGCCTAGACGTGCCAGGTCGTGGTCGCCCGTGAGTATGACGGCCCCATCCGTACTGGACCGGCGCGGCCAGGGATCCGTGTGCAGCTGCGTCAGCCGTGCAAGCGCCAGCAGACACAATATCTGGGCGATATCCAGGTCGGCGCGGATCCCGCGTGCCGTCTTCTGCGCCAACCACTGCCGCGTGTGCTGCACGCATACGATGGCGTGGTTGCGCCTGTTCGTCTGCCGAGTCCGCTCTGCTTCGCCTCCGGTCCCGCAAGGGCGAGCAGTGACGGAACCGAGAGCAACGACGACGAGCAATTTGTGCGAAAAGGCCTCACTGAGGGCTCCGTCGTGGTCTCGGGTGGATGGTCGCGACCCCTCGCCTGCTTGCCAGAAACGGTCCAGGTCGTTGAAGAATGCGGTCGTGTCGAGGATACAGAGGACAGAGCCAAAGGTCTCAAAGTATGCGCTGACGAGCTTTTTGCATACCGGGCGAGGAGGCAATAGTTGCTGTATATTGGATGAACTTTTCAAAAGTGGTGATAGCCGAGCGAAGCTTTGCGCATCATTCTGTTCCTTTTGTAATCGGGCTTGGCTTTCCAGTTGGAGGACGACGTCTGCCAATGGCGGGACCCAAAGACCATCACCACCACCACCGTCCGCTTGACGATTCTCTGGTGGTGCCGGCTGATTCTCAAGAAAATCCTGTCTTCTCGTCATGCCCTGGACAAGGAACGTCATTTTTACCACTTGCGCCAATGTTGCGCACCAGCGATCATCGCCATATCCTGGACCGCCATCCATCGAAGGGCAAACTGAGCTGTGCCCCGTCGTTTCCGGCGAACCGGCGTATGTATGCTCCATCAGAGAAGCATCTGCTCCTTTATGGCTAGAATCATCGAGCAGAGAGAAATCCGGACTTTGAAAGTAGTCGGCCGCCGCCGCCGCTGCCTCCGCCTCCGCCAAGAGTACACTCGGAGACGGCGGGACACCATGCTGCTGCTGCCAGCTGGATGGCCAGTCAAGGCCAATCTGGCCAATGCCAGGAAAGGCATCTGGATCAAAAGCAAGCGAGTTGATCTTGGCGAGCGCAACATTGCGCGTACTCTGCTTAGGCCTTGGCGGGTGATGCTGCTGCTGCTGCTGCTGCTGCTGCTGGGTACGGCGTGAGTGCGGCAGTGCAGAGGCTGTGCGCTGTGTCGGTTGGCTGTGATAGATGCAGGCGAGCACGGGGAGGGACTTTCGGCACGGTCCGCACGGAAAACCACGGTCGCATCGGATTTTCCGGCGACGGCACTCGCTGCAGGCCACGGCAGGCCGACGTCGTCTATGGACTGGACCTGGCTCCATGATTGCGTGTACTCTACGTACGACTTGCTACCCGTACATGGTTCGTACTGAGAACTACAACACGCACTCGGCCTTTTGAGAAAGCTCCAATGTATATAAATGCTTTGCAGTCCTCATTCTACCCTCCACTGCCCCTCAGCCTCAAGCAGCTGGCTGGTCAGCCCGGTCCCCCACGACGGACGACAGCAGTAGCCTGTTTGCCTACGTCTGGGCATCCAGAGCGAGCGTTGGGGGCGGGCTAGTAGCCTTGCGAATAGGCATCGACCGGCCATGCCTGTCGTTCCCAGCTGCCGAGCCTGCCAAGGGCACCACTGGCAGCACTATGGAGGGTACGGGTACTGGACCGCATCCTTTCAGACGATACCGGGGAGTCGTACCACAAAGGTCGTGCGCAGGTAATGCCGGAAATGCTCCCGATGCTTTCCTCCCGAGACGTGGCTGCAGCTGCAGACGCGAGCCTTGAGCTTGCTCGTCATTTTTACGACACATTGTTGTAATTGAGCGTCCGAGGCTCGGGGCGCGTGCCCAGGAACTCGCCATGATGGTGGAAATCTAGCCCCCAACACGGTCACGACATCAGATACACGACTGCCACACTACATATGGTAGGGTTGACGGCCTTCTCTGCGCCGTTGGACTTGTCTCTCGGAGGATCGTGCCGTGCAACGTTGTCGCCACTGCCCAGCGACGGCTCGCCCTAGCAGGGCTGGCAGCCGAGTCTACCCTATTGCCAAGACGTCAGCCGTGGCTGTGTTTATGGCTTTCATGCTAACGACTTGTTTCAATATAAAAATCGAATCTAACCAATGGTCGTGGGCAGGTCTCCCCCCAGCTACTTATTCTTCGAGCGCCCGTCAGCTGCATACTGCCACGTTAGGAAACCAGCCGCATTATATACGACTTGTGTTCTCGGCGTCAGCGCTCGGAAAGAAGGGTGTGAAGGATCCATCCACAGATGACAATTCACCATTATCAGTTCTAGAAACATGAGCCCCATATCTGATAATTATTTGGCCAATTGGAGATTTCGTAATAGTTATGTCCGCGTCAGCCTAGTAAATCCCGGGGCATTTTGGGAGCTGCCTGTAAGGGAAATATCCGGCCGAGCCCTGGTTGAATATTTCGTTTCGTAGCACACATCTCCGAAAAGGCCTCAGTAGTGCCGGAAATTTCCAAGCCAAGGTGTTGGTATCATGTTGCTTCCCGGCACCCAAGCCGCCATGGCGATGCACATCACTTGTGCCTGCCTTATCAATTAGAGACATGTCTTGATCTTTTGCATCAAGTCCCCGGTCAAGAAAAAATTCCAATTTCTGACTTCTGCATCTCTCGTAAACAATGTTTACCGCTCTGGATAGCGTGAGCCTCCCCTACCTCATCCTGTCGGCATGTCTCTCTGCCCTGCTGTTCATGAGATTCTCGCAATATGTTGCGAAAGAGCGCAAACCCCTGGTGAAAGGCTGCCTGCCTGAACCGCGTGCATTTCAATGGGATCCAATTTTTGGAATCGACATTCCAATCAGTCAGGGAAGGGCCTTGCAGCAAAATCGCTACCTCGAATGGCTGCGTGACCTCCACGCCAGCATGCCCCATACCAAGACCTTTTCCGTCAAGTTTGTCGGGCACCGCTGGATCTACTCTACGGAACCAGAGATTCTCAAAGCTGTGTACGCTACCAACTTTCAAGAATTTGGCGTGGAACCCATCAGGCAACATCCCCCCGGCTTCAAGCCCTTTGCCGACAAGGGAGTCAGCACCAGCGACGGCCAGGACTGGGCGTTTAGTCGGACTCTGATTAAGCCATTCTTTGAACGAAGTGTTTACATCAGTACCGACCGCATCAGGCCATTTGCCGACAAGTTTTTGTCGCTCATACCTGAGGATGGGGAAACGTTTGACATCCAACCTCTGCTTCAGCGATGGGTACGTGAACCATCAACCTACACTACTGTAAACATATTGACACAGGGCGGCATACACCCAGTTCCTTGATATCACGTCCGAGTTTATTTTTGGCAAGTCGCAAGACTCCATGACGCATGCCGACCGCGCCGAGGTCACCTGGGCCATGGCAGATGTTCTCCGAGGCGGTCGTCAACGAGCCCAGACTTACAAAATCCTGTGGGCCTTTAAATGGGATTGGTGGTTCGAGGCTGTTACAAAGGTCCACGCTTTCTTGAACCCGTATATTCGATCTACTCTCAAAGAACTCGAGGAGCGACAGCAGCGCATCAAAGATGGCCTTGCAGTTGGCGAGGAGCGCACAGATTTACTCTGGACCATGGCAACGATGCTACCCAACGAAGAAGAGTTGAGGTCTCAGGTCTGCCTCATCTTTGTCCCAAACAATGACACGACATCCATATTTATTGGACATTGCCTTTATCACCTCGCCCGCAACCCAGATGCGTGGAAGAAGCTGAGGGACGAAGTGACATCGATTGGCGAAGCGCCCGTTACTTTCGAGATGCTGCGCAACATGAAGTACTTGAATGGCATCTTGAACGAGAGTATGAACCTCACTCCTGATATTCTCAGAGCTTGGTACTGACACCACATAATAGCGCACCGGCTGACGCCTAACAATGTCACTCAAATCCGAGCCGCCCTTGCTGATGTGGTGCTGCCCATCGGCGGCGGACCAGACGGCAAAGCGCCCCTCGATATTCGTAAAGGCGACATTGTGTCGGTGACAAAGACGGTCATGTATCGCGACCCGGATCAGTGGGGTCCAGACGCCAATGAATATCGGCCAGAGCGCTGGGACGGCATGCGAGGCGGATGGCACTTTCTACCATATGGTGGTGGGCCGAGACGATGCCCAGCACAGATGATGGTCCAGAATGAGAGTGCCTACATGCTTTGTCGGTTGGCGCAAAAGTATAGCAGCATCGTGGCGCGGGATCCGGAGCCATACACGGCGAGAATGCGCATTGGTCCCTCCAGTTTGCACGGGGTCAAGATTGCGTTTTATAAGTAGCGTTCAGGCGGATTCTATGTTGTAACTTGAGTGTAATGGATAGCTGCGATGGCAGTCATTTTTAGCTAAAATGTGTTTTAATAAGTTTGACAATACAGTATTATCAGAAATGCAGGAAATTAATCAATATATATTCTACTACCCTGAAACCTTCTTTATCGAGAAATTGTATCTTCATCAAGATCCCAACACGGAGGAAATGGCACCAACAACGAGTTCACAAAAAGGATGAGCTCGCACAGCTACACACGCGGCCGTCCCTGGGATTTTTTTTTTCCAAATTGCTAGAACAACTATTATTTCAATTCACTATATCTTGCGTCGCTTCACTAATATCCGGGCTCTGGGCGGAGGCACGGACAATTCTGCCTGCCAAATACTCGGTGGCTGCTTGCCCTGATACTCAGCCGGCCAAGCGAGGTCATAGTGCGTCAAAAGATGAGCCAAAATCATTTTAAACATATCATCGACCATGAATCGGCCCGGACAAGCATGTTTGCCGTGGCCAAAAGGCAGGTACTGGGGCGACGTCGTCACAAAAGCATCCTTAGGCCCCTCACCTTCCTTGAGTGGCCGCGAGAAACGAAACGGGTCAAACTTGTGCGGCTCCTCAAAGCGGTCCGCATCTACCTGGGCGCACGATGCCAGCCAGGAAATGGTGGTTCCCTTTTGGAGCCGGATGCCCTCGGGGCTCTGAAGGCCGTCCTTCATGACGGTGCGCATGGAGCCGCGCGTGCCCAGGGGAAAGTTGAGGCGCATCGACTCGCGTGCGACGCTGTCGGTCTTGGTCATTTGCGAGAAGCGCTCTTTGGACCAGCCCGCGCTGTCTGTGCCGCCGAGGACGTTTGTGATCTCGTCGCGGAGCGTGGCGATTGTATTGAACGCGGCATCGGAGCCGACAGTGTTGAGGATGATGTTGGTCGCGACAATGGTGGACTGGTGCATGGCGACAAAATTGGCCGCGCATACCCGCCGCGTGATGATGCTGAGGTTGGCGAGCTCGTTGGGTCTCTTTTTTTGTGCAAAGCGCATCATCATCATCAAGAGATCCTGTGGCTGCTGCTCACCGTCGGAACGACCCTTGTTTTGCAGGGTGGAGAGCCGCTCATTGTACAGGGGCTTTAGAAGCTCTTGAATTCTGGAGATATTACGCTGTGTATGCCAACTGGAAATTGGTCCAGTGATGCTGCGCATGAATTCGGGATATGGCAGGGTGGCCCAGATGGTTGTCATCATGCCCAAAATGACCTTGTACGCGAGGCCGAGATAAGTTTCGTCGCGGCATAGTCCAGAACCGACAATAAATCGACTCAACATTTGTGAAATTACTTTTCTCAACGTGCGCTCGAGCTCAATCTCCTTCCAGTTCTCGGTATCAGTCCCCAGGTGCTTTGGAAGGGCGTCGGCAAGCTCCTCGTTGAGCTGTGGAATGAGACTGGGTAGGATGGAGCTGAGATGCGCCTTGACAAGGCTGAGCTGCCACGGGTCGCTCCAGTATCGGCTGTTGCCGAGGCTATACTTGGTCTGGTTCAACTCGGAGAAGGCGTGGATGATGCTGAGCGTGTCGTCGGGTTGTGACATGGCCCAGTTCATGGCGCTCTCTGGCATGATCATGGCTGTGTGCACTCCGACGGACGGGACAAGAACAGCCTTGCCATGCTTGGAATACTATGAAGTATCAATTGTATTGCCCGAATGTAGGTTTGTAAGCATTTCAAAGACTTGCTGTGTGGTATGCCTCATTGAACAGAGACGCGCAGTCGTTGTAGTATCTTAACCTGTTGGAAAGGGAAAACCATCGTCGCTGTGGCGGCTCTCCTGCCAGTGGCACGTCAGGATAGAATGGCCTCTGTGCGAGTTTCCAAGCCACGAGGAGAATGCCAATGACTCCCAAGACAAAGGTCAATTTCTCGTAGTAGCCGAGACGGGCCGCCGCGGATGCAGCCACAAACAGCGCCATACGCGTTGGCAGCGGTTCTGTAAAATGCAATGGGCAGAGTACACTCCAATGGCCTTTCAAAGTCAAGACAATAGAAGCGATGAAAGAAGACTGGATGCAGGCCTGCGTCCATCAAGGTCATGAAGGCGGAAGAGCATCTCGCCTCAATGCGTGCTCGGGATATTCTGCAGCCTCGCGGAGAATTGTGGGCGCCACCGGAATAACGAGGCCGGACAACGGCTCATTTGGGCTTTTCAGAGTTGCAGCCGGCGATGCCTCGAGCGAGGTAGTCCCGACGCCATCCCGCAAGTTGTGACGAGAAAGGAGGCTCGGATAGTAAGCAAGTGCACAACGTGTAACCTGTGCAACGTTGGACAGGATAAGCTGGTGACTTGGTAATTGGACTTCGCCTATTTCGTTTTGGAGCTAGAATAAAATTAAATATGTACCAGCTGTATTCTATCGAAAGAAATGAGTAAAGATTTATGAAGTTGATATCTGCGAGAAATAATTTTAAAGTTGCGGCAGTTGGGGATGCTCAGACTACCGCTGTTGTCACCACACGTGTGTCCATTGTGTCGGTATATTAGCCCGCAGCATATAGTTCCTCGGAAATTCTATAAATCAATTTCCTACCCTTAATTTGACCCATTCTCACTTCATTTATTCCTTCCCGTAAAGAGGAAAGCCCGCCAGCCCTGTTCTCTAGACACGGCGCTTCAATCAAGCCGGCATCCAAGAGTTTCTGTGCCAGACTATACCACTCTGCAGCAGCACGAACATCGCCGGGTCTCTCATCCAAATTGTAGGGAGGGTTCCATGAGATAGGCTGCCCAAACTGCGTATAGGAACATATCCAGGCTGGCACAATGCTGCGACGGACACAGCCCCGGATTGGAAACGGATCTAGCGAGACGTAGCGCCCGCCCGTACTTCCAATAGCTTCATAGCATAGGCTCATAGAGGTAGACTCGCTGATACAGTCAATGGCGTAAGTGAGGGAGTCGTTTGTGTATTCGCGAATGTCTCTGCCACATGTTGCTGATTGGTAGTCGAAGGTGGCGGCTGCGCCGAGGTGCTTGGCTCGGCCGGCGGATTCCAATGAGCAACAAGCGATGGGAGTAAAACCGCTAGCTTTGAGGACTTGGATAGCAATCGCGCCGGTTGACGTGCCTCCTCCATATACTAGGACAAAGATATTGTCACAGCGGTCGAAAGTGCCGTGACGGTCGCGAGACTTTGATGCAGCCGCAACAGATTTTAAAGCTTCCTCGCGCAAAAGCTGCATCGAAATATGCAAATAGTGCAGTGCCAGACCAACTGAAGCTATTCCGACCGGGAGTGAGGCTGCCGCTTCCAGCGACATGTGAGTTGGCACACACCAAAGAAACCGCCTGGACACGGCGACATATTCAGCAAAGGCGCCATTGTCGCGAATCTGCGGGTTGTTGCCAAATACAAAACCCATCACGCGGTCGCCAATCTTGAGTGTACTTTGGGATTTGTCGGTATTGTCATGTGCATCTGTCTGTAAGGCGACCACGATGCCGGCAAAGTCAGTTCCGCTGGTCGCGCCAGGCGTGGGTGACAGGTCTGCCGCCTTGCCATCCACCGGGTTGATGGCAACGTGGACGACTCGGATCAAGACTGTGTCATTGTCGTCGAAAGCAGGGACAGGAGCATTTGTTATGAGATCAAAGGTATTGGACTTCGCTACCTTCAGAGCTCGCTGAGTACGTGGCAGACTTGAGATGGTCGTCATGCTGTGAACTGTAGTGGCCGTTTCGTAGCTTGGAGCTTAGTACGCTCAAACTACTTGGCTCCAGCAACGGACTCTATACTTGTTTCCATCAACATGGTTCCATAAAGTGACACTTTGTCCAGACCCTGGCTCGACCCCGGGCTCACAAGCGCCGGACAAGGCTCGGAGCGGAAAATCCAACGCTCTGCTGACATGCATTATTAGAGAAATACGACCTGCATGGTGCATTATACCGGAACGACATGATTTGGCTTTAGTCCACCCTTTCGGAAAATTGATAGGCTTCAGCCTTGTTCTAACGTCTCACCCCGATGACAATGGTGTGCAAGGACGACGGAGCCGAACCTGTCGACAGCCGCGTACAGGCACGGAGTATGTACCCAGTTGGTAAACTAGCCGACCAGTCGAGTTTGAATGAAAGATAATTTCTACTATACAAAGTGTGTTGGCGTCATTTCAGATGGGACGAAGTATGTTGTCTTCTCTGTACCTCGTCCATGTTGCCACTTACGCTCTCTACTTGTTTCCATTCAGCAAGAAATAAACGAGCTTCACTAACTCACCGCTACAAAAAAAAAAGTGTTTTAATCAGTGAGAAGCAAAGAAGCCCTTAGTCTTGACCTACAGGAAAAGTCATCATGTCTCAGACCAATCAACAAGCACTGCCGCGCCGCATCCCAGAGCCAGTCGCCATTATCGGATCTGCATGTCGCTTCCCCGGTGGATGCAATGCCCCCTCCAAGCTCTGGGATCTGCTCCGACAACCGCGCGACATTCTGAAGGAACTCAACCCTGACCGTCTCAACTTGAAGCGCTATTACAACCCCAATGGCGAGAGCCACGGGTCGACCGATGTCGCCAACAAGGCCTACACCCTCGACGAAGACATTAGTCGCTTCGATGCTGCCTTTTTCGGCATCAGCCCACTCGAGGCCGCCGGCATGGACCCCCAGCAGCGCATGCTCCTCGAGGTCGTCTACGAATCGACTGAGACCGCCGGCATTCCGCTGGACAAACTTCGCGGCTCGCTCACGTCGGTCCACGTCGGCGTCATGACGACCGACTGGGCGCACATGCAGCGGCGCGACCCCGAGACAATGCCGCAGTATACCGCCACGGGCGTGGCCAGCAGCATCATTTCCAACCGCATCTCGTACATTTTTGACCTCCGCGGCGTGTCTGAGACGATTGACACGGCGTGCTCCAGCTCGCTGGTCGCGCTGCACAACGCCGCGCGCGCGCTGCAGAGCGGCGACTGCGAAAAGGCCATTGTCGCGGGCGTCAATCTCATCCTAGACCCGGATCCGTTCATCTTCGAGTCCAAGCTGCACATGCTCTCGCCGGACTCGAGGTCGCGCATGTGGGATAAAGCGGCGAATGGTTACGCGCGTGGTGAGGGCGCGTCAGCCGTCGTGCTGAAAACCCTGCGTGATGCGCTCCGGGACGGTGATCATATTGAGGGTGTTGTTCGCAGCACATATGTCAACTCGGACGGACTCAGTTCTGGGTTGACTATGCCGTCGGCGGCGGCGCAGACTGCGCTAATTCGCCAGACATATCTGAAGGCTGGTCTTGACCCGGTCATGGACCGACCGCAGTTTTTTGAATGCCATGGCACGGGCACAAAGGCTGGAGACCCCGTCGAGGCGCGAGCCATTAGTGATGCATTTGTCACTGGCCATACCAACAAGGGGGCACCCACGGTGGATGATCCGCTGTATGTGGGCTCGATCAAGACTGTCGTTGGGCACTTGGAAGGGTGCGCGGGCCTCGCTGGTGTTCTCAAGGTGCTTCTGAGCCTGAAACATGGCGTGATACCACCTAACCTTCTGTTTGAAGAACTCAACCCAGACATAGATCGCTATTATGGTCCGTTGCAAATCCCCACGACATCGATACCCTGGTAAGTCTGTCCTACGCCTCTCCCTCTGACAGGTCGTCTTGGTGGCCCTGTTATATTCTGCAAAAATTGACTTTAATACCTCAGGCCCGAACTACGTCCTGGAGTTCCTTTGCGTGCCAGTGTAAATAGCTTCGGGTTTGGAGGAACCAATGCTCATGCGATTATTGAACGCTACGATGCTAGCCAAAGCTACGCCGCACAGCAACAAAGGACCACCTCAATACTAGAAACCCCCAAAGAGAGACAGAAAAGCTATGATGTTGATATATCAGTTCCAATACTTCTTACAGCAAGGACCGGAGCTGCGTTGTGGCGGACCGTAGATGCCTACGCACGCCATCTGAGGCAGCATCCCGCGCTTTGTCTGGCTGACTTGAGCACCTTTCTACACTCAAGGCGATCGACACACAGAGTCCGGGCTCACTTCTCGGGAATCACTCGTGCGGAAACTCTCGAAAATATGGAAGCTTTTGTCAAGACGCATAGCGCTCACGCTGAATCCGCTGCGTCACAGAATCGCATCGGCTACTCGCCGCTGCTCATCGACCCTAAGGAAGTGCCAGGTGTTCTTGGGGTATTCACCGGTCAGGGCGCGCAGTGGCCGGCCATGGGATGTCATATGATGAGACAGTCGCCAGTTTTCAGAGAGACCATTGCCGAATGTGAGGCGGTGTTGCAGGCCCTTCCTTTGGAAGACGCACCTTCTTGGTCGCTGTACGGAGAATTGACCAAGGCAGCATCCACGTCTCGAATTACCGAAGCAGAGATTTCGCAACCCCTATGCACGGCCGTGCAGTTAGCGCTCGTCAATGTTCTCAGGGCCTCGGGAGTCCATTTTGACGCCGTAATTGGCCATTCGTCGGGAGAAATCGCAGCCACGTACGCGAGTGGCATCATCACTCTGCAGGGTGCTATGCAGATTGCGTATTATCGCGGCTTTCATGCCAAGCTCGCCCGAGGAACCTCTGGACAAGCAGGCGGTATGATGGCCGTCGGGCTTTCCATGAAGGATGCCGTGCAAGTCTGCCGTCGGCCTGAGTTTGACGGCCGCATCCAAGTCGCCGCCAGCAACGCTCCGCAAAGCGTCACACTCTCTGGCGACAAGGAGGCAATTGCAGAAGCCATGACTATGCTCACCGGTGATGGCGTCTTTGCGAGAGAGCTCAAAGTGGACACTGCATACCACTCTCATCACATGATTCCGTGCGCTCAGCCGTACTTGAAGTCACTCATTGCTTGTGATATCCAAATACTCACGCCTACCCCTGGGAAGTGCATTTGGAGCTCGAGCGTGCGAGGAGACGCTGAGCTTCTACGTAAAGATAGAAACCTGGACAGTCTAAAAGGGCCATACTGGGTTGCTAATATGGTTCAAACAGTGCTCTTCTCTCGTGCTGTTGAATCGTCAATTTGGCATGGCGGCCCTTTTGATTTGGTCGTCGAGGTTGGTCCGCACCCGGCTCTCAAGGGTCCGACCGAACAAACCTTGAAGGCTGCCTTTGGATCTACGCCCCCTTACACGGGTCTTCTCAAGCGTGGAGCGCACGACGGGCTCGCCTTTTCCACGGCTATTGGCAGCATATGGGCGCACCTTGGGCCATCGTTTGTCGACCTTTCCGGCTACCATTCCGTCGTCTCTAGTGAGCACAAGGACCACCATGCTCTGGCACCTACCTTCGTCCACGATCTACCTTCGTACCCGTGGGACCACGAGGAAACCTTTTGGCGCGAGTCTCGCATTTCGCGACGTTATCGTACCGGCAAGGACGGCAGCCATGAGTTGCTCGGCCGTCGCACCCCCGACGACAACGACCGCGAGATTCGCTGGCGCAACTTGCTCAAGATTAGCGAGCTTCCTTGGACCCAAGGCCACACAATTCTTGGAGAAGTCTTACTACCCGGTGCAGCGTACATTAGCATGGCAATCGAGGCAGGGAGCCGTCTCGCGGTCGATAGAGGAAAGGACGTCCGCCTGCTCGAGGTTTCCAATGTCGACATTTATCGCCCTGTTGTCGTTTCAGACAGTAAGGAAGGAACCGAAACATTATTCACGATACGGATTCTCGAAGAAAATCTCCCCAACGACACTAGTGCCGACGGACTACTCAGGGCATCTTTTTCGTTCTACATCTTCAACAATGCTGCTAGCTCATCCATTCTTCATACATGCGAGGGACTCATTGCTATTCACCTCGGTTCTCGGTTAGGTTCCCAAGTGGAATATGAAAATAGCATGCAGTTGCCACAAAGAGTACCCTCCAGCTCCGATTTGCAGGAGATTGACTGCGAGAAGCTATATTCCTTGTTTGGTACTATTGGCCTGGAATACTCAGGCGTGTTTCGGCGCATCACCCGCAGCAAGCGTCAGTTTCGGCACGCAACAGCCTTCGCTTCCTGGGATCGCAGGGAACTCAACGACTGCTACACCATACATCCCGCCATTTTAGACGTTGCTTTCCAGACCATCTTCATTGCCCGGGCACATCCCGACAGTGGTCAGGTCAACTCGGCGCTGCTTCCATCCCGTATCGAGCGCGTCCGAGTCGTACCGACATCCGCCATCCACTCAAAGTCAAGTGCAGATGGGGCTATCAATGCAGACGTTGACTCTTGGATTCTGAACCAGACTGCGACATCTCTGACCGGCGATCTCAACGTGTACGATGCAGACACAGGAACGCCGCTCCTCCAAGTACAAGGGTTTGAAGTGAGAACAGTCGGTGAGACGGACGCCTCCAAAGATCGCCTCATCTTCTCCGAGACAGTATGGGGTCCAGATGTTTCTATCATGGGGCTATCCGAGCCTGTCCGACATGAGGATGCCGATGCCACAGTGCAGAGTCTAGCTGAAGCCGGTGAGCGAGTCAGCTTGTTCTACGTGCGGCGCCTCATGAGTGAACTCACTGCGGAGGATAGAGACCAGGCAAATTGGTATCACACTCGTATGTTGCAAGCATTTGACCACCACTTGACTGAAGTCAAGAATGATACGCATCTTCATCTGCGCAGAGAGTGGCTTTCCGACGACTGGGCTGCCATACACGCCATTGATGAAGCGTACCCGGATACTGTGGAACTACAGATGCTTCACGCTGTCGGTAAAAATATGGTCAGTGTAATTAAGGGTGAGCAGCACATGCTCGAGGTCATGCGAGTTGACGATATGCTCGATCGCTTCTACGCCGATGATAAAGGGATGCAGCAAGTCAATCATTTCTTGGCCGGCGCATTGAATGAGATAACGTTCAAGTTTCCTCGTTGCAACATCTTGGAAATTGGTGCCGGTACTGGAGCTACTGTGAGTATTTTTTCTCGACCGAAAAAAGAGTGCGACAAGTACTAAATCCACACATTAGACGAGCGCCGTGTTAAATGCTCTTGATGACGCCTTTGACACCTACACGTACACAGACCTCTCAGTTGGCTTTTTCGAGACTGCTATGGAGCGGTTCTCTAGCTTCCGGCACAAAATGATATTCAAGGCCCTCGATGTTGAGAAAGACGTCGCGACGCAAGGCTTCGATCTCGGCTCCTACGACATCATCATCGCGGCCAATGTCCTCCACGCCACCAGAAGCTTGGAGGTTACTCTAGGAAATGTTCGATCGTTGCTCAAGGCTGGTGGTTATCTGCTACTCAATGAAAAGACTGGCGCAGAGAGTCTACGCGCTACGTTTAACTTTGGTGGGCTCCAAGGCTGGTGGCTCGCTGAGGAAGAGGATCGTCAACTCAGCCCGCTCATGTCCCCCGGCGGCTGGGATGCGCAGCTCCAAAGGGCCCGGTTCTCCGGAATAGACCACGTCGTGCATGATATACCAGAAGAGCCAAAGCAGCAGACTTCCTTGATTATGAGCCAGGCTGTGGACGACATGTTCTATGCACGCCTCTCCCCGCTCTCCGAGATAGCGAGCCTTGCACCGACGCCAGAACCGTTGCTCATCATTGGAGGCCAAACACCTGCGACTTTCAAAATTATCAAGGAAATGAAGAAGCTGCTACCTCGTCAGTGGAGGCAGAGGCTGCGTCTGGTGGACTGCATCGATAACCTCATGGCTGAGGGTCTCGCTGGCCGCTCGGACGTGATTTGTCTGCAGGAGCTGGACAAAGCTTTGTTTACCACCCCGATGACTTCGAAGCGCCTGGATATTCTTCAGAATCTACTGATCAAGGTGAAAAATCTCTTATGGGTAACAAGCGCCCAGACCTCGAGCTCGATGACTCCCAGAGCCACCATGTTCCGAGGCATCACTCGTGTCATGAAGGGCGAGGTCCCGCAGATTAACACTCAAATCGTGGGTATCGAGCCTGTCGGATCGGCTTCCAGCAACGCAAGAAGCTTACTTGAGGCATTTATACGACTCCAGTCTGATTATACTCACGACGCGGCCAACATCGATGTCGACGACGCAGGTGGCACTAATCCGCAAGCTCTGTGGTCGCATGAGTCCGAGCTCGATGTTCTCTCGAACGGTGCTATTATGATTCCCCGTGTCAAGTTGAACAAATCTCTCAATGATACTTATAATGCGTCTGCAAGGACAATTTCTAAGCGGGTTGACACCAGTTACATCCCGATCCAAGTCATGACTGGGCCGGCCAAGGTTTCGCTTCAACCTGTCGATGAGATGGTCGGACAAGTCAGCTCCAGCAAGCACCTTGATTCAACAGTCCAAATCCAAGTCAAATCCACCCTACACATCCCTCAGTCATCGGACGGCACCAGTTTATACTTAATCTGCGGTCGGACACAGTCAGCAGAAGGAGCCGACGCGAGCTCGATTTCTGTAATTGCTCTGTCTCCCATCAATGCGTCGATAATCCATGTTCCATCAGCAGCAGTCTCCTTCATTGAAGAGAGCGACTTAACCCCAAAGATCCTCGTGCGAATTTTCCAGCACCTCTCAATGCAAGCCGTTGAGTTTGCGCTTGAGCGCAAAGGCCAACACAAATCGGCAGCTTTGATCTATGGTGCCGATGAAACGATTGCCGAGCTGATTTTGGCAAGACATGGCCTACGTGAGAAGAACGTCCACTTTGCCTCTTCGCGCACTTCTACTCCTGAGAGCTGGCTGAAGATCCATCCGCTATGCAACAAATTGACCATGAGCCAGATACTGCCGTTTGGTGTTGGGGTATTCATTGATTGCCTTAGTACCACCGAGTCTGATGATGCGCGTCGGCTCATCCCATCTTGCTTGCCCGCCTCTTGCACAATACGCCCGCTGGACGCCAACCTCTTTTTGGAAATGTCACAATGCTCTGTAGCGGTGCTTAACGGGGCTTATTCCTATGCCAAGACGCAGATGAATCATAGCTCTAGGCAAAACGACAGCATCGACGTTCTACCCGCGACAGAGCTTGTTGGTAAACCCAGCCAGGCGCTATTACACAGTGTCTACATCACCAATTGGCAGAACCTTGGTTCTGCTTTGCTCACAATGCCACCCATCAAAACCCAAGACCTGTTCCAGAGCGACAGAACCTACCTCATGGTAGGTGCAGCAGGCGGAGTAGGTACATCATTGTGTCGTTGGATGGTGCGCCATGGTGCGCGACATGTCATCGTCACCAGCCGCAACCCCAAAGGCGACCCGACCATGCTCAGCGAGGCGAAGCAATACGGCGCCACTGTTCGAGTCGTTTCAATGGATGTTTGCGACAGGCGCTCTGTTGAGGCAGTTGTCGGCATGATCCGTGCTACCATGCCGCCTATTGCCGGTGTTTGCAATGCTGCCATGGTCTTGTGTGACAAACTCTTCCTGGATATGGACGTCGATATTTTAAACAACACCCTCGGTCCAAAGGTAGACGGCACTGAAATCCTCGACTCAATTTTCTCTGAGGAGGCTCTTGACTTCTTCATCTTGCTGGGGTCAACCGCTACTATCGCGAACAACATAGGTCAGTCAAACTACCACTGCGCAAATCTCTACATGGACAGCCTAGTCGCCCAACGGCGCTCTAGAGGTCTTGCAGCATCCATAATCCACATTGGCTACATTTGCGATACTGGGTACGTCGCCCGTCTTGGTGATGACGCGAAAGTGCACAGCAACCGAGACGTCATGCGAGCCACGACACTCTCGGAGACTGATGTGCACCACGCTTTTGCTGAAGCTGTACGCGGAGGTAGCCCGGGCAGTCCGATTGGCTCCTACAACATCATCATGGGGATTGATCCACCTACAAAATCCCTAGACTCAAGCCGACGAAAGGCGTTGTGGCTTTCGGATCCTCGCCTCGGTCACATGGTACCCTACAGTGCATCGGCCGACCAAGCGGTTACTTCTGAGCAAGCGGTATCCTCGTCAGGTAGTATAGCGCAGCAGGTCATTGAAGCATCTACAGATGACGAGGCTGGTTTATTCATTCAGCAGGCATTTGCTAGCAGACTGGAGACTGTTCTGCTGTTGGCGCCCGGCAGCATCGGGGAGGACGGTGCCGGGAGACCCGTGACTGACTTGGGCATCGACTCGTTGGTGGCCGTCGAGGTCCGTACCTGGTTCCTCAAACAGCTGCGTGTTGATATGCCAGTGATGAAGATACTAGGCGGCAGCACAATTGGACAGCTCTCTACTCTGGCGGCCAAGCTTGCGCGGCAAGGTGCGAAGAAAGACGGCCAACAGCAAGTGCCAAAAACTCCGCTCCAGAATGAGATAAGCAAGGCGAGTTCAGACACTGCTGGCAAAGGTAGAACTTCTCAAGACGTCAAAACTGTCGATGCAGTCACTCAAGGCACATCATCATTGACGCCTGCAGCCTCCGACGGGGGCGAATCCACGTCAAACCCTACCCCGAGCAGCAGCGTCTCTGAAGTAGGCGACAGTTTGCAAGATTCCCGCCACCATTTTTCCGAAGGCAACAGCGCTTCCACCGTGAGTAGCTCAAGCGATTTTAATTCAGATCCTGGAGAGGAGAGAAACACGCGCAAAGACCTCCCCTCAGACGGTCACGCAGACACGGTGCGTCCAAGCATAGTGCGCGAGGCGCAAATGTCACCCGCCCAGTCGCGCATCTGGTTCTTGTCCAAGCACATGGCCGAGCCAGACGCGTACAACATGGTCTTTCACTACCGCGTCCGCGGCCACCTGAGCATGGTCCGTCTCCGCCACGCCATGCAGGCCGTGACCAGCCACCACGAGTGTCTGCGCATGTGCTTTTACACCGACGAGGGCAGTGGACAGCCGATGCAGGGACTGCTGGCGTCTTCCGGTTTCCAGATGCGACATGAGCCCGATTGCGATGAGGAGCGCACGCAGAGAGAGCTGCGCAGACTTAAGACACGTGCGTGGAGCATCGAGAGTGGAGAGACACTGGAGCTCGTGGTGCTTAGTCGTCCAGGTACTGAGGAGGAATACTCGCTGCTCTTTGGGTACCACCATATTATAATGGATGCAATTAGTTGGTCTATCTTGTTGAAGGACTTGGACAAGGCGTACCGGATGCTGCCGCTGGACAAGGCTGCCGCTGGATCACACCTTGATCTGACGGAGATGCAGCTGCAACAGGAACGCGATGGCGTGTGGGATGAGTCTTTGAACTTCTGGAAGATGGAGTTTGAAACGATCCCCGACATTTTGCCATCGCTTCCTGTGAGCTTGCCATCCCCCCAGCGAGCCAACGTCGGAACGCACCGAGTACTGCGGGAGTTTCCCCGGGAACAAGGCGACGCCATCAGAAACACTTGCAAGAGTCTCCGCATTAGCCCATTTAGCCTTCACATTGCGGTCCTGCAGGTTATTCTTTCCCGTCTGGCCGGTATCGAAGATGTCTGCATTGGCATAGTCGACGCCAACCGCAACGACCCCCGCGCGTCCCAAATGGTGGGCTGCTTCGTTAACATGTTGCCCATCCGGGCTCGCCTTCCAGGCACAGCCACCCTCGCACAAGTCGCTAGGACCGCGTCTTCCAAAGCGCTTTCCGCATTTGCGCACGGCGCGGTCCCCCTCGACAAGATACTCGACAGTGTCAAGGCCCCGCGCCCGGCGGGCAGCACGCCGCTGTTTCAGGTTGCCCTTAACTACCGCCCAGCGACCTCGATTGCCCACCATCAACCACTCGGCGCTGAGTGCCAGATAGAGCTTTTCCCGTACGACATCAAGGATGCGGACAATCCGTTCGAGGTGAGCGTGCTGGTGACCGAAGTGCCCGGCGGCGGGCTCGGGGTTGAGATGTTTTGCCAAAAGGCGACTTTCACCATGGATGGCAGTCGGGCGGTTCTTGAGGCCTACGTCAATGGACTCGGCAGTTTCCTGTCCGATACGTCCCAGAGTATCAGCAACTGTTCAATCTATGCAAAGGCCGAAATTGACCTGGCGCTAGAGCTCGGCAAGGGGCCGCCACTGCAGTCTGGATGGCCTGCCACGTTATCGGAGCGAGTGATAAAAATATGCCAGCAGTACCCGGCCAAGCCCGCAATCAAAGATGGTCAGGTAGAGCTGTCATATGCTGAATTACAGTCGAGAGTGGATGAGGTCGCCAGCTCAATCATTTCTACAGGCTGCGGGGCCGGTTCCCGCGTGGCAGTTCAGTGCCAGCCGTCCATTGACGCCATCGTCGCCATGTTGGCCATTCTCCACGTCGGCGCCGTCTATGTACCTCTCGACACCAGTTTACCCGATGCTCGACACTTGGCTCTCGTGTCAAACTGCTCCCCAAGCCTCATTCTCTACCACGCAGCTACGGCAGATCGAGCCCGGAGACTCAGCGCCGCGCTCAGCGCGCCTGGCTACGAACCACCCCACGAGCTACTCGTCGACAGCCTGCCATCCCCTCAGACACAGTCAGCAGCACCACTACGCGCCGAACCAGACGTTCCTGCCATTCTACTATACACCAGCGGCACAACAGGTACCCCCAAGGGCGTCGTGCTCACCCAGGGCAATTTTCGCAACCACATTGCTCTCAAGACGGGCATTCTCAACCTGGGCCGCGGCGAAAGCGTCCTGCAGCAGAGCTCTCTCGGTTTCGACATGTCACTTGTGCAAACGTTTTGTGCCCTAGCCAGCGGCGGCTGTCTTGTCATTGTGCCATCCGAGGCGCGGCGAGACCCTGGGGAACTCACCAGCCTCATAGCGCGTCACGGAGTATCTCTGACCATTGCAACGCCGTCAGAGTACCTCGCGTGGCTGCAGTATGGATCTGACTCGCTCACCGAGGCCGCGGAATGGAGATGCCTGTGTATGGGCGGCGAACCGATCTCGCAGATACTCAAAGACGAGCTGCGCCGTCTTGGGCGCAACGACTTGATACTGACCAACTGCTACGGGCCGACAGAAACAACGGCGGCGGTTTCTTTCCAGACTGTCTCCCTTGAAGCAGACAGTCCCGGCTTCCCGGTTGAGAACGATCTGGCCAGATACGCCGTGGGTAAAGCGCTTCCGAACTACTCGATCCGGATCATGGACTCCGCCAGCAGATGGCTTCCTGCGAATCACACTGGCGAAATCGTCATTGGCGGCGCTGGCGTGGCCCTGGGCTATCTCGGCCTTCCGCAGGAAACCCAGACCAAGTTTGTCCAAGTCCGTGGTCAAGGCGAGCGATTGTATCGTACCGGCGACAAGGGCCGTCTGCTTTCCGACGGTACTTTACTCTGCTTCGGGCGCATCGAAGGTGACAGCCAAATTAAGCTCCGCGGTCTCCGCATCGAGCTCCAAGAGGTCGAGGCCGCTGTCGTCCAAGCATCACAAGGCCTTGTCCAAGCTGCCGTCGTATCGCGCCGCGAGGACATGCTTGTCGCTCACTGCACGCTGTCAGCATCACACCAAGACGCCACCCTCGGCGAGCAGCAAATCACCACGATACTGCGCCGCCTCTCCACCCTCCTCCCCCAGTACTCCGTCCCTGCCACCATCGCCATCGTCCCCTCACTACCGACCACTGCCAACGGCAAGCTTGACCGCAAGGCCGTTGCTTTTTTCCCTCTAGCTTCGCCCAACCACGCTGCAACCGCATTCGTCGGCGAGAAGATGACGATTCGCCAAGGCGAGCTGCGCCTCCTCTGGGAGCGCGTTCTGTCCCGCGATGGTCCACGTATCACACCCGAGTCTGACTTTTTCCTCCGTGGCGGCAACTCGCTGCTGCTGATGAAGCTGCAGGCTGCTATTCGCGAGTCCATGGGCGTGCGCGTCCCGACAAAAGCACTGTATCACGCCAGCACGCTGAGCGCCATGGCGCAGTGTGTGGTGGCGAAGCGCGAGGAGCAGCTCGAGGAGAAAGAGGTTAACATTGACTGGGCGGCCGAGGTAGTTGTGCCCGCATCGATGCGAGCGCAGGTTGACAAACTGTCCTTGTCTGAGACGACGTTGTCGAGAAGTGTGGGAAAGACCACCGGACTGGAAATACTTCTGACGGGCGCCACGGGGTTCCTCGGAGGGCAGCTCCTCCTGCGTCTGCTGCAGGCGCCCGAGGTCAACAAGATACACTGCATCGCTGTTTCGAGCGACGAGCGGCATCTTCTTGAGCAGCAGAAGAACGCCAAGATCGTGTACTACACCGGCAATATTGCCGCTTCAGGCCTCGGTCTCGGTCCTAAGGACAAGACGCATCTCGAGCGGGTTGTTGACATCATCCTCCACGCGGGATCCATGGGTCACTGCCTCAACACGTACTCGACCCTCGCCGCACCCAATCTCGCATCCACCAAGACTCTGTGCTCCCTGGCCCTTTCGCGCTCTCCGCCTATCCCATTTGCCTTTGTGTCCTCCAACCGCGTTGTACTACTAACTGGCAGCCCATCGCCACCGCCCGGTTCCGTTGCCGCGTTCCCGCCGCCCGCAGATGGCACGCAAGGCTACACGGCGAGCAAGTGGGCTAGCGAGGTGTTTCTCGAGCGTCTGTCGACCAGCGTCCGGCAGGCGCGAAAGGGCGGGGTCGCTGTGCCGTGGAAGGTCGCCATTCACCGACCATGCGCGCTGGTCAGCGACGAGGCGCCCAACTCGGATGCACTCAACGCCATTCTCCGCTATTCAGCGTCCATGAGGTGTGTGCCGTCGCTTCCAAGAGAGCGGGCCCGCGGGTTTTTAGATTTTGGGCAGGTAGACCAGGTGGTGGAGGAGATGGTCGGGGACGTGCTCGGGCTCGTCGCGGAGGGCCGTGATGAGAGTCCTGGAGTAACGTATAAGCACCACTCTGGAGGCGTCAAGGTCCCAATTCATGAATTTCGGGAGCATATGGAGTCTGTGTACGGAGAAAGTTTCGAGAGTGTTGACCTCTCGAAGTGGATTGCTCAGGCGGTGGATGCTGGCATGGATCCACTAATCAGTGCCTATCTGGAAACCTTTTTGGACACTGACGAGCCGATGAGCTTTCCGTACATGGGAGAAGAAATTGCGTAATGCTGTTTTTTTTTCGTTCTATCAGTTCAGATTCTATTTAGCTTTCAATATAATGTGTCAAGTTACCTAGGCGTGCACCGTTTTGCCGCTTTCATTTACCTTGCGCCCACCCCGCCCCCAACCCAAAAAGGTCCATCCATAACACCTTCCTCGGTGATCATCCAGTTCATCAAGTCCAGTGTCTCGTTAGCAGAATGAAACATCATGTCGGGCATCTGATGTCAAAAGGTAAGTACAGAGAAACGTTGCAACAAAGAGGAATCTTACATGTGAGTCGTAGCCTTGGTTCATCCCATTTGGGGTCGCTAACGCTGTTGCGTATGTGCTGTCAATACCAGAGCTCGAAATCTTGCCGCTGGTCCCGGATATGCACATCTTCTCCAGACTAGGTAAGCAAACGTCCAGCGCGTCCTCCACAGCTCGGAGTATCGCATGCCGAACGTCATCTGACCCCAGACCATGCTGTAAGCTATAGATCTGTGTTGTGATCAAACAGATAAACAAGTACCCCTTCACATTAGTCTCGCCGGCATTGATGCACTGCAGGGTAAAGTGTTTGGCATCTTCAAGCACAGAAAGGAGATCAGGCCGCAACATGGCCGGGCCGAGGCTTTCTTGCTCCCGAAGCTGCGTCTTGAGCTCCAATGCCACAGTCAGGTTTGCGTGAAAAGCGGCGGAGCGAAAGAAACCAGCGGCAGACCCGCAGCGAGTGAATCGACCAAACTTGTCTGCCGCAGATGGGCTCGCAAAGCCGTGGACAGCCCCGGGACCGCTACCCAGCGGGACACTGTGCCAGGATAGGCTTGCGGCGCGCCATATGCGGAGGGCCGCATCGACAGTCGCCTGCCTTGAGAATGCGTAGGCTGTTTCGTGTTGTCCTTTATCAAGAAATGGGACGTGCAGCGATGAAATATACCGGTGAACAATGACATCTAGAGCATTCGTGTCAAATCGCGGAGATGACGCCGGAGATACCAGTTTAGCACGTGTCAGTGTGCGACAGACGTCTTTGTATATCTCCCGCAGCCCCTGGTCTAGCTTTTGGGTTTCCTCATACGTGCCTTGTGCATTGGTGTCGTTGAGCATTTTGGCCACTGCTAACCGGAGCGGGAACATTTTTCGGAGCGCAATAGAAATGGTCGTCTGCGTAAATTCCTCGTCGGGTTTCGGCAACGGATCCTTCAGTTCGGGTGTCAACTGGTCATCATCGAAGTTCCCGGGGCAAGGTGCGTCAAAGTCATCGACTGAGACCAGTGGAGGCTTGCCAGCAACGAAGCTGGACTGCAAAGCCAGTTCCAACACGGTGTTCCATAGCCGAATGCACATCTCTTGCACGAGTCGTGGCCGCGACGTGGCAAACTCGTCTGTCGTGTCTCTGTGAATACCCATGTGCATCGCGGTCCGTACAAGAGCGCCAGCAGCAATCCACAGCGCATGGCCCTCAATCCCAATCGCCTCTTGTGCGATCAAGAGCAAGATGCTGATTTGGAGAGACTGGATGTTGAGGCGCGATTTGCTGCCAGGCTCGGATAGGTATGTCTGGGCTTCGTAGACCCATGTCATGGCCGATGCACGCAGAGAAAATGTATCGTCATAGGTAGTAGCTCCAATGGCCAGTACCAACTTGAGCTGTATCAGAAAATCCTTGTCGGGTAGCGTGTCTGACCCGAGCAGCCAGAAAGAATCGTAGTCTCTTCGAAAAGAGGGGATGTGCAGGACCCTGTATAGAGTCTCGGTAGTGTCAAGGTAGGAGTCGACCAGCTCATCGGCCAAATTTTTGGCGGGCAGAGCTGTTGTAGGCGGCGCTGGCCAAATCGGTGCCCTTTGGATTTTTATGTTCTTTGCCAGAGCTTTACACCTGCGCATCATCGAGAGCGCCTTCGAGTTTTCGACTGACAAGTCTGTCGTGATGGTTTGCGCCAGGTCTCGAAACTAGACAGTTATTAGCAATGCAAAGATATAGGCCAAAACCACATAATTTAGGAGCAGTAGAGGCGTACCAAGACAATAATCGTGAGCCAGTGACTTTGGCCAAAGAATCGCGACTTGTGCGTCACGCCGCGGCCGATGGCCATCGTGTTTCCGAAGAATGTGCTTTCGACCGACCGAGCCGAGCACACGTCGCTTGCCAGCGATTTGGGCCCTCGCATCGAGTGTGCTGCAGATGTCGACGGATAGGATTGGGTTGGCTCTGAAGTTGTGGCATGCGAACGGGACGCAGCGTTGGTCAACGCGCCTGGGCGGGGAACCAAGATGGGCGCGTCCGCATCATCCGACGAAGCGTGTCCAGACGCTGACGAGACAAGTCCCGGGGTTGATGAAGGCGTTAGCCTTTGTTGGCTTACAGACGACCGTCTTCGCGGTGGCCGCGCAGGATCAATAGGCAATGTGTCCTCGTAGACGCAGTCCCTCTCTGGATTCTTTGAGCGTGAGCGCAGGCAGTTTCGACAAGGGTGCTGACGGTCGCATTTGAGCTTGCGCTTCCGACAGACGACACAGGATCTATTCGTGCATCCGGATCAGATAATTCTCGCAAATGATCGGCCAGGCGACTTACACCAACGGGCGACCAGGCCCGGCCTTGGTTGCTATTTGCATGGTAATGTGCCGTTCATGTTGGGCACAAGAGTTTTAGCAAGATGATGATGTATTCCCTAGCTTCTGCGTAGGTGGCTTATAGCCCTAAGAGTGCTGTGCTGCTGTGCACGTGCTATGCACGTGACAATATGCCTTATCGCCTATAGCAGCGACCTCGCTGTCAAATAAAACCAAATAACCTTACCCTATATATAGATAAACTAATTACACTCTACTATATATAAAGATATCTCCTCTAAAGCTAAGCTAAATTATAGGTATATATAAGTCCTATAAATAAAAAGAAGAAACTAAATAATCTTACTCTATATATAAGTAAAAACTAATTATACTCTACTATATATAAAGATAATTCCTTTATACTAAAGAATCCTTATACTTCTATTCTATCTACCTTATCTATCTTATCCTTATCTATATCGTTAGCTAGCTCTAGTACCTCTATATTCTACCTAAGTTCCTCTATATTTGGCTTAATAGGCGCTAAGCCTAGTACACCTATATCTATATCCTTAGGATTAGTAAACTAACTATCTTTAAGACTAGAGAACTAGCCTTTATCTATTCTAAATATATACTACCTTTAATCTTAGATTAGCTTAACTAGCTTTAGCTACTATAGTATAGGCTTCTATCTAGGCTTTAACTTTAGCTTTACTATTTTAATTACTACTTTAGTCACTTTAGTAGCTATACTTATCTTAGTTATAAGGAATACTATACTTACTATATCCTTAGCCTTTTTTATTATTATATACTATATAAGGTTACTATTAAATTCTAGCTTTAGTATTAGTCGCTATATAAATATACGCTTTACCTACTAGTGTATATAGCTCTCTAGGCCCTCTATTATAGGGATATCTAGGGTATAGTTTACTATACTAAGGTAATAGAATATACTAAGGGCTATATAGGTCTATTCCTTAGGTTATATACTAGCGTTATTAACTATTTTTTCTTATATTATTTTATATATAACCTTTAGTATAGTAGTAGTAGTTAGGTGGTTTATACACTATATATTAAGAAGCTTATATTTAAATATAGAGATAGTGTTAAGTAGGTATTTACTAGACTCTTATATAGCTATTAGTATATTAATATACGCCTATATAGATATAACCTCCTATTACATAGTAGCTATACTTATCTTTATTATCTAGTATATAAAGTTAATACTATATAAGACTATATTAGGCTTATCTATAAGGATATAAGCTATAACTCTATTAATCTAATCCTTTATAGCCTTTACTATCTCCTAACCTAGTTAGGGTCTTTAGAGTTAATCCCTCACTATAGTAGCTATCTTTCCTATAATATATATTAGCTCCCCTATATAGCTCTTAAGCGGCTTAGTACCGCCTTCTAGGTATACCACCTTAATAAAGGTAGGTAGTAGTATTATAAACTATCTAGTATCCTAGTATAGCTCTACTAGGGTGATATTTATTCTATCAACTAAGTCCTTTAAGTAGGCAAGTTCCTAGTATATTATCTTATTATCCTTCTCTAAGGCGTCTATAATTCCTTATATCTTAACTATATATTCTTATAACTTATTAGTAATATTAACCCTATTTACTATATATAAGTTACTTTAAACTATATTATATATATCCTCCTATAAGCTATATAAGCGCTTATATTCTACCTTAACTAGTATAATATTATACCTAGCTACTCTCTATAGTACTACTAGCTTAATATTAATATAGCTATTAGATTATATAATAGGGGGTAGTAGCTTAGCTACTAGCTAAGGAGGTATTTACTATAGCTATATATAAGTAAGGTAGTTAATATTGCCTAGGTTTTCCTTCTTACTACTATATATAATTACTAACTTAACTTACCTAATATCTCTAATAATCTTTAACCTTTACTACTCTATATTAGTTAACTCTATCTCCTATACTTTATTATCCTATTATCTCCTTTTCTTACTATAGAGTGCTATAAGCTTTACTATTAATTCTATTATATAATCCTTTACCTATTCCTTTATCTTTAGCGCTATATTAAACTTAGTTATATAGGGCTTAACTCCTATAAGTACTCTCCTAAGATTCTTATTCTCTAGATACTATTTTATAGTATAAGCTTTATCTATACTATAGACTACTATAATAACTACTATCTATATAAGTGTCTTTAGCTTTAATATATTATATTTAGTTATTAGTAGATTATTAGTATTTTTATAGCTAAAGGTATATAATTACTATATACCTAATATATATTACTTAAGGTATACTACTATAAGTAGGATATTTTAATTTAAGTATAATACCTACTATATAATAAAAGCTCCTAATAATAGCTAGAATTTAGTGTTTAGTAGGTTAAACAGCTTCACTAGCTTACCTACTATATTATATAAGGCTTTTAAATTAACTTTATTATACTATATAGGTATAGGATCTATAATATCTTTTAGTATCTATATATAATAAAGCTTTATAAGCTTAAGGTCTACTAGTAAGGGCTTACTTAGTATAGCTAGTATAGTTAATAGATAGGAGGCTAATATATAGAAGCCTTCTTCTTTTATTAGGTTATTAAGTAGATCTTAATACTTTATCTTCTTATACTTATAGGCTTTATATAATACTACTTTTACTAATAAGCTTATTATATTATATTTTACTAATAAGCTTACTATATTATATATATAGATAAGAAATAAAAATTAAAAGATAGAAAGAAATAGCTATTTACTAAAAAAAATAATAATATTAATACTAAGAAATAAAGGAAGTAGAAAGTAAGCTAGAGAGGGGGGGGGGAGAGGTTTTATAAACACTATACTACTAGGTAGTCTAATAATAAATAGCGTTTATTTAACATCTAATCTTCTAACACTACCACTATATATTTACCTAGCTCTCTAGTAGATAACCACTTATTATAACTCTTATCTAGATTATAATATTATACTTAGAAAAATCATATACTATCCTTATACTTCTTATTTATTATCTAGATAATTTTATAGTCCTTTATATAAAGCTATAATAGCTTAGGTATTATAGTATACTTATATAGTTCTTTAGCCTATAGAGTTATATAGTTAGCCTCTTTAATAGCTATCTATATATCTACTAGTAGCCTATTAGATTCTACTAGTAGCCTATATACTAGCTCTAAGTAGTTGACCGAAATTACTAGCTAGATACATAATATAGCAGGTAGCGCTAGTCAGTATATAACATAGCTAATATACTCTATAATATAATAAAGTCCTATAAATTACTTCCTAAATTTATATCCTAGGTTATTAGCTATAGTATATCCCTTATATAATCTAAGATATACTATATTACTAACTATAAAGAAGTAAGTTATATACTACTAATTATAATAGTTCTTTATTATTACTATAGTAATAATAAAGGTATTATATACTAAGACTCTAGCTACCTTATAGTTTAGTTTTACTAATATACTACTAATTAAGTAGTCTAGTATATTTATAGGGTTAAATCCTTTAATAACTTTATATAGTAAGTACCCTATTAATATAGATTATATACTATTAATTTAAAAGATTAACTATAGTATAATTAATTCCTATTATACTAGTTTCTCTAAGCTAGTAATATAGACTTAGATAGCTAAGGATATTATCTAGATTACTTATTCTATCTAGCTATCTATCTATAGGTAGTATACTATAGTATATATAAGCTTTATATATATCTATTTCTATATATACTACTATAGTACTACTATAAACTTTAGGTCCCTATCTAAGAGTATAATCTTAAGGATACCTTAGCCTTTATTAAATAGTATATTAAGTAGGATTCATACTACCTCTACTATATTAGATATATCCTTTAGGGGGGCTACTAATACTAACTTACTAAATTTATAAACTACTACTAATATTACTATATACCCTTATTCTAAGAGTAATAGTACTAGTATAAAGTTAATTAAGATATAGTAGTATAGTATAGGCGCTAGTAATAGTAGCTATAGGTTCCTATATAGTATATATACTTGCTTATAGTATTCCTAGTACTTAGTATAACACTATAAAAACTCTTAAAAATACTTACTACCTTTATATATATAGTATTACCTTAGTACTAGTTTAAGCTTATTATATATTATATAATTACTAATATAGATAGCCTTAAAGATATCTTATTCTATAGTATATAGGATATATAGCTTATCTAGGTAATTTATAACTACTTTCTATAAAAGCCTATCCTTAATCTTAAATAGGAGCTTAGCTTTATTATTAGCGGCTAACTTATTATTATGTATAATAGTATCCTATATATATGCCTAGACTAGGTCCTCTTAGTATCTATAATATAGCTACTCTTTAAATTCTAGGTTTATACTAATAAGGCTTATATATAGTATAGGCGCTACTATAAGCTATACCTTTAGGAAGTTCTTATTTATATAGTATACTACCTAGGGGCTATTAAGCTATAGCTTAGCGCGATTATTAGGTATATTGTCTAATAGGCTGGTCTACTTTAGGTCTATATAAAGGGGCTATATAGATAGCCTACTTAATATGTCTAGGATAATATAGTCTATACCCTTATAATATATAACTCTTATATCTATATTACTAGTATACTCTATAGCCTATATAATTTTCTTATTAATAACTTACCTACTTATTATATTAGTAATATTAAGTTACTTATCTAGTTAAATAATAGAGTAGTAGTTAATAAAGTATATTATTAGTAGCTTATCTATTATATTAATTATATATTAGAGCTTTCTTAATACCTAGATATAGCTATATACTTCTATCTTTATAGCCTAGTACCTCTTTTCCTTATTTAATAATATATAAGAAAGAAATATAACTAGTTTAACCACTATATATAGTAGGTAGCTTACTACTTTTCTATCCTTAGTAATACTAGTTAGGGCTATCTCTTATATATAGTATACTATAACTCTAATACTAGTCTTTACTATATTAATGTTAAAGAATAGCTACCTATATATAGTAAAGTATACTAGGGTATAGTGCTATATAAGAGCTATCTTTAGTTACTTAAAGCTATATAGCTCTATTTATATTAGAAGGGATAGTGTATTCTAACCGGCTTAGTCTTTATAAGCTTACTATTAGGCTTAGGCCTATTATATATAATATACCTTACCTAGTAGTGTAGTTATGGTCTTTTATACTCTTATAGCTTACTATAGCTAGGTCTTATATTCCTATAATAGCTCTATAATTATAGTATAGCATGGTATATTATACCTTAAAGCTCTAACGAAGCCTAAGAGCGTCTCTAATTCCTTTAGTGTTATAGGAAATTTAAGCTTATATACTATAACTAGCTTATTATCTATTATACTAAGGCTAAGGCTATTAACTATTTATCTAAGTATAATAACTAATATATATATAATATAGGATTTC
>NW_006271975.1:33271-49863 GCF_000225605.1 Cordyceps militaris CM01 | reverse complement strand
TAAGGTCTAATTAATATATTACTATATAATAAGGCCTAAAAGACTTCCTAGACATAATATAAGTACTCTTTAAAGCTAGTAGACCTTATAAAGATATTATTATAGTATAATAAGCCCTTAGTTTATCTTAGAATCTTATCTATATACTACTATATATAGATATTACTATTCTTATAGCCTATAATAGGTACCTAGAATATATATTAGCCTCTATATATAATAATTATAAATACCTATATTAAGTCTAAATATAGTTACTATTAATAGTAAAATACTATAGTGTTAATAATAGTAATATACTTAGTATAGGCTAACTTACTTATAATAGTATCTTATTATTGTATAGGGTATATATTACTTAAGGCCTATTTATTTAAAGGCCTTATATCTACTACTATACACCCTTTCCTCTTATTACCCTATTCTTATTAGATAATAAAGATAGGGAATATAAATAGCACTTATATATATATATATTCTAGCTTACCTTTAGTAATAAGATTGTTGACTATTATCTAAATAATCTTCTATTCCTTAGGACCCTATAGATATACCTTATAGCGATATAAGAGCGTCTCTTCCTAGCCTAGCTTTAGGCGTACATATATATATTCCTCTAGGGGTACTATAGTAAAGCCCTTATCCTTAAAGAGTACTATATAGTCTATAACTAGCCTATATAGAGCTATATTTTACTATTATAAGCTATTATAATAGATATTAATACTAATAGGATATATAATTATATTTATCTTAAGGGCTTCTAATACTATAGTAAATTTACTATTTTCTATTTTACTAACTACTACTAGCTCTATTACTAAGTTAGCTTACTATAGTTTAATAGTATATACCTAGGCCTTTAGGTATAGGAGGTATAGCTACCTAAGCCTTATATATTTATATAGCTTTATATACTTTAGTAAGTTATTATATACTAGTATATAGTATATATCTTATTATATTATAGTAAAGAAGGCTATAATATTAGGTATTATTTAAGGTTTGTATATATACTATACTTATTTAGCGCCTTTAGTAGCGTTATATTAGACTAGTATTAATATAGTCTTTCTTAGTATTAGGACGATATATAAGTTAGCTTTAACCACTACTATACTATATTACGCTTAAGCCTATATACTTATTAGTATACTTATATATTAGTAGCTATATAAGATTACCTTTTATTATATAATTAATATATTTATTTATAATAACCCTAATATATCTATACTAAGTAGTATATTAGCTTTTAACTTAAGTACTATAGTTATATTAATTATTTAATATATTATAGCTAGTATACTATCCTACTATATACTAGGAAGATATAGTAGAAAGTATATATACTTTATTACTATATACTAAGCTTACCCTATACTATATAGTTATACTAGCTATACTTTTATAAGTAGGGTTAAGTTAAGATAGTTCTTAGCTAGCTATCTTTTATTTGCTAGTATAACGCTAGAGTTAGTATTAGCATATATATTATAAAGTATACCTAGTATATTTAGGTCTAGGTAGACCTAGAAGTGTAGGTATAACTAGCTAGAACCTTATAGTACTTAAGTTATTAGGCTATATATAACTATTACTTAAATAATCTATAGGGGTGGTTATAATCTAGGAGATATATTCTAGAAGATATAATATATAGTTAGTAGTACTATATTATATTTAATATATATACTTATAGGAGGGTTATTATAAGGAATATTAAAGTAAGTGAAATCTTAATTATTTAAGCTAGTAGTTATATTTAGATAAGCTATATATATATATTTATATAAATTATTACTAGAACTAAAGGCTTAACTATAGATATAGCACTTAGTTATACCTTATATAGTAGTAATAAAGTAAGTATTAATAGTCTCTTCTAGCTTTTTAGCTAAGGCGTATACTACTATAGCTTATAGATTATTAAAATAATCTACTAGGCTATATTCTTTTTCTTCTAATAGTATATCTATAGACTAGTTATCTCCCTAGGTTATACCTTAATCCTCTATTTCCTTATCTTACTAGTATATGCCTACTATCTATTATAGCCTACTACCTTAATTATATCTACCTTAGTTATATAGCTAGTATAGAGTATAATATAGGGGATATATATTATTCCTATACTTACTATAGTTATTATTATTTTTTCTAAAGCTATTTATATTCTATATACTACTACTAACTTAAGGCGGGATACCTATATTACTATAGAATAGTCTAGAGGGGGTTACCTATAGGGCCTTCCTTATATCTTATAGCTACTATATATAGCTTTAGCCTTACTATATATATACTAGGGGTAGGGATTGCTAGCTATCCTAATAGCTATTTAACTACCACTATCCTTACTATCTATTATAAGACTAGCTATAGTTATTATATAGCCTAGATAGGTACTATACTACCTAATCTAAATATAGTATATAAGACATATTATTCCGCTTCTACCTTATAAGATCTTTTATTATATCCTATTACTCTTATAATACTGTTATAAGCTATAAGGCTGTGGTATTTAGTACTAGTAGTAGTAGTAGGCTATAGATTATTAGGTTAAAAGAGTTATATACTGTCTAAAGCTATACTTACTAGCCTAATTTATAAGCTTATATATCTTTTAATACTTATAGGGTGTATATTTTAATACTATAGCTATTATATATATCTATTAAAGTATATTAGGCCTTTACTAGGTCTTTAGTAGCTTTTACTATTAACTTTTACTATCTTTTAATAAGACTAGTATAGATATCCTTTATAGATATATTATAAAGTAGTTATTAGTCTACTATAATAAGGTAGCTATTATACTATTAGGCAGCTTTACTATATAAATAGGTTACCTAAATATCCTTAACCTATTACTTACTATAGCTAATAATATACTACTTAAGCTAGTCTATAAATATATAAATATAGATAAATATTAGATTTTTAGTAGCTCTTATAACTTAACTAGTCCCCTATTTATCCTAATATTAGAAGTCTAGATTAAAAAATCTAATATTATTTTTATAAAGCTTAGTTAGCTTAAGCTTACTAGCTATTACTATTATTACTATAGATACCGCTAGCGTCTCCTTATAGTAATATACTAGGGTTAGTTTTATAATAGCTACTATCTATACTAAGGCCACTAGGGAGAGTATACTAATATCCTATAGTAGGGGATTACTAGAAGGGGGTATACTTTCTATCTAGCTTACTTAATAGCTTACTTAATAGCTTATTTAATAGCTTACTTAATAGCTTATTTAATAGCTATCTACTTATAGATTTAGGGTTATCTACTATCTAGTGTTTATCTATATATAATAGGATAAGCTAACTTCTCTAAGCTAAGTAATAAAATTTAAGAAGTTTAGGAAGGATATTAATAAGGGGGTTAAATAGGAATAGGTCTATATTAGGAAGGTGCCTAGTAGGCTAAATATATATACTTAGCTTCCTTCCTTTTACTATATTTATTCTTTAGATAAGCTAACGACTTAGGTCTATATTGCTTATCCTCCTACTTCCTACCTTTCCTACTCTTCTTACTATATTTATTCTCCTCCTTAATATAGCTTAGGTCTTATTAGGGATAGCTTTATATAGGCTTAGTAGATAAGCTACTTTATAGGGACTATATAGTTTCTTATAGGTATATATATATTTATATAAGTTCTCTAGGCTCTTAGAATAGTATATACTATACCTAAGTTAGGGGGAGTCTCTTCTTACTTATCTATCTAGTCTTATATATATATAATATAGGCTAGCTAGCTTATAATATAGGCTAGATAACCTTTATCTATTTCTATATATAGTAGCTTAGTGTTAATATACTACTTAGCTTATTAAAACTAATATATTTTAGCTAGTATTTAAGTTAACTAACTTAGCTAGATCTACTTTTATAATACTAGTATTAAGGGGGGGGGGGAAATATAGTTTAGATTAAATTAAGGGGGGATATAGTCTAGTATGTTAGCTATAGCTAATTATAGGTAGGAAAGAAAAAAGAAAAACGAAAATAAATATCACTATTAATAAGAGCTTTAAATTTAATAAATTTTAATAGTCTCTAATAATCCTACTAGTATTACTACTATTTTATTAGGTATAAGAGTTTTAGCAAGATGATAATATATTCCCTAGCTTCTACATAGGTGGCTTATGGCCCTAAGAGTGCTGTGCTGCTGTGCACGTGCTGTGCACGTGACAGTTCAGTCAGCGACCACGCTAGAGTCTAGGATGCTGACGCCGGGTAACTAGCTCATGAATGTAGAGTCCGGTCCGCGAGAATTTTATCTTCACTAATCTAGACACGGGTTTTGTCGGTGAAAAGAACGAACTTTTAGTTGGGAACGTGTAAGCTTTGAAGTGTTGTAGCCTGCCCTGCGCCTCGGTGCATATTTCGTCCAATGACTTCTGTGGCAAGTGCTGTGGCTGGCGAGCGCCACAGAGTCGGAGTCGGCTGGAAAGTCGGGAAATGGTTAGGAGTATGACAGCTTGCGGGCGCTCCTTTTATCAATCTACAACAAAGACGGCAATGTATTTTTGCTATTATACTCTAAATTCTCCAAGGTGTTGTCGTAATTACGATGCGGAAAGCGAGGGATTTTATCCCGCGCGTTGGCCCTTTTATGATTCACTCTCAAGGTGAAGTCGGCTTCGGCCCCGTGCCATGTCGCAAAATCGGTCGCATTTCCCGACTTTGCCACCCGACCTGACCAGTTTATCAGATTGATTAGATTCTGCAAAACCAGCTGACCTCCGTAGACATCCATGAACAAAGAGAGATCTGCTCCGGTATTTGCCGAATCCTTCGATCTGGTAATATGACGAGTTGCAACGTATCTCATTTGATCACGCCGTTACCACCCTGCGCTCAGATTGGCCCGAAGCCGATTTACATTTACTAGCCAAACTCGGGCGCTATTTCCCGATTTCTAAAATGCATGTATAAGACGAAGATCCGGCGCTGCTTCATATCCAAGCAGCAACAAGCTTACCTTTTCAGCCTCCAACTCCCCTACATTGCCGCCCCCCCCCCCCCCGAAATAAAGGGAACTCAAAGGAGGATAGACAAATCAGCGACAACGATGGCAGCCCACGATTCCCAGGCCCTGCAGAGCCAGCCAGAAACCGCCCACCACCGCCGTGAGCCGGGTCTGGATGAGAAGCAGGAAAAACACGCGGATGCGTCCAAAAACACGAGCGACGACCTCTCCAAGGCACCCGATGGCGGCCTCGAGGCCTGGCTAGTGGCGGCAGGCGGCTTCTGCATCTTCTTTTGCTGCCTCGGCTTCTCCAACTCGTTCGGCGTGCTGGCCGACTACTACCTCCAGCACCAGCTTCGCGGCGTCTCGCCCTCCAAAATTGCCTGGATCGGCTCGCTGGCCATCTTTTTGCAATTCTTCTCGGGCATGATTGGAGGGCCGTTGTTTGACCGGTATGGCGCCAAGGCAAGTCCCCTCTTCTCCGGGCTGGCCGTGTTAATGGAGATTCTAATCGCTTGCGCTGCAGGTTATCCGGCCGGCCGCCGCTCTCTACGTCGTCTCGATGATGCTGCTCAGTCTTTGCAAGGAGTATTGGCATTTTATGCTCTGCCAGGCCGTGTTGCAGGGCACTCTCATGGGCTTCTTGCAATTCCCCTCCATGGCCGCTGTCTCGCAATACTTTGATGTGAACCGTGCAGCAGCCATTGGCGTCGCCGTTTCCGGCTCTTCAATCGGCGGCATCATCATGCCCATGGCCTTGTCCAAGATGCTCAATGGCACCAATCTCGGCTTCGGATGGAGCATTCGTGTTATTGGCTTTCTCATCCTCCCCTTTTTGGCGTTTCCTATGTTCGCCATCAAGGCCCGTCTTCCACCACGCTCTCGGTCTTTCTGGCTTTCGGCAGCCTTCAGAGACGCCAGGCTGATTGTCTTGACTATTTCCATGTTTTTTGTATTCATGGGAATGTTCCTTCCTCTCTTCTTCATCCCCACCTACGCCACGATGCGAGGCATGGAGCCGACGCTAGCTGGTTACTTGTCTGCAATCCTCAATGCTTCTTCTACCTTTGGGCGCATCATCCCAGGCATTTTGGCGGACAAGGTCGGTAAGCTCAACGTGTACTCGACCGGAGCACTAGCCACTGCTATCGTCATCTTCTGCATGAGTGAAGCCACAACGAATGCGGCTCTCATCGTGTACTCGATCGTCTTTGGCTTTACTTCTGGCACCATCATATCTGGTGCCTCAGTTGCCTTCACTGTATGCTGTCCAGATGTCAGGGATGTAGGCACCTACGCCGGGATGGGGATGGCCTTAGGTGCTCTTGGAGGGCTTATGGGCCCGCCTCTGGACGGCGTCATGATTGAGCATTACAAAGGCGACTTCTTCCAGGTAGCCATGTTCAGTGGCAGTGTGTGCCTGTTTGGTGCTTTCATTGCATTTGCGAACAAGTGGTTTACGCCGCAGGGTCTGTGGGGAAAATCGTGAGAGGCAACAGGAGCTTCTCACCTAGCGTTGCAGCGCAGAGAGCCTGGCTGTTCTGTAAATTACCTAGACAAAGAATCGCTGACTTTGAGTATTACCTAGAAGATTAATTAGAATGTCATCAAAGAGAAACATTATCCAGTTTTGCACAATTAAATGGCGACAAAACGCCGTCTTGTGACCAGGTAGCGACAATGCAGTAAATACTCAATCGAGGATCAGAGTGGTCGCTGGCTGATTGCCTGAAACATTTCTACAGGAAGATTGTTATCTCTACTGCTCACTTGTTCCAGTCTCCTCCTAGCCTATCCACAGTACGTCGATTACCGCTGCAGGCGTCAACAGCTCGCCACTCCTACGTATTTCCTTCACCGTCGGTGCCATGGGAGCCGGATTCGTCGTGATCATCTATCTATGGGTAGCTCATCCAGCCATTTGAGAAGCGACATTTGTATTGAGAAATTTCCTATGACTATACGATTTAACTGGACCGTGTAAAATTAATTGATTGCGCTATGCTTTGCAGCGCGCCCGAGCAATACATGCAACGACAGGTAGGCTACCACTCCAGTCAAGCACATTGCACTGATGACACCAAAGCCAGTGAGGTACTTTGGGGCGTCTGCAGCCGGGAAAAGGTATGCTCCATAAATCTGAGCCAGGTTTCCCAAGGCGTTGACAAGTGCCAGAGACACAGCTTTCGTCTCGTTGGGCATCGAAGAGAACGTCACAGACGCGTACGACAACGCGAGACCATTGGAAGCCCAGAGTCCCGATGCCATAATGACGAGAAGGGCGTATCTTGCCTTGAAGTTGTACACGGCGCAGATGATGACGGAACAGAGCATCGCGATTGTCATCATAGCACCGAGCATCACGCCTCGCCACTTGGAATGCTTGTCGGCAACATAGCCTATGATGGCTGTTGTCACAAATGCTACACCAAATATAGGAACCGTCATGTACTGCGCATCCCTCGATTCGTAGCCAAGGCCTTTGACCAAGGTCGGGTAGAAGTAAGATAGAGTGGATGATCCAACGATAGCCTATGATGCATTGACAGTTAGAAACCAATCATGTAGCTATGACTGCGACGCAAGGTAGTCTTGTACTTACCATATAGCCAACCACTAGCAGCCACGTTCGCCAGTTTGTCACGCTCAGCTTCAGGGCCTGCAAGTGAGTCAAGTGCGGCTGTTCTTCTGTGCGGTTGCTTCGCGCATCGACTTGCAATCTCCGAATCGCCAGGCTTCTCTCCGCTGCGCTGAGCTTGCGGTCCGACGTGTTGCTCGGGAAGTCTGGCAGAATAAAGACTGCCAGCATGGCAACGCCCAAGGTGCCCGCACCCTCGACGATAAAGAGCCAGCGCCAGCCATGAATACCATGCACATTGTGCAAGCCGGTAGTGATGGCACCGGCAAGGAGACCACCAAAGCAACCGGATAAGATGGCGGCAGAGATGAACACGGCAAAGCGTCTGCTCTGCTCCTCTTTACGGTACCACGACGAGAGAATCATGAGCATGCCGGGGGCAAACCCGGACTCCAGGAGGCCCATGACGAACCGAAAGGCGACAAGAGCGCCGTAGCTGGGAGTAAAGGCCATGCCAATAGTGACGGCACCCCAGAGGAACATAATGGTGGCAAGGTAGCGACTCGGCCGAGTTCGGGTGAGAATCATGTTTGAAGGAACTTCAAAAACGACATAACTAACGAAGAAGGCGGTCAAGGCGATGGAGTATTTGTTGGAATCCAGATTAAGGTCTTTGTCCATTCCGGCGATCTTGGCATTTCCAATACTGAAACACGACGAACGCTCTGTTAGCAATTGAAGCGTAAACGTGGCCAATTGTGAAAACTTACTTAGTTCGGTCCATGTAGGACAACAAGTACATGAACCACATGCATGGCAGAATGTACAAATCAATCTTCCGGACGAGCTTCTTCTCCTGCTCCAATTCTTCTGGGGTCAGCGCAGTATCCATGACAGACGAGTGCTCGGAGGTCTCCAAGACATCATGATGCTCGCTCTCATGTTTCTCCATGCTGATAGAATATAGCGTGTTGTGTTTTTATGAGTCAGGAGATCATGTGAGCCCACTGTTCAGGAGGTTGTAGTAGTATCGCAGGGTTCGTCAAAGTCAACGAACCAGTGCCCCTTTTATCAAGTTTTTCAGCATCTCGCAGCCACGTACTAGACAAATAGTCAAAGGGGAAAATGGTCTCATGGCTGAGAAGTGTTTTTCGATGCCGATCCAGCGTTGGTAGAAAATCGTGGAGACTCCGGAATCCAATGTTCTTGGAAGCTAGTGTTTTCCGGGGTAGTTGCGGGGGAGCTAAGGTTGGATTGTAGGGTACATGAGACCCCTCTCGAGCCCACAGAACCCACACAATACATTATCATTACACATAACCACAATAGCATAATAATTAGTAGTAACACCTATAAACCTTTTTTAATAATAATTATAATAAATTAGGCTTTAGCTATACTAGAATTTTATTTTTATTTAGTTCTTAGCTTTAATAGAAACTACTATTCCCCCCCCCCTTAGGTAGTTAGGCTTTAGTAAACACTACTACTAGAAAGCACTCTTCTTTTATTAATTTATTAAAACCACTATTAAAACCACTATCGCTATTACCTCTATCTACCTTCTATTAATAAAAACTAAGCTAGAATTGCTATCGCTATTGCCTATAAGTATCGCTATCGCTATCGCCTGCGAGTATCGCTATCGCTATCGCTATTAAGGAAGGCTTTTTCGCGATAGTGGTAAGAAGAGGGGTTATATCTTAGAAGGGCATATCTTAGAAGGGCATATCTTAGAAGGTTATATCGTGGAGGTTATATGTATTTTAGAACGTTAAGGGATAATTAGTAGTAAGGACGCTACTATCTATAATAGCAGCATATTATAGGGTATATGAGACCCCTCTTAAGCCCATAGAACCCACACAATATATTATCATCATACATAACCACAATAGCATAACAATATATTGCTACCATTTTGTTAGGCATAAGAGTTTTAGCAAGATAATAATATATTCTCTAGGCTAAGTAGGTAGCTTATACCCTAAGTAGTACTTATATATATATATACATATAATATAAATAGCTCTTATAAATTATATAAGTAAGCTAATATAGATATTAGATAACTAGTTATAACTAAGAGTAATTTTATATAGTAGAGTTAAAGAATAATATATATTAGAACTTATAGCTATTTTTACTTTATTCTTTTTTAACTAAGAAAGGAAATTCCTTCCTTTTTATATCTATTTTCTAGCTTAGCTAATTAGCTTAATTATACTCCTTTAGTATATCTTTTTATTACTTAATTTTATTAGTAATTAAGATTAGTTTTTTTAAACTTAACTTCTTTATTTATATACTATTATCCTTTTTTAGCTTTTTATTATAAATAAGTCTTTAACTAATTATATATATTATAATCTCTATTTAAATTATAATATACTTTTTAAGTAAATTCTTTTTTTTTTTTTATATTATTTTAAAAAAATATTTTAGAATTTAATTAAAAATAGTATTCTTTAATAAATTAATCTTTTATAACTACTTTTATTAAATTAAAGAATATTTAAATCTTTTATATATATAGTTCTTTTTAATCTTATTATAATTACTTTATCTTTTTTTTCTTTTTATATTTATTAACTTATTTATATTATTTTCTTTAATTATTTAAAAGTAAAGTAATAATAGCTTTAATAATATATTACTTTTTAATAATATAATCTTATTATAATATATAAAGTAAAATACTTTTAATAATTATATAAGAGTATTTAAACTACTTTTAATTTTTTAAAAAGTTAATTTTTTTTCTTTTATTTATTATCTTTAATATACTTTATTTTTATTCTTCTTTTACTTATAAAGAAACCTTTAATTTTAATAATATTATTAACTTTAAATATACTATTTCTACTTTAAAATATTTATAAGGTATTAATAACTTAAATCTAGTAAAGTAGTCTTAGCTTTTAACTTCTATAGAGGTTTAAAAGGTTAATAGTATATTTATTATATTTAATTTTAAAAATATATACTATTTTTTTTAATTATTTTATTTTTTATTAACTTTTAATCTTAATAATATAGACTTAAATAATATTATTATATTATCTTTTATCTTTTTAGGCTTAAATAATATTAATAACTATTCCCTTATCTTTAGTTTAGTTAAAAAGAATACTTAAATATCCTTAAAAACCTAAAGAAAGTTTATAACTATAATTTAAATAATTATATATACTTTTAATAATCTTTATAAAGTCTTATATATAATATATATATATTTCTTTATAAGAAACCTTTAAAGTTATAAGTATTATTATATTATAACCTTAATTAATATTATTTTTCTTTATTATAATAAGCTAATAAGTTATTACTTTAAATATTATATAAAAGGAATTTAATATTAAATTATTAAGTTTATACTTCTTTTCTATTCTTTTATTCTTAATTATATTCTAATTAAGTCTTTTAAGAATCTTTTCTTTTTATATATTTTATCTTAACTTCTAGCTATAAAAAATAACTTTCTAGATAATCTTAAGGTTATTAGTTTTTTAATTATTAAAGAAATAAATTCTTTTACTTTTATATTATTAAAAATTATAAAAAAGCTTATAATTAAGTCTTTTTTTATTAATTAATATTAAACTTTATAAAGTTTTAAGGCTTATAAAAAGAAATAGAATTCTATTTAAATCTTTTTTAAAATAATAGTAACTATAAGTAAGTATAAGTCTTTTAGTTTATTTTATAAATATAAAATTATATTTAATACTTATTTAACTAAATTAAAATAGTATAAAGCTATTATAGATTATTTAATAAAAAATCTTATTAATAAATTATAAGATTATTTTATACTTTTCTTATATTTTTTATTTTTCTTTTTTTTATTAGTATTTAAAGATATTATTACTAGGTTTTAGTTTAAATTAAACTCTTATTACTTTTAAACTTTATAATCCTAATTAAATCTTAAAAATAAATAAATAACTATAATAATAGGTTTTTTATAAATCTATTTACTAATATATCTTTTATTAGAAAATATAATACTTTAAATAATCTATATTAATATTCTTATTAAAGCTATAAATAATAAATATTAATATATTATAATTTAATATTAATTCTTTAATTTCTAACTATAACTAAATAAATTATTTATTAATTATTATAGAAAATTTTATAAGGTAGTTTAAGAATAATATCTATTTTTTAGAAAAGATATTTAAGTATAACTATTTCTTTTATAGTATTTTAAAAAGCTAATAACTTAGCTTTTATAGTAAAAGTTATTATTATACTTTAATATAATACTTTTTAAGCTATAATTCTTTTAAAAAGGATTATAATAAATTCCTAACTAGATCTCTTTATATCTAAATTATTAATATATAAGGTATTATTTACTATTTATAAAATAATTACCTTTTTATTTTTATTATATATAATATAATAATCTTTAGTATTAAGAAGATACTAAATAATATAAATAACTATATTAAAATATATTTAAGATAGGTTTATTAAATAATAAGATAGTATTAATACTATAAATATAATATTTATTTTTATTATAATTAATATATATAGGATTAACTTAATAATCTTTTAGTATCTTTTTACTTTTTTTAATATTATTTATTTTATTCTTTTAATAAATTATTATTATAATAAAGGAGTTTAAACTTAATTAAAACTAGTTATTTTAAACTTAATTATAATCTTCTTTATATATACTTTATAAAAGAGTTATACTATTTTCTTCTTTTAATTATAAATAATCTTAATTCCTAAGAATTATAATACCTCTTCTTAATTATATATTCTATATTTTTAAAATAGCTTATAAGTAAATTTATTCCTTTCCTTTATAGCTTCTTTTTTACTTAAAATAATAATATTATTAATAAAGAAAATAATATATATTAACCTTTTTTTATTAAAAAAAAAGTATAATTCTTCTTTATATTATATAAGCCCTAGCTTTATTAATATACTAGTAAATTCTAAATACTAAAGGAGTAGTAAGTCTTATAACCTATAAAGTACTTAATTTAATAGGATATTATAATCTACTTCTTTAAAATTTACTAGTGAATTTATTATTTCTTAGAATCTTAATAATAGCCTATATAAGACTTTATTTAATAAGTTCTATTTATTAGTATATAAAAAGGTATTTTTAATATTAAACTATTAAGAATTAAGATTATATTTTATTATAAATACTATTATTATTTAGAAAGTCTATATTATTAATATAGTTATATATATTTCTTTTTAACTATTAATTAACTATAAATCCTTTTATATATAGATTTATACTTTATATTTAATTAGGACTTTATTAGTATTAAATTTATATATAAATACCTATTTAAAAGGTAGAGTATATTCCTTTTTAATATTTCTATATATATAAGTCTAGGTTTTTATTTTATTAAAAGCCTATATTTTATTAAGACTTATTTCTTTAAATTAGGTTTTAAAAGTATACCTTTTAATCTTATTCTACCCTTAAGGTAGGGGTAGTAAATTATTAATATAGTATAGTTACTTATCTCTTTTAATATTCTAAGTCTAATTATTATTTAATTATTTATCTTAAAATATATATTTTAGTATTATAAATAATATTTATAATTCTTTATTATTATATTTTTTTAGGTTAATATAGTAAGGATTAGCTATATACTTTTTCTTTTTAATAATAATTTCTAATAATTAGAGTATAATAAAGGCTAATTTTATTCTTTTCTATACTAGCTTTTAGCTATTTTTAATCTTTCTTTTAATCTTTTTACTTTTATAAATAGTTTCTTTAAGAATAAAGATTAAGCTTTCTATAGTTACTTCCTAAATTTCTAATTATAATTTAAAGTCTTTTATAACTATATCTTATAAATATAGATTATAATTCTTCTTAATAGGCTTTTTTTAAGTTATTAGTTTATCCTTATTAAGTAGGTATAGACTTATCTTTCTATCTTAAATAATAAAGAGCTAAATTCTTATTTTCTAGGTATTTTCTATATATAAATCTTATAATTCTAGTCTTATTTAAAGGCTAAATAAATATATATATATTTAGTTATCTTCTTTTACTTTTAAGGCTAAATTATTAATATCTTTTTCTTAGCTTATATTTTTAAATAATTCTAATATATCCTTAAATAAAAGTATATTATCTATTCTATTACTTATTACTATTTCTATATTATTATTATTTTTAGTTTTTATTTTTAATATTAAAGATAATATATTACTTTTTAAAGTTTTAATATTACTTAAGTCTACTTCTTAAGTTTATATAATATATCTATTAGATATTATAATATCTTATATCTTATAACTATTTTATTTAGATTTATTTAAATCTTATAACTTATTTTAAGGATTTAGGTTAAAGATAGTATTTTATAAAGTTATTAAAAGAAAATATTTAAGTCTAAATTTTATAATTAGATTTTAACTTTCTATTTCTATAAAAAATTTTATCTTTTTCTTTAATTCTAACTTAATAATCCTATTTTTATTTTTTATTTTTAAAGAATAAAATATATTTTTATTAAATTTAATATTCTTTATTATAATAATATAATTAAGTTAAGATATCTATATTTAGTATAGGTTTAATATTATATAATTAACTAAATAACTAATATATTCTTTAGAATATACTTTAAAGTTTCTTTTATTAACTCCTTTTTCTTATTTTTAATTAAAAAGGTATACTTAGTATTTATATATATACTACCCTTTTATACTAATCCTTTTACTAATTATATATTTAGTACCTTATTTACTCTCTTTAAACTATAAATTTATTTTTTATAATAGTAATTTATATTTATATACTTTCTTTAGGCTATTTTTAAATAAAAAGGTAGCTATTTTTATTACTTTAAACTATAAAGCTATAAATAGTCTTAAAGATATTATTAAGATAAGTATTTTCTTAATAACTATCCTTTTAAACCTCTTATTTAACCTATTTAGTTTATAAATATATACTAATATAACTTTAATCTTAATTCTTAATTCTTTTATCTATTTTTAATACTTTATAAGAGTATCTTTATAGATTATAGCCTTTTTATTATTATATCTTATAATAAAAACCTTAAAGTTAAATTACCTTTTAATCTATATTATAAAGTTCTTAATTATAAAGAAAAAAGTCTTAATATTTTTAAAAGTAGTTAAAATAGAATAAATTAAATTAGTATATTTATCTTATATTATTAAAAAAAAGCTTATTTTATTATAACTTAAAGGGTATTCTTATAAATCTTACTTAATTCTCTTAAAAGGTTAAATAATAAATATATTATTAATTTCTTTATTAATAATATTTTCTATTAAAGTAATACTATATACCTTATAATCTAGATATTATATTTTAATAATTTAGTTATTAGTTAATTCTTAAATTAAAGCCTTAAATAATTCTTTTTTAAGGTATTTTAATTATAAATATTATAAATAATTATCCTCTTTTCTAAAAAAGGATATTCCTTTTAATATATAATTAAGACTATATCTAAAGGTATTTAAGACTATTTTTTAAGATATTAGCTTTTTTAGTTATTAAATTAGTTTATATTTAAAGAATAGAATATTATCCTTTTTATATAGTTAAGCTATATAATAATTATTCTTAAGTATACCTTTCCTTAGAATATTATTATAACTATTAATCTAGAGCCTAGTTTTAGCTTTTAGGATATTAGTTAAGATTAAATTTATATAAAAGCTAAGAATATAATAAATATTTATTAAATAAAGGTTAATTCTTAATTTATTAAAAGTAATTAAGATATATTTTATAATTCTTATTTCTATACTAATAATAATAGATTAATAATCTTTAGCTTTAATTAAGATATTTTATAACTCTTTATAAGAATCTAGCTTAAGAAGGCTTTTATTATTTATAATATAATATAAGCTATAATTATCTAAAAATATACTTTTATAGTATAGATAGTAGTTTCTATAGATAATAAAGAATATATTCTTTATAGGTTTAAGAGTATTTTTAAATAGAATATATATATTATATTCCTTTTATAGCTACTTTTCTTTACTTATAAATACTTTAAGAGTAGTCTATTTAGGTTTATTTATAATTTCTTTAATTTTCTTTATTTAGAATTTATTTATATTTATATTTAGTTTAGAAGAATCTAGATATACCTTTTAGATAATATAGTATTCTTCTACTTATACTTTAATTCCTTTATATTTTCTTTAAATATATTTATAGTAGTTTATAAAGTCTAATTTAATATTAAATTAATCCTTAGTAAAATACCTATATTAATAAAATCTCTTTTTAAAGATATAGCCTATTTAAGTATTATTTTCTTCTTAATTATATTTAGAAAATTAATAATAGCTATTAATCCTTTTATATTAAGAATTTAATAAAATAATACTATTTAATATACTTTTTCTTATATTTAAATCTAACTTAGTCTATTTAATACTATCTTTTTAATAATTATAATTTATTTATATTCTTTTTTTACCTTTTATCTTACTTTTTTAAGATTTAAGGTAATAATAACCTTTAATTCTTTAAGAATATCCTTAAGAGTATATTAATTATAAATAGCTTTTAATTCTACTACCTTTATTTTAATAGTTTTTTAAGCTTTTAAAAAGAGTTTAAAGTTTATAATAGTATTAACTTAAACCTAAATTAGATTAATATTTTCTTACCTTTTTTTAATTATAATTATTATTTCTTTTTAAAAATTTATTATCTTTTTATAAATAATTTTTAAGTTTATATAATTAATATTTAGGTATTTATCTTTATATTAAAACTAAATAAACCTAAAAAGCTTTAAATATAAATTACTATTAAAATAAGGTTAGTTTAAGTTTATATAGTTTTAAATTTACTTTAAAAATATATAAGCTTTAAAATAAAGTTTTTATTTATATTATTATTTTAATTCTTTAAGCTTAAAATTAATATAAATTAAAATAATTATAGTTTTATTAATTAATATATTAAAAAAAAAAAATTAAGAATATTTTTA
>NW_006271975.1:4737-33171 GCF_000225605.1 Cordyceps militaris CM01 | reverse complement strand
CTATTTTTATTTTATTTATTTTTAATTAAAAAAAAATCTTTTTTTTTTATATTTATTTTTTAGCCTAGTTAATTAGCTTAATTATACTTTTTTAATATATCTTTTTATTACTTAATTCTATTAATAATTAAGATTAGTTTCTTTAAACTTAACTCTTTTATCTATATACTACTATCCCTTTCTAGCTTTCTATTATAAGTAGGTCTCTAGCTAATTGTGTGTACTGTGATCTCCACTTAAATCACAACAATGGCCGCGTCTCGCGCACCCACGTAGACAATCCATGATGGTTTCTTCGGCACATGAGCCAACGGCAAGCCCCGAGACCGCGTGTCGGGCCATTTTTTCACTTCCAGAACGGCGAGGCGTTTCTTGGGGCTGATGCAAGTGCGGGTAGCTACTATGCTCAGCCACGTCGGCTTTTGACATCGGCAAGGTCATCGTGTCTAAAGGAAATTATATGACCTATATTTAAATCGCGACAGGTTTAAAAAAAATCATCATCGTTGCCTTGTCCCTTCCAAACCCTTTCTTATTCATTTACAAATACTCTTTGACACAATGGTTGCAGCAGCTAACGGCGCAATTGGGCACGACGACAGCGTCTCGCCCCAACCCACCACTTTGAGCACGCTGCCGGGCCCCAACCATGACTGGAGCGTGAATCTCAAAGACAAAGTCATTGCCAGTAAGCAAGCTCTCGGACGTTCAAAACAAGCTGTATCCTAACACCACGCAGTCACTGGCGCCAACCAAGGCATCGGTCTGGCCCTTGCCGAGGTATGCCTCAGCAACGACGCCGCCTCCGTCTTCAGCCTGGACATTTCTGAACCCGCGGAGGCCTTTGCCGACCTGGCGAAGCGCTTCCCGGGCCGCCTCGAGTTCCAGCACTGTGACGTTACCAAGGAAGAGAGCGTGCAGGGCGCGCTCGACGCCATCGTCGCCCAGAAGAAGCGTTTCGACGGCATGGTTGCCAATGCCGGCGCCACCAAGCACCAGCCCGCGCTCGATTTTACCATGGACCAGGTCAAGAGGCTTTTTGAGCTGAATGTCTATGGCTCGTGGAACTGCGCCACGGCGGCGGCGAGGACGTTTATTAAGCTCGGCTGCCCGGGCAGCATCGTCTTTACTGCGAGCATGACGTCGTACCGCCCAAACAGAGTACGTATCCCTCGCGCATAGGCGTCGATAGAAGCTCAAGTCAAGGACAACGCGCGCTAACTTACTGGAACTAGGCTGCCCCATCAGCTCCCTACGGCGCAACAAAGGGAGCGGTGCGCAACATGACACACACTCTTGCCATGGAGTGGGCAAAGTATGGCATCCGCGTCAACAGCATCTCGCCCGGATTCGTCAAGACTGCCTTGACGTATTTTGTTGAGAAGGACCCGGAATGGGGCACCAAGATGAAGAATTACGGTGGAATGCCTCGTTTGGCTCTGCCGCAGGAACTCGGCGGGGCTTATGTGTATTTATTGAGTGAGACGTCGACGTACACGACGGGTATCGATATCCCGATAGCTGGCATTGTTGGAGCCTGGTGAATTGGAGTTGAAAGGTTATCTCCGTGTAGCAATGGAAATTGACTGTATTTTTTCGCTTTTGAATTCTGCCCCGTGGGATTTGTGAAGTGTTTCGCACCATTATCCTCTTACGGAGTGATGCCCCCATACCCTATACCTTTATACAGGCTTATACGAATATCAATAGGTAGAGTGTTGAGCTTGAATGAAAAGTGATGACTGGTCTGGTAGAGCCGGAATTCAAGTTTGATTAATATGAGTAGTCCCTAATTGATGTGGTTCGTTTCGGCAAATGGTTGCAACGCTTCGTCGCATAACACGCCACACACCAAAATCCCAAGAAGAGATCAGCTTATCCATGTCAACCACAAAATGAAGAGCTTGGAAACCTGCCATGCCAGGCCCTATCTTTTTAAGAATGCAGGATTGTGCCCAGCTCCTTATCCCTCCCCTTCTATAATACCTGAAATATAAATCAGATATCCAGGCAGAGGACAGTATGTACACCATACAATATCCATCAAACAACCACAGCCGCTTTTTTTAAGACCTTCGCATCATACTCATCAATAACTCTGACCTTGTCCGCCGACGCCGAGTAGGGAAAAACATGAGCGCACGCAGCAAATGGGCGGAAGGAGCGGAACTCACAGGATCAAATGTGTAGCCCAACCATTCTTTTACAAGCCTTCTCGCAAGCTCGACGCCAATAACCCTCTGGCCCAGGCACAGCACCTGCGCATTATTGCTCAACACCGCCCTCTCGACAGAAAAGCTATCATGCGCCGTCACCGCGCGCACACCAGGAACCTTGTTGGCAGCAATGGCCACCCCGAGTCCGGTGCCGCAGATCAGAATCGCACGGTCGGCGGTACCATTGGCCACCGCTTCGGCGGCGGCAATGGCAAAGGTCGAGTAGGCCGTCTTGTCGGACTCTGAAGCTGGGCCGACCTGGATGACTTGGGCGACGCGGGGGTCAGAGGCCAAGTCGCGCGAGATGATGGACTGGTATGAGAAACCGGCATCGTCGCCGCCGATGGCAATGCGAAGCTTGGTGGACATTATGCTGTGGCAATTACCGGGCTGTGTATGTAGTGGGTAGAGAACTCAAAGCTGAATGAGATAGGAGGGCAGTAAACTCGGAAATTATATTCAATAGGGATCTAAACTATGCAGTCTGTTCTAGAGTTCCAAACGTTGGTGGCCAGATTACCAACTTCTTACGGCGACGTCTGAATTGTCGCCAATGTGGTATTGGATACTTGTGCCCCGAGACGCGGTCGTCCGGTGACACTTTGGTGGCGCCAGCATAAGTTGCGGGTGCGGAATTGGGCAGCGCTATTCGAATGCTCAATAAATTACATTTAATTCATTGTTAATTCTACGAAAGGGCCTAACTTGCAGTAGTTAGGTTTTGCCTACTTCACGGAATCAACGCGACCGTGGCACTGACAGATCCTTCACCGCGCACTTCCACGCAAAGGTCTACTGCTCCATCAATCACGACACCATGGCTGTCTGGGATCCCTCCAAGAACAAAACATACCAAATCCTCAAAGATGCCGAGGACAAGGGTTACGGTGTCCTTGCCCCCATTGCATACAACATCGAGCAAATCATAGCCTTTATTCAAGCGGCCGAGGCAAAACGCAGTCCGCTCATCATCCAGGTATTCCCATGGGCCATTACCTTTTCGTCCGGTCTTTTGGTCGTTGCGGCCGCCCACGCAGCAAAACAGGCCTCGGTCCCCGTCGCGATCCATCTGGATCATGCGCAGGACGAGGCCATGATTCGGCACGCGGCCGACACGCTCCCCTTTGACAGCATCATGGTGGACATGAGCCACTACGACATGGATGAGAATCTGGCCAAGACAGCGGCGCTGGTCAAGTACTGCCACGAGCGCGGAATAGCTACCGAGGCGGAGCCTGGGAGGATAGAGGGCGGCGAGGATGGCATCGCGAGCACCGAGGACCTCGAAGGCGCGTTGACGACGGCGGAGCAGGTCGAAGATTTTATTGCGACTGGTATCGATTTTCTCGCGCCGGCGTTTGGCAACGTTCATGGAGAATATGGGCCGCGTGGCCCAGAGCTGCAGTTTGACAGGTACAAATTTATGTTGGCACGGCGCGCGTCGGCATTCGCATGATAACTAGTGCTCTGATGCTAACGTGGGGAATGCAGGCTGAAGAGTATTCATGACAAGGTCAATCGCAGAGTGCGCGTTGTCCTCCACGGAACCAACGATTTCCCAGAAACCATCATGAGGAGGTGCATCAGCGGGGGCGTCTCCAAGATCAATGTCAACAAACTTGTGCTGGACGATTATCTGATCCATCTCAAGACGGTGGCGCCAACCCTCAGTCTAACAACGTCGATGGAACAAGGCGTCGCAGCGGTGCGACGTCTAACAGAGTGGCAGATGGACGTCTGCAAGTCTACTGGCATGGCCAACTGAAATAATACAAGTTTAAAGCCCCGAGCTTAAAACTAGAAGCTTAAAATACAAAATTCGGCCAAGTAGAAAAATAAATATCCGAATCACAAGTCACATGTTTGTCGTCAGTCATCGCGCGTGCTGTAATCGTCCGCGTCGGCTCTCTCCCAGTCCCTACGTAAGTCGTCTCTCCAGGTGGCCATAGGTGGCCAGCAGACACGCCTCTCACATTCCTCCATTAATGTGATAATTTTGGCCCTCTTCTGCGCATCAGTCACGCAGAGTCCGGCCCCATACAGACACTGGGCCGACAGGACCTGGCAGCTCTCGTCTTTAAGCTGCAGAGCGATGCCGCATATCGTATTGACTGCCTCGGATAGAGTTCTCTGCATCTTCAAGTACCCGTGAAAACCCGCCGCCATGGGGCTTGCACCGTGCAGTGCCAACAGAAGCTGCGCAAAGCTGTGTGCCTGCAGCGCGACGCCAAACCGGGGCGGATGAATCCAAAGAGGAGTAAATACTTCGCCTGCCGCGGACTTTGGTGTCGGCAACACTTTGTACTCATCCCCTAGGCAAGATTTCCATTGCTCCATCATGGAGATGAGGTGATGTCTTTGTTTATTCAGCTTCGCGTGGTCCACGCCGTCCGGCGACGCCGCCGCCGCTTGTACATTCGCTCGATAGTTGATGGCCTGCGACAGATTGTAAATGGCTCTATCCGCCAGCTCATTCTGGTCCAGATCATGAATGGCCTTGTTGGGCACCCAAAAGCTTAGGCAAGCTCGTGATTCACGAAAGGCCGCCCACATGTCTTGACGAAGCCAAGCCCACCATACTGACTGGCGCAGACCACCACAGCCACCATCCACATCTTGCGACCGTTGTATCCAAAATATTCCCTTAAGGTGCCGCTGCCAGTTACCAGAGCCATCAGATTCGTCAAGCATCTCGTATACGGAAATCGTGAGAGCAGTCGCGAGAAGCTCTTCGGAGTGAGAATAGCTAGGATACTTGAGGGCTTCGCGCACGTACTGAAGCGTCTCGTAGTAGTAGCGGATCCATTCGCCCTCTTCGTAGTCGCCATCGGAATCGATGCGCAACTGGCGGGCAGAAGCGTCAACGCCGCTGTACTGATGCTTCGAAGACAGTGCCAAGATGGCCTTCATCAACCCGGTATTTTGAATCGCCAAACGTATGGCGTAGCTAGAAAACAGCTTATACGGGTCTAGAACATCTAACCACAAAGCGCAGCGGTCGGCGAAGTGACGGAATAGCCTGGCTTCGTGTGCGGATAGTACCACGTCTCCGACAGATTGCCATGCCGTACGCTCCAATTCAGGATCCAAGTTCTCTGGCAATTGGGCCTGGCCATTCAGTAGCGCAGGCGAAGCATGCACAAAAAGGGCATTGTTTTGCACTGGAACCGCAGCCCGTGTCTGTCCATCGGGAAGTAACAGCCCCGTAGCCAGGGGATAGTTGTTGTCGGCCTGTACCGCGTCATTCGCCAGCAGGTCCAGCCAGCGAATCGAGGCAAAGTTTGCCGACCACGTCTGAGAAGAAATGGACTGCGGGGAGCAAATGAAGCCACCGTCGCTCTGCACGTTGAGCTGCTCCTCAGCAGTCGGCAAAGCCTGGCCAATGTGGCTGCCAAAGCCGTCTGAGACGCGAGGCGGCGTAGGCGTAGGCGGAGTCGGCGACGGCTCGGCTTCCTGATGCTCCTGGCTCGAGTTTCCTCTTGGCATGCACTGGGCCGATGTCTCCGAAGCCGATGCGGTACCCGAATCCCGGGGAAATATGCAGCGGCGATCCGAGACAGAGCAGGGGCCACACGCGGGGCGCTTTTCGTCGCATTTTTTGTGTCGCTTGCGACAGGTCAAGCTATGGCATGTTTCAGCATGGGCACGAGACGCAGCGCGAAGAGGTGGTGAGGATGGCGCTTCACGTACCAGCCGGTGGTGGTCCGAAGCCCCGTGCCGCGCGACTTTCGAGAGCGTTTTCGACGCCGCTCGCCTTCATCCGCATTCATGGTGTGGGACACTGGTGCGTTGTGCAAGTGCCGTTCTGTGCAAGGGATGAGGATGCGTCTCGGGGACAAGGGATGAGCTACCTAATATAAGGGTTCGGTCGCGTCTCGGGGGGCCAGATGCGGGGAAAGTGGCCTCATGCAGCCCCAGCTGGGGGTTCAGAGTGTGTGGGGTTCGCACTGGTGGTAACTACCTAGGTAGGTACCTAGGTAACTACCTATCTAAGGGGTATTCAAGGCTTAACGAGCAAGTCAATCCAACTTAGTTAGTAGCCAACTGGCAGATTGACATGCAGGACCGGCTATGAACCGGCATGGTAAGCGGAGCGCCTCTTTAACTACCCCGCATCGTTAGAACTTGTCCGCAGCAGCCCCAGCTGATTTCGTCGTCACACACTGGCTGCATGGGTGGCGTGACCGCGTCTCGCGGCACATCATCATGTAGTACCTCACACTCTTGATTTCGACCTTTCATCTGCCCAACCCGCTTCAGCGACGTTATATTGCAGCATGAGCCGATTCAATTATACTATGACAATGGATGTACGAATTCATCAACCGCTTTCTCACCGACCAGCATTTTATTTCACACAATGTCGACGAAACACTACTTTCCTTCCACTGCGGCAAACACGTTGGTTCCGCGAGCGCTTCGAGCCCTGACAACCGCAAACCCTCACCTGGCTCTTGACGAAGAGCATCGCGTTGTCTTGAGCAAAAGCCATGACCAGTCGCGCGTGAGTGTGATTGGTGGGGGCGGTTCCGGTCATGAGCCAGCATGGAGTGGCTTCGTCGGCGATGGACTGCTCTCCGCCGCTGCCTGCGGCGACATCTTTGCTTCGCCAAGCGCGAGTCAGGTTCTGGCGGCCATGGACGCCGTGCCTTCAGACCAAGGCACCATCCTACTAATTACCAACTACACCGGCGACAGATTACATTTTGGGTTGGCTGCCGAGAAAGCCAAAGCAAAGGCAGCCTCGTCTGGCCAACAGGGCAATCGCAAGGTTGCTATTGTGGCGGCCACAGATGATGTCTCCATTGGGAGGAAAGTGTTCAAGGGTGGGCCGAAGAGGTCTTCCCGGCCATGTGTTCAGTAAGTCATCACCCCAGATTCAGTCAAATTTGATTCTGACGGTCATTTCACCTAGCGATGAAAATCCTGTGTTCTGCGGCTGCTGAGAACTGGCTCTTCGACGACTGTGTGCATCTTGCTGAAACCATCAACGCTCATACTGTATCTATTGGCTCCGCCTTGGATCACTGTCACGTTCCTGGCCGACAACACCAATCGGTCGCCGAAGACACATGTATCATTGGCGCAGGAATCCACAACGAACCAGGCCGGCGCATGCTGACGCCGTTCCCATCTGTTGATGAAATCATCAAACAATGTCTTGCTCTCTTGTGTAATCAAGATGACCCCGAAAGAGGATTTGTCGAGTTCGGCAGCGGAGATGAGATTATCATGCTCATAAACAACTACGGGGGCTTATCAACACTTGAACTCGGCGCGTTGACAGACGAAGTTCAAACTCAGCTAGCGAAACTATATGGCTTGAGGCCATGCCGGACCATGATGGGCGCATTTGAGACATCGCTTAATGCCCCTGGCTTCTCCATCTCCCTAGCTAACCTATCCGCGGCAGCCAGGCAGTGTGATAGCACCACCTCGAAACTCTTAGAGTTGCTTGATCGGCCAACGACGGCGGTGTCTTGGCCCAACGTTACCAACTTTGACAGGAGTGCCACACCACAGGTCAGCAAGGCGGGCGTCAACGGACTAAACGCTCAATCGCACAGCGCCGAGAAAACGACATTTTTCGACATCGTGGGTTCAGAAGGAGGTTTTCCCGTGGACGCGAAGCTGCTGGAAAAGGCCGTCCGATCCGCCTGCGAGGCTGCCATATCAGCAGAACCGCATCTTACAAAATGGGATATGATAATAGGCGATGGGGATTGCGGCGAGGCAGTCAAGGACGTGTGCGAAGCTGTGTTGTCCTTACTCGACAAGGGCGCCGCATCTAGGGGGTCCTTGCTAAACTTTCTCGGGATTCTCATGGAAACGCTGGACAAGATGGGCGGCACTCTAGGAGCTATTTTCGGAATCTTTCTGTCAGCATTTTACTCTGCCCTCAAACAACCCGTGGAGCAGCACACCACCTCGACTGTCACCAGATCGGAGCGCCTGTCCAAGTCTGTGGCGTCTGCTGTTGACAGCCTGCAGAGACATACCCCCGCAAGGGAAGGCGACCGTACAGTGATGGATGTTTTTATCCCGTTTGCCAATGCGTACGCCGAGTCAGTCGACTTTGCGGCTGCCGTACAGGTGGCGGGAGACAAGGCTCTGGCCACGCGCTGGATCAAGCCGAGTCTAGGAAGAGCGAGTTATGTCGGCGATGCTGCCACGAAGGAGCTTCCCGATCCCGGAGCGTGGGCTTTGTATGAGATGCTTTGGGGTCTCGCTCAAGGGGTCGGTATGGACGTGCCGCGGGTGAGCAGAGATCAGGGTGAAGCTTGAGTGCGAAAGGATGGAGCAACGTGGTCGAAGCGGGTGCTTGAGCCGAGAATGACATTATTGTACCATTAGTACCCTAAAAAATCAAGCGAGGAAACGTATTCCAAAGTCAATTGCTCATAGCAAAAATTGCGACGGGCAGAACCCGTAACAGCAACTATTGAAAGGTAGATATGATAGCCACTAAGAGTGGAAAAGAGGAAAAGAGGAAAAAAAACATACAGCAGCCGGTGTTCGCTGGTCGTCACCGACCCAACTACTAATCTGCCGGTCAGTAGCTTGATTTCAGCGGAGCGGACGGGACGCGATATTTTCCACTGCCTATGGCCGTATGTACCAGAAACAATGCAAATGTGTACTATACATGAAAGACGACGTCCTTCCAGATACCGTTTAGTCGAGGTCGAAGTTGTCTAAAAATGCGTGCTGCTACCCTAGATGTTGTGTCGTGCGGCGCTTACCAGCGAATTAGAGGTTCAATCCACAATATTATAGAATAGTACTATTATTAATAACTGGATGCTAGAGATGTAAGCCTTGGGGTCCCTTCTAAGCGTCGTGATGGACCTGTCAGATGTTCAGAACTAGAACACCTAACGAACGTGTAGGGAAGCCCCGACTTCAATTTGCATATTCCTACAACCACGGCATCTCAATACCTGGACACCAAGACTATTGTTGCGCTGTACTCGGCTACGTCACTGCTTACAGTACTCCGTAGGGCATCCGGAACCCGGATCTCCCTAATGACGATATTATTCCCTTGGTTGCTGCAGTCAGCATTTCGTGCCGATATGGGTTTCCACTCTTCTACGATGCCGTGGAGGTACTGGCGGGACAAACACAAAGAATGAATGCAGAAGGAGAAGAAATACAGTCAGCACCTTAATAGTTCTTATTAATTAATTGCGATTCTGATTAGGTGCTGACGCGATGTGCCATCCATCCTAGCAGTGAATCAAGCGAAGTGGGCGGCCGCTGGTCCCTGTCCAGGGCCTCTTCAGCCGCACTTGCCCTTTCTAATTGAACACGTCCACGGGTGAAATTCACGCGACTGAGAATATACTTCTTTGTGCCTAGAAAGAGGGGGTAGCTTGTTTCTCATCCATCACACACCTGCGTCATTGATTTTGCAGAAACCTGCGCACGACTCCTCATTTCAGACGCACAAACGGGATTCACTCGACATGTTGCGAAACCCGACCGCGCTCGCCTTTACAGCGCTGCTCATGGTGGCTCAGGTGGCCTGCGCCTCCTTTGGCGACGACGCAAATGACCAGGTCGGCGAAATGTCCATTGTCTTTCCACAAAACGACACATACGCAGTCGTCTCGCCATTTCCCGTAATTTTTGGATACCAAAACGCGCCCGCATTGCTATCCTACAATTCCGAGCTCTCGTGGTCGGTTCAATGCGCGCAAGGCTCGCTGTATGGCAGCGACACCATCAATGGCTACAAGTATGCCGAGGTGCCGTCGGGCGCGTACTATATCCTCAATTCCACCAAGACACTGCAGGATGCTCTGCCTAGCGGTAGCAAGGATCCCAAGGGCTCGTACGGCTCTTGGCGCGGCGCGGAGGATGCGTGCGCCTTGAGCTGGGCGTTCCACTACTGGACTGTCTGCTCCAAGCAGCCCGACGATGCGACACTGATCCAGTCCGGTGTTGGAAAGAGGACAGGGAAAATGTACTTTACAGTGCGGCCCGGGGCCAAGCTGCCGAGGGATGCTATTCGCGAATACCAGGGCTGTGCGCTCAAGGGAACCGCTGAAAAAGTGGCCAATACTTCGATTGCATGCCCCAATCTACTTACGCAACCAGAGGCGCAGCCCTGTAACCTTGACGTCAAGGCGGCGGCCAGCAGCCTTGCGGGAGCCGCCGTGTCGCCAACGACCTCCTTTACTGGCACATCGACGTCCAGTATAGTGGGAGCAACTACAACATTGTCGTCGAGCGGGCCAAGCGGAACTGGCGGCAGCACTTCTCCAAAGAAGGACTCTTCTGCGAGCACGGTTGGGCGGGATTCACATTCGATCCTGTGGACAATTTCGACCTGCCTTTTCATGCTCCATTTGTAATGACGTTGTACTGCAGTTGGTGGCCAAATTGCCGAGCAATGACTCGGAATATTGGAACCTCGACATATATTTGGTTACTAGTTGAATGATGCTATTTCTCCCAATTCGAGCTTGCGCCGGAATCAATACATCCTGTTTATCATAGCGCACACCTCTGAACCGAGCTAGTATATAGCGCCTACGAGAACTTGTGATGGCCTATGATGGAAAAGACTCTGGCGCGGACTCTCTCCTGATTGTGTCGCGTAGTGCTTGCAGCTCCGCGACTGGCAGGCCCTCGTGGGCTATTACTACTGAGTGTTACTGGGATACACCAGGTGCTTTGTTTTGCTATAGCAAGCCTGGCTCGATGTGCACTGCTGCATGCCTAGTTCAGACTGGTTTCCCGCGTTGGCACACGGGATTCACTCCTCAAATAGGCAACCTCCTAGCAGGATCCCTACCAAGCATCCCAGTTCCCCCAAAAATTGTGCCAAACTCACCCGTTTCGCGTTCGAGCGCTCGCCCTCTCAAAGAACAAAGAAGGGAAATGCCTTGAGAAAAAAGGCCCCTAGTCCCGCACCTTGGTCGCTACGCGATGTGCTCCACGCCCTCTTACCCTGTCCTCAATTCCGCATATCAATCCCGGTCCTTATGACCTCTTCCCACAGCGGCTTTAGCGTGGTCGATGGGCTCAGCCTAGTTGACTTGTTAGTGGTCGGCCCCGGAGACAAATCGCCAGTGACCAGCTTAACGATGAACATTTATATATATCGTCGACCTCGCCCTTATTTCGAGATAAACAGGTGCTCAGATCTCCCATAACTCAGGACAACATAATTCGAGACAACGCCACTACACACAGCACAATCTAGTTGCACTGCAGTTGTACTTTTCTACAGCGCTCGGCCTTTTACACATCATCATCTTCGCCATGGTCTGCCTGGCGACTTGCGCCATTGGTGCTGCTGCCCTATGCCTGGTCGCGGCCCAGAACTCAACTGCCCCCCCGACGAGTGAGCCCGCCAATCCTATGCTTCTGTTGAACTCGGACGAGTCCTTTCACTTCGAAATCCTCCGTACACTATCGCTAGCTCTTGCCGAGGGCGCTGATATCGCCGAGGTGCTCGTTGCGGCGCAGCAAATCAAGGCGTCCGATTTCGAAAGCTACTACAAGGCGTTTAACAGCCTCGCAGAGCGCGTCGACAAGCAGGGACAGGCAATTGACTGCACAAAATACCCTGCTTCGTTCCGCGGCATGCGCCTCAAGGCGGCCAGCTACTTCCGCGCCGCCGACTTCTTTCTCCACGGCAACTGGGCCGACCCGCGCATCGACAGTCTCTGGAAGAAACAGACAAAGGCCTTCAACGACGCACTGCCTCTCCTGGCGAGTCCGGGGCGCCGCACGACGCTCAAGTCCAAGGATGGTAAGTTCAAGATCCCGGCCATCTTCTATGGCACGGGCAAGCCTGGCCGTCACCCCACCATCCTTATGTGCAACGGCTTCGACGGCTCCCAGGAGGAAATGTTTCACATTTTTGGCAAGGCGGCCCTCGATCGCGGCTACAACGTCATTACATACGAGGGCCCCGGCCAGCCCAGCGTCCGCCGTGACCAGAACATTGGCTTCATCCCCGACTGGGAGCGTGCCATCTCCCCAGTCGTCGACTATGCCATCTCTCTCCATGAAGTTGACCCCAAGGCTATCGGCACCATCGGCTACTCGCTGGGTGGCTACCTGGCTTCCCGCGCTGCCGCTTTCGAGCCCCGTATCGCCGCTGTTGGTGCCATTGATGGCGTGTACGACTTTGGGGCCACCTTCACCAGCCAGCTGCCTACCATCGCGAAGCAATGGCTGAAGGACGGTAACCGCAAGGATTTCAACGATCTGTTTGCACAGGCTATTGCTGACCCGAGCACTCCTACCGGGATTCGATGGGCTGTCCAGCAGGGACGCTGGTCTTTCAAGGCCGACGATTACTTTGACTTTGCCACATTGGTCCAGAAGTACACCCTGGAGGGCGTGGCTGGAAAGATAAAACAGCCAATCTTTATTGGCGACGCCGAGCTCGATCAGTTCTTCCCTGGTCAGGCTCAGCAACTTGCCGATGCCGTCACTGGCAGCTCCAACAAGGTCATCCACTACTTCAAGGCTGCTGAAGGCGCCGGGGAGCACTGCGCTGTTGGCGCGGCTGTCTACCAAAATCAAGTCCTCTATGACTGGTTCGAGGACGTGTTCCAGGGAAGAAACTAAGTCGCACCTCAAAAGAGACGTAATAGGCGACGAAGGGTTGTTTTATTGCATGAGCATTTACAGGTATAGGGTTCATCGTCGTTTGCAGCGTGTTTCCTCCTTTACTGAAATATATTCCAATTTTTAATAAACCAATGTACACCATGCGAGCTATGCCAGGTGACATCACTGTACTAACTGCTGCTTGCATTCCAGAAGAATTCTGGACTGAGGAATTGCTCCAAATTGAACTCATGGATGTTGGACATGTCATCCGGCAAACCATTCAGCCACGCAAAGTCGTCAGCTAGCGCCGGTGCGGCATTCGCCGCATCCTCGTCAGCATTGTCGTACACTTTGACAATGTCATTCAATGTGGCGGCTAGCATTTCTTTGCCACGCTGATGCAGCATAATGAGCGAGCGCGCCGTTCGCATCGCTTCGCGGGTAGCATGCGTATTATACACGGCAGTAACATCTTTGAGACACTGCATCGCATCACCAAGCTGTGAAATGGATGACACTGTATCGATTGCTAGCAAAACGCAGACAATCTGAAAGGGCACGTACGCCATGTGGTGCCACGGGGCGCGGTCGATGAGAATATCACGCGCGGATTGGATGCCCTTGGCTGTCAAGATCAAGATTCGCTGGATGGTGGTGTCGGGTAGTGAGAACTCCATGGAACGTAAACGGCGACAAAGACAGAGAGCAAGGTTGCATTGCCCCAAGATTGTGGAAGGGCGGGTGTGAACGCGGTCGAGAACGATCTGCAGTGCAGATTCAAGCTCAGAGGCTGGTTGCGTTCTTTCTGGATCTAACTGTATCGTGAATGGGAGCAGCTCCATTAACTCTGTCGTACACTCTCCTGGTCGTTTCGCGGGCAGGGCGCATGTGACGCCGGAGAGAGGTACGCGGGTCAGACCCATGTCATAAGACATCCATGTGTTGAGGTGTTGTGAGACGGCTAGCAATCTCCTATTCGTCTCTACGTTGCTTGCCGCCTCTGTGTCCGGACGCAGGACAACGGGATCTATGTTTTCCACTGTCAGGCCTGCCGCCTCGAGCATATGCAGTACTGTACAACTTGCCATCCATGCCGGGTAATGCGTTCCAGCAAGTCGTAAGTATATGACTCGCAGCAACCATGCACTGATACTGGACACGGAAGGCGGCTGAGAGAAGGATTCTTCAAGCATGCGCTTTGCGGACTCGACAAGCCCAGGCTCGGTCGCATCTGCGTGCACTTGCGAAAAAAGGCACCCTAGAGCAGCGACACCACACAGTACAGCGTCAATAGGTTCTGGGGCGCTGGATTTTGCCCAGCGAAGTCGTACGTATTGCTCTAGCTCATCGGCATCGAGAAAGCTATAGGTGGGATGGAGTTTTTGGAAGTAAACACCTGCGAGGTATGACATGCGTTGTTGAGATAAAAGCTCGGTAACCGGACGCGCCATTGGACTTTGTACAGTCTGTCGCGATCCGAGGAACGCATTCCACGCAAATGTCTGCACCCGCAGATTCCCCTTGGAATCAGATTTGAGGCCAAGTCGGCGTACAAATGCAGGTCCAGAGTTGGCCTCGAGCGACCGCGCCTGATGCTGCACAGAGGACGCGGGTGTCGTATTATCCGTAGGTGAAGGGTGCATCGGCGGCAGCGGGCCTGCACTCCGTGGTGGCGTGTGAGTGCGGGTGGTATGGTCCGTCTTGTTGCGCATCCTGCTGCCGGCTGAGTAGCGGCACGGATACTCGAACCGCACGCATGTGCCGCACGGTTCGGCGCCGTCGCACTTACGCTTCAGGTCGCGGCATGTCTGGCAGGCGAGCCGCGATCGCTTGCGCCCTTGCATCGAGGCCATGAATAGTAGGCCGGCACCGGCTCTGCGGCTTGCGGGCTTGGCTTCTTAATGGAGTGCGTATGAGCAGCGGTCGGAGAACGGGTAAAACGGAAGCAGACTGGTGGAGATGCCAACTGTGGTGGAGGTTGGAAAGTCCGGCCAGTGAGTGGCAGTGAGTCGAAGTGATGCTGGATGATGGCTGCAGAGATTTTCTTAAGGAAAAAAACAGTGATTTTGTGGGCTCGAGGCGAAATTATGAGATGTGTTGGTTGGTTGTGATTCGCAAAGAGATGAGAGTTTTACCCCGAGGTCCTTGAGTACCAGCACCGCGCGTAGAATCTTCACCACAGTAAGCGGAGTCATCAGCCGCCTACATCGGGAATGGCACTGTCGGGAAAGGCGGCAGTAGCGGAAACCACGCATAGAGCGGGACAGAACGTTTAAAGCAGAATTCGATTCTTACACGATGAAATCTCTTTAAAGCCACATGCATATAGATCTTGAATGTTTTATTGAATTCCAGATTACATGCATCTCTATTACCATCAGACATCATGGCGCACACAAGCACACTAGACCTAGAGTCTGGTGCAACGACTCCCGGATATGCCAGCCAGGACGACTCTGTCGACCACCCGCGACAGTTGGAAAAGCTAGAAGCCACCATCTCTGCCGCCAAGCAGCCACCCGATGGCGGACGAGAAGCCTGGACCCACGTCCTGCTCATGCACATTGTCTTCTTCAACACCTGGGGCGTCGTCAACGGCTATGGCGTCTTCCAGGAATACTACACCGCGGCGCTGGACCGTCCGCCCAGCGACATTGCCTGGATCGGCAGCGTCGAGACGTTCCTGCTGTTTGGCATCGGTGTCGTCTCGGGGCGCGCCACCGATGCCGGCTACTTCTACCCCGTCTTTTACGCGGGCGTCTTCCTCGAGCTGCTTGGTGTTTTCATGACGTCGCTCGGCACGCGGTACTGGCACTATTTCCTATCACAGGCCGTCTGCATGGGTATCGGCAACGGATTGGTGTTTTGCCCTGCGCTCGCCATCTTGTCGCAGTATTTTAAAAGGCGTCGAGCCTTTGCCGTCGGTCTTTCGGCGGCTGGGGCGGCCGTCGGCGGCCTTGTGTATCCGATTCTCATCAACCGGCTTATATTTCATGAAAAGATCGGCTTCGGCTGGACAATGCGCTGCATGGGCCTCATCATGCTTATCAGTTACATCCCATGCTTGTTCTTATTCAAGCCCCGGTTGCCGCCCAGGAAAACTGCCGATTGGATCGACATGGCGGCTTTCAAGGATGTACCCTTCATCTTCTTTACCATCAGCATGTTTTTTGCCTTTTGGGGGCTGTACTTTGCATTCTTCTTTCTCGGAACATTTGCCCGCGATCGAATCGGTGTTGCGCAGCCTATTTACCTTCTCATTCTGCTCAACGGCGTCGGCGTGATAGGTCGCATCTCACCGACCATTGTTGCGGACCAATGGTGCGGTGCGCTCAACCTCATCATCATCATCGGCTTAGTTTCGAGTGTATTGGTGTACTGTTGGGCAGCCGTGCAAACTTCAGCGGGACTGTATGTGTTCGCCGTCATATACGGATTGGTCGCCGCCGCACTTCAAGCCCTCTATCCTGCCGTGGCCACCACCATGACGCCACACCCAAGTAAAACGGGCACCCGTGTTGGCATGATCCTGTTCTTTGTCAGCTTGGCAAACCTCACAGGACCCGCCATTTCGGGCGCCATCATAGAAAGCGAGGGTGGAGGTTACCTGGGGGCGCAGATGTTTGCTGCGACATCTATCCTGCTAGCAGCAGCCATGGCCGTGGCGGCACGAGTGGCTAAGGCGGGCTGGAAGCTCCGCGTAAAAGTGTAATAAGCATATAGAAAGAGCAATGTTTCAGAAATATTTCGAGTCAGACACGTCATGAATAAATAAGGAGTCAGTTTCGATTGCCGAGTAGAGATCATCTGCGGCGGAGGCAGGAATAATGCTTCGGAGCACTGCATCCAGAAGAGCTGTAGCAGTTGGCTCGAGGTCCGAGTCAGAGACTGGAAAGTCCTAGACAGGTATAGGTTCTGTCGGATAAATCGGACCGAACGAAGTCGTGGGCCAACGTTGTTGGGGTGGCTTGCCGTGACTGTGTTGGTGCGACTCTTGTGTCCGCTGTGTGTGGGCCGTGACCATGAGTCTGCACCAACATGGTCGTACAAAGGCATTCCACCATTTTCCATCATTGGACACGACCCCTGCCAAAATGAAGCCGCTCCGGTGAAAGGAGGAGACGAACTAGATAAAGTCCAGTCAGTACGACTTATTTCCAACAACAAGGGGTTTTCCCAGCCCTCCCCTCAGGCGACACATCACTCCCTCTCCACCATGACCAATCTTCATCCCGCCTACCTGCATATCCGAGACGCCCTGCCTGGTGATGTTGATGCGTTGGCCGCCATCATCCGCTACGCCATGCCCATGGACCCGCAGTGGGATTATCGCTTCCCTCTGCGCAAGCAGTATCCTGAGGATAATTATGGCTACACGCGTCTTATGATGAAGTCATTTCTCGAGGCACAGGGAGTCGTCGTTAAAGTGGTGACCTTTCCAGCACCAGGTCTGCCTGAGGAAGACGAAGTTCCCGCTGCCCTCGCAGTGTGGGAGGTGGAACCTGACAAGGACAAGAAGTATTCCTTGACACCAACAGGTACGTTATGCGCCCCCCCCCTCTCTCTCTGTAATGTCCGATACTTACTTTTTTTTTAAGCAGGAGATAAAACTGCCCGGCGAGACGCCAACTTTGAGCACATGGCGGCCTTTGGTAGCACCACGCGGGCAGCCAGGGAGACTTACTTCAACTCGGTCTATCAATCACGCCAGCTGCATTTAAGAATTCTCGCCACTCTTCCCGAGTTTCAACGCAAAGGAGCAGGAACGGCGCTGTGCAGGTGGGGGATCGAACGGGCCAAACAACACCAAGTGCCAGTAACATTGCTCAGCAGTCCCTTGGGCCATGCGCTGTACTCGTCATTAGGGTTCACCGATATTGCTACCATCACGGTTCAGGTTAAAGAGGAAGAGGAGAAGCTCTCTATTAGGGTCATGGTATATCCCTACGAGCCTGTTTATTAGGCCGATAACGATAACGGGAAATTACACTATTTCGTTATTTACGGTGGATTTTCACAAGAATTACCGACAATGCGCACAATTACTCTGACGAGGCTTCTTGAACATCTAATCTAGATCTGCACTTGATCGGTATATTTAACTATCTATGTGTGTTGAGCACGTATACCACATGACTGCCTTGAGCCACCAGTCATCTACTGTAATCTAGCTCTATCAGTAGCGCGACTAGAACGCAACAGGATGGGCAACCGAAGTTGAGGCTCTTATGCAACTTTGCTGAGCGCTGCGGAGGCGATTGCAGAGTGAATCTCCGCCTCGGCGCCGTCTGGAAGCGGCATCGGCGGCGACCTCAAAGTCGCATGCGACAAAATTCCCCGCGCAACAAGGGCATGCTTCAAAGCCACGGTGCCTTCCATATGCGAACCTCTGTGGTACACTGCCTTGGTAACTGGCAGGAGTTGGTCGTGCAGCTCCCTTGCGCGCTTGTAGTCCTTGGACTTGCCGGCCAGAATCATCTCGTACAGCGATTCGGGCGCAATATTTCCGTAGCCGACGAGCATGCCGTCCACGTCAAAGACCGTGTGCAAGAGGTACTCGTCGTGGCAGGTCAGGACGGGCACGTTTGGTCGCTCCCGGCGGAAGATGGGAATCTCTGTATCCCATCGCCTCATGTTTCTCACGCCATTTTTCATCGCAATAACACCAGGCTGCGCAGAAATGTCGAGGAGGGTTTGCAAGCTGTAGTTGGCCTTTGTATTGTCGGGATACTGGAAGAGGATCAGAGGTAGCTGCGAGACCTCGTAGACTACCCTGTAGCGATCCTGGGGTGCGCCGGGCTGGTACCCAAAGCGTAGCCAGCCGTGAGACGGGTAGAGAAGGCCGGCCTGAGCGCCCGCCTCTTTAGCGCGCTTGGCTTCTTGCGCGGCGACATCTGTTCCTTCGCCTGTGATGCCGGCTATGATGGGGATCTTGTTGTTGACAGACTTGACAAAGGCTTTAATGGTGTCGACTTGCTCCTGCTGGGTGAGGAAAGTGCCTTCTCCCGCATGCCCTAGGACCACAAGGCCTTTGACGCCCTTTTGGCTGCCGAGCCAAGACCCGAGGCGCTGAATGGCCTCGTAGTCCACGGCGCCATCTTTGGTGAAAGGCGTGACCGGCGCCGGAACGAGTCCCTTGAGATCGATGGACATATTGGACGTTGTTGGACAAAAAAGCGTGAGTTGCAAGAGGTGTCTAGTTGATTGGTTCTGGTGTTGCTTGAATGCTGGAATGTAGATTGCTCTCAGGGCTGTCTTTATAGTTGGCAAGCTGGGCTACTTGCCGCCAGCACTTCGACGTCCTCGGGTCACTGTCTCCGGTCAAAATGATCCGAATTCTTTGGAGATGCTAAGACATATTCCCCCGGATCTTGCGTGCTAGCTAGTAGGCACAAGTTTCCGGATAGCTCACCTGAGCGAACCGGATAAGCGTTGTCACTAGTAGATTTCCGGGTTTCCGGACTCCGGATTCGAACACACTACGACCAACCCCTGAGTCGTGTGCAACGGGCGACGTGCAAACCACGGATCTACTGGTTTTGCTGATTCCTGGGGAAAGCCACGCACGGACATGGTCATCAACCTTGTCAACATTGTCAACAACCACCAATCCCAGGTAGGAGAACCCCATTTGTCCAATAATCCGGGGAACCCAATGTCCGGGGTCTGAGCTCTTCGAATCAGTATTATTTCAAGATCCTGCCCCCCGCCAAGATTCACCCCAAACAAGTTCAGTTCTCTCGAGCTTGACTATTCCACCCAATCTTTGTCCAACTACTCTCTAGAACACCATACTACTCCAATGGATACCATGCGGCCGGCAGCAGAATCGCGAGATTTGGAACAGTCTACAATCGAGAAGGGTAAAGCCATTCACCATGAGTATTCCTGCAACATGTCGCAGGACGACGTCGATTTTCTTGAAAGCTTCAGCGACAAGCGCAAGGAGATTGTTATTCGGAAAATTGATGTGAGTGACTACATTTGGATATTGCTAAAAGCAAGATGTTAATTAGACACTAGTTGCGGTTGTTGCCCGTGCTTATTCTGCTCTACCTCATGGCGTATTTGGATAAAACCAATATTGGTACTGCTTCATGACTTGCCACGCTATTCTTGGCCCAACTAACGGTTACCCAAAGGCAATGCGAAAATCGAGGGCATGACGGCTGACCTCAACATGCATGGCATCATGTACAATGTGGCTGTCGCGATTTTCTTTATCCCATTCATCCTTTTTGGTATGCTGAGCCACTCCATTCTTTACGAAACACTAAACAGTCTCTAAATTTCTTTCAAGAGGTTCCATCAAACATGATTCTACACAAGGTCCCCAGGCCGTCCGTCTATATGGGAGGTATCGTCATCGCATGGGGCATCATTATGACTCTGACCGGTATTGTACAAAGCTACGCCGGACTGCTTGCGACTCGCTTTTTGTTGGGAATATTCGAGTACGTTGTTCACTTGATGATACTGATGGCTTTCCTTTACTAATTCTGTGCCAGAGCCGGCTTCCTTCCCGGTGCCATCCTCATCATCTCCAATTGGTATCTTCCTCAAGAGACCCAAGTCCGCATCGCAATCTTGTACACATCCGCCGCAACTGGCGGTGCCTTCTCCGGTCTTCTTGCCTTTGCGATTGGTAAGATGGACGGCATTGCTGGACTTGATGGTTGGCGATGGATCTTCATTCTGGAGGGCATCTTCACAGTCACCGCAGGCGCGCTGTGCTTCTTGATGCTCTGCGACTCTCCTGCACTCTCAACACGCTGGCTGGATGCCGATGAGATTCGCTATCTGGAACTACGGCAGCTTGCCCGTCGGCCTGGTATCCCTCGCGACAACGCAAAGAAACACTTTAACCTGGCCATCTTCAAAGACATTTTATGCGATTACAAGATCTACCTTCTTGCCTTTGCCAACTGGTCAAATGCAGTGCCAAACTACGCAATGAAGTTCACCATGCCAACAATACTCACCTCAATGGGGTACAAACCGGCTAACGCACAGCTGCTTACTATCCCTCCTTACGTTCTCGGTGCTATCTCCGCGTACCTTTTTGCTATATTTGCGGACAAGTATTCCTGGAGATATCTTTCTCGTCGGTCCACAAACTTGTGTTGTGGTCGCATTCTCTGCCTTGTATGCCCTGTCCTCGGACATCAAGAATAACGTTGCCGCCGCCTACTTTGCTATCTGCTTATCAATGTTCGGGTGAGTCTCACCCGGAACCGGCACCGGCACAAGCACCACGCTTCGGAGCTTCACTAACGACAAATGTTAGGCTCTACCCCATACTGCCGGGCGTAAATGCATGGAATATTGCAAATACCCCTGATCCTACCAAGCGCTCTATCAGCATTGGGCTTCTTGTGTGTATTGGCAACATTGGTGGCCTCATTGGATCCTACATCTACCTTGACCGAGAAGCGCCGCGCTACCCCACTGGATATGGAACATCGCTTACATTTGCAACCACCGGAATTGTGGCCGCGACATTGCTGGAATTTCTGCTTCGGCGGAGCAACCAGAAGAAAGCGCTGATGACGGACGAGGAGGTCAGGGAGAGATACACGGAAGAAGAAATGCACCACATGGGCGAGAAGAGCCCGTTGTTCAAGTACGCTCTTTAGGGGAAAAAAAGTTCCCAGTAACTAGCTCAAGAGGTCTCCCAAGCTTAGTATCCCTGCGATAAATTCAGAACGTTTCAGATCTATAAGCTGAGGAACGGGACGTCCCTGAGGGCTACGTTATCGCCCTCTTCTTCCTCACCCCCGACCGTGCGCCAGGCTCTGAGATGATAAATGCGAAACGTGCGAAGTCTTGGTACATAGATGGTAAGCTATGTCAATCTTGTAAAAAAAAAAGCGGCAATGTCTAGAATAGGTGTCCCTTATTAAGATGTGATGAATTCCGCCGCCAACGCAACTACCACTACCACCTGCCGGCGTCGATTGGGGCAAGCCACCACGCTGCCATTTGTTACACATCCCAGATAACTGGAAAATTCTCGAGATCGGAAATCGGAACCAATGCCTAGAATAATAATCAGAAGACTGTGAATGTGAAGAGGTTACTCTGTGGGGTTCGCTTACTGATGAGTCGAGGTCAAGCCAATCCGCAAGCTGCCATTCGTTGAGGGGAGGGAGAGGAACAGCATCTATGTCATTTGGCATCTGGCTCACGTCCAGACCCACTGCGCCCGAACCAGGACCGATATCTAGTGCATTATCCTGTACCACTGCGATGCCAACTGTATCCGCAAACTGGTGCTGAGCGAGCTCCACCGAGCCCTGTCTTGCCTGCAAGCGGAGCTCTTCGAGGATGATGCTGTACCGAAGCCCAAGGGAGTATGTAGCCGCAGCCTGGTATAGGTGTTTATGACAGCGCTCTGCTAGTTCCATGAGTAATGGATCACTGCCGACGTCACCACCGCGGCCCCTTTGTTGAATCTCCCACACGTAGACGACAGCCACGGCGCAAAACGTGGCATATGGCGTCCACCAGAAGGCGTGGAAGAGCATACCATCGCTCATAATATCATCAACGGTCTCCAGAGCCATCTTAGCTGCGCTGATGCATTCTGAAACGATTTCGTCTATTGATGACGAGGCTGACTGGCGATTGTAGCCGAGGATGAAAGGCCGATTTGCATGCATCACGGCGTGGCAATATGCCAGCTTCAATGCTATTGCTTGCCGACAGAAAGAAGGTATGAGGCTTCGTGGTTGAATAGTTCCAAGATAGGCAGGCAGACCCCGGCGCCAATCGTGGAGCTGATGACGGAATTTTTTGGCCGCATTAAACTTTTCAAGCGTCGGAACCGGCTTCAGAGAGTAGACTTCTCTCGATATATTGTCGATGATTCGAGCAATCCTGGTCTAATCAGCAATGGCGTGTAAATTATAGGAAAAGGAATGGCATACTTTGCGTGCGCTATTAGCGAGTCGATATGGCAGTCAAATGTTGGGGCAGATGCAGAGGGCCCATGCGAGTTCATGTCTTCATCATTGACATGATCGGGATACTCCTGGTTAATATCATCGTCATGTAACAGCCTGGGTCTTCCAAAAACAACTGAAAGGTATTTATCAATGATGTATACGACCCAGAATGTGCGTCGGCGGCATTGCAAGACAATGTAGTCCGTCTTGACACCCGCGACATTTCGGCTTCCACCTCGCCCAGAGGTTCTATGGAGGCCAAGGGCAGAAACGATAGGAACTGTGCCCCCAAATATGTACCATGCCTGGTTCATTCGGCCAGTTTGTAGGAGGAAAAGTACCTGCAACATCCTTGCTTGGACAGACTCTAAGCGCGGAAGACCAGTCTCGGCGGTTGTGAGACGGAGCGCCTCGCAGAAGTAATGGTCGCTGTCACTCAATGGTACTTGATTCACGTTATACGGGGATGTGGATCCGGAGGTCTTTTCTTTTCGAAGGCTCGCAATGGCAAAAATGTTGATAATAAGCGCGGCCTTGGCATGGCCGATGTTGTGGTGCAGAGGTAGGTTTTGCTGTGCATTGTGAAGCACAGGTTGGAGAAACGACGCGCAATACTGGCGATGGAGACAGCGATATGTGACAACGCAATTTTCAAAGTAAAACTCAAATAGTTGCGTTGCACCTTGGCGATCCGGAATCCGCACCGTTTCGCCAGAGGGGACGAGCAACGGCCGGTCTCCAGCCGACACGAGAGGCTGTGAGCGCTCAGAGCCAGTGAGAACATCAGGAATTGTTCCTCCCTTCTGGCAGGAAAATCTCTTCCAGGCTCGGTGTAGAAATGCGAAATTTGAATTGAGGTCGAAAAATTGGCCTTCAAGTTCGGCAGTCTCGAGTTCTGGCGAGGCCCGACTCTGGGGCCCCTCGCCTACAGAAGCATTCGAGAACTCACCGCCTGGTTCGGGACCAGTCCTTTCAACGGCGATGTCCGACTGACTTTTTTACTCAGGTCAGCACAGTGCAAGTTATGGGACGCAAAGGAAACCATACCTCGAGACTCCGCCGGCCGGCGGCGTCTGAGTTGCGTGATGCCGGACTGTCGTCTCTCCAGCTTGTGGTGTTGGTGGGCGGCCGCGTCGGTACTGGGCATCGTAAAGACAATGCAAGCGCTTCTTAGCGCACACTTCACAGGGGACATTTCCGGTGCACCTCAGCTTCTTTAATTTGCAGTAGTCGCAAGCCCGGCTGACCTTTTGCAGCTTGCGGCGATTTCCGGCGGCTTCCGAGCCCGCCTGTCGAGGTGTCGGACGTTTATTGCGTGGCCCAGCGCCTGTGTTGTTTAGACTGGAAGTGGACGTCTCGGAAATGTGTGTCGGATCCCCCGCCGGATGATGGGCTGTGCTGCTCCCTCTTGTCACCATGGTCGGTAGGCGAGTTAGATAATATTGATGGTATTTGGAGAATCCGGAGTTTCCTACCCGCCCCCTCTAGTCCGGAGAACCGCCTCGGATTATTAACGGAGCTGACGGACGCCACATGTTGACTTAGCTTCCTCACGTGGCTTCTGCACGAAAAAACTACAGACTCCATTCGGATTCCTTGCTTTAGGCTATTTTATTAAATTGTATAGGTTTTGCGAAAGGCCGTAGGTATGGGCGATGCCTGGTGACAATGCGCTGTGGCTTCTTGGTCAGATCGCGATAACGGAGCAGGAGTCAAATGTAACACGTAAGAGGGAGGCACTGTTCGATTTTCTAGAAGTCGGGCAGTAGACCAGACTAGACCGCCGCCAAACTAAGACAAGACCAGGGCCTTCTCCGCCTGTTCTCGCAGATGGCCTGACCCCTTCAACAGCGAGCCAACCTTTTTCAAGCTCTTCTGACTCGATACAGTTATCTGTCGTGATGACTCGTATACTTCCTGATCCTGTTTCGTCGCTTGATATTAACGTTAATGTGCTAAGAGGGACTTGAAAAGGGAAAAAAATTCTGTAAACGGGCCGTTATGCCCGCTTGCCATGACCCACCAACTGCCAACCTGCTGCTGATTTGGCGCCCGTAAAATATCAACAACTCCAAAATATCACAAAGACATGGATGGGGTGCGTTTTTAATTACAGCTCGAATCCGAGACGTTCTGCTCTTGTGCTTTGCTGCGTGTTCACAGGCCGCTCCTAACCTCCTGATGCAGGCGCGTGGTCCTCCTAAGACTCTCGTCCATCGGAATCGTCGTTTGACCGCGATTTTTTTTGGCTGTTATTGCAACGCCTCAATTTCCCTCTACCAATTATTGGAGAGAAAATCCTAGCCAAGCCGGCCGGGAGTTTCTTTCACCAGTTCTTATAAAAAAGCGAGAAATTAAAAGCTCCTGTCAGTAATTAGCAGGGTTAGGAATATCTTCAACTAAGGCCCCTGCTGGCGCGACGCCTCTATAGCAGCGGTGCTCTATCAACGATCAGACCATGGTCTGGAGAATTGGCCAGACCAGACCAAGTCTTGGCGGTCTAGACCAGACAAAGACCAAGACAGACTCTGTCGTGTTTGAACAATGCGTAGACCCTTGAATTTCCTGATTACTGACTGAGTCAGGAGCACCCAACCCGGACAAGCCGTAAAGCAAATTGTCTGTTAATACTGCGAGTCACGGCTCATAATTCAATTGATAGGTAAATGTTTAGAGAAACATATATTAAGCTCATTCCCGTCCTTGAATTTAACTCTTAGACTCGGCAGTGCTACTATCAAGATCTACCACAATTTAGGACACCTATTTTCCTCTCACTTCCCTCTATCAACGAATTCGACCACAGAACTGCATATCTATCAGTATGGCACGACACGGCCGGCTCTTCGGTTTACTTGCCCTTGCAGTAGGCTTGTACTCTCAAGTTTATGCTCAGCCTGTTGAATCATTGCCGTCAGACGTTAAGGGTGAACTCCGAGGCCCTTCCGAGCTCTTAGGTGCCATTGATATCAACGACTTTGACCGTCTAGACGAGCGTGCACTTGGCGCAAGACGGGAATTTCCTCCGCCTGCGATACTACCGCCACCCCAAATTGTGTATCGTGGTGACAAGAGGTCACCCAAGGAGATCGAAGCTATTGGCGGTTTCTTGCCAAGCTCTGAAGTTACACCAACTAATGAGAACAATGGCTTTAGTCTTTATATGCACCACTTGGGCTATAAGCTGGTGGATGGTAAAAGAGTTACCGCGTATGTATCTACAACCAGATTCTTCGGGACGGCACTTGGATACGCAAATATGGCTAGCAAGGAGGGTGGCTGGATATACGAAATCCAAGCGTTACCTCACATGACCGACTCTGATGGGACTCTGTTGCAAGGACGCAAATGGCGCAACGAATTTGAAATTTCAGCCTTGGGGGGTATCTCCTGGAGTCAAGTCAAGTCAGCAGTCCAGGTCCCTGGTTTTAAGACCACTGGGGACTACGGTGCCGGATTCTGGTCCGACGTCACTGTGGAAAGCTTCAAGCAGAAGATGCCCGAAAAGCAGTGGTTCAACAACTCAAACTACAACTCGACCTTTGATCAGTTCAAAGCAAGCCCGGGGCAGCCACAGCTCGCAGGATGGTTCGACTCGGAACACGAGCAGTATAAGTCCCAGGAGCCCTGGAGCCTTAACCAGACCAAGACCATCGAGGAGTATTACATGGATTTCATGAATCAGTTTGGAGGGCATGTGGGTTGGACGGGTACCTATCCTTTGGTCCTATCGCACAGAGCACTGCCTCGATAAGAGAGCTTATCTTATCTATACCGATAATAAGTATAGATAAGCAATAACCTTAGGTATCCTAAGATATAGTATTATCTTATAACTTAAATTATATAGCCTAAGGCTAGGAAATAGGATATATAAATTAACTAGTTATCCTTTATAGCTTTATCTAATATAAGGCTAATTTTCCTTATTATCTTTACTTTCTATTATTTTTTTATAAACTATATTAACTATACTATTATTTTATATAACTATATTAATACTTTATAGTTATAAGCCTAAAAGGTTCTAATTATATAAGGTATTTATTATAATTTAAAACTTCTTATAATATTTATATTATATAGATCCTTTTTTTTATTTATTATTTTATCTATTATTATTATTATTATTATTATTATTATTATTATTATTATTATTATTATTATTATTATATAATATTTTATTATTCTATTATTTTATTATATTATCTTATATTAAAGCTATAGTCTTACTTAGACTTAAATAATATAATTTAGAAAGTTAGTTTAATTAAATCTAAATTTTCTAATCTTTTATAATAAGTATATAAATAATTATTAATCTTATAAAAGAGAATAATATTAAAAATATATTAAACCCTCTTAATATACCTATAGAGATTAAGATATATAAAGTAGAATTTTATAAAGTTATAAAGCTTAAAAAACCTATTAAAATAAACTTTAAAATACTTAATATACTTAAAGCCTTATCTAATTAAGAGTAATAAGAATATAAGATTACCTTATAAGTATATAAAGAGAGTAAAACTAAGCTAAATAAGGTCTATAAACTTATTATATTATTTATTAATCCCTATTTAATAATTAAAATATATAATAAGCTTAAAAAAGAATACCTAAAAGGGTATATTATTTACTAATTAGTTAAAAGGCTTAAGTTAATTATTACTTTAAATATAGTATATATAGAGGTTAAGGTAGACTATACTTATAAGAGTATACTATAAAATATATATTAAGGGAATATAAGTATTAAGAAATAGCTTAAGAATTAAGAAGTAGTATATAATTATATAAATATACTTAATATACTATTAACTAATAGTTATCTTATAATTAATAATTTCTTTAAAACTATTAAACTAAAGTTATATTTAAAATAGGCTTTATTATAGCTATATAAGAATAAAGTTTATATTACTTAAGGTAAAAGACTAAAAATAACCTTATTAGAATATAAGACCTCCCTCTATATAAGTAATAAGCTATAACCCTTAAAATTAGCTTTTATATATAGTATACCTTATAATAATAAAAAATATAAAAAGGATAAGCCTAAAGACTTTATATATCCTTATAATATTAAAAAGAGGTACTAATAAAAGCCTAAAGAATATTATATACTTTAATTTACTATAATAAGTAATAAGAAGGTATATATTATAAAGCCTTTAACTACCTAATAGATCCTTAATATTAAAAGCCACTTTAGTACTAAATATAATATATATATAAAAGTAAAGTATATATAGTATAAAGGTAATAAAAGCTTTACTAGTAGTAAAGGAAAAAATAATAAATTTATATATATATTATTTAGACCTAAACTCTTAAAAGATTATAAAAATAAGTATAGCTTTTTTAAAAGACTAGCTTATACTATTAATATAGCTTTTATAAACCTAGGTAAATACTATTTATATAAATCTATACTCTTTAATAACTATAATAGTAGCTAAACTATACTAGTAGTTAGGGTAAAGGGTTAGAAAAAATAGGTTTTTTTTAAACTAAAGTTATCTACTAGTAGATAAACTTAAAGTTATCTACTAGTAGATAAGCCTAAGTTAAGCTAAAGTTATCCACTAGTAGATAAACTTAAGTTAAGCTAAAGTTATCTACTAGTAAATAAGCTTAGGTATTAATAGTAAAGTTATTTACTAATAAATAAACTTAAAGTTATTTACTAG
>NW_006271975.1:0-4637 GCF_000225605.1 Cordyceps militaris CM01 | reverse complement strand
AAAGTTATCTACTAGTAAATAAACTTAAGTATTAAAGCTAAAGTTATTTACTAGTAGATAATCTTAGGTATTTATATTAAAGTTATCTATAGACTAGCCTAGATATTTATATTAGCCTAGGTATTTATATTAAAGTTATTTATAGACTAGCCTAGATATTTATATTAAAGTTATTTATAAACTAGCCTAGGTATTTATATTAGCTTAGGTATTAAAGTTAAAGTTATCTACTAGTAAATAACCCTAAGTTAAAGTTAAAGTTATCTACTAGTAGATAATCTTAAGTATTTATATTAAAGTTATTTATAAATAAGCCTAGGCCTTTATATTAGCCTAGGTATTTATATTAAAGTTATTTATAGACTAACCTAGGTATTTATATTAAAGTTATTTATAGACTAGCCTAGGTATTTATATTAAAGTTATCTATAAACTAGTATAGGTATTTATATTAAAGTTATTTATAAATAAGAGTTATTATATAATAAAGATAGTATTCTAGGTTTATTAAGTATATATAATAATAAAGGTAACTATATAATATATATTCTAAAATAGAATAAAATAATAACTATAAAAATAGGAATATATAATATATCTTATATAGAAAAATCTACCCTTATATAATAGTTATATTTTAAACCTAATACTACCTTAAAGCTTATAAGCTTATATATAATACTAATAGGTAATACTATTTAGTATATTTATCTATAAACTTATTAAACTTTTAATATATCTATTCTTTAAAGTATTTAGCTAGAATTAATATATTAATAATATTATATTAAAGGTAGTAAAGAAACTAAATACTAAAAAGGTAATATTCTTTTTTAAGGGGGTAATAAAGGCTTTATTTTTTAGATATCCTTATTTCCCCCTTTTCTATTAATAAATTTAAGCTAGTATAATATTAACTTTTTAAGGTTTAAATAATTCCTATATCTTTACTATACTTTTAGATTTAATTCTAAATACTTACTTTAAATAGTTATATAATAATATTACTAGGCTTATAAACCTCCCTACCTTATATTTATAGTATATATTACTAGCTAAGTTAAGAATAGTATATAATAGTAAGAATAGTATATATAATTAAAGAATAAGTTATTAATATAGTTATTATATACTTTTTACTTTATTTTATAGTATTAGGGTTTTAGCTATATTATAAATAAGAGTAATAGTATTAATACTATAAAAGTAATCTAGGCTAGTTTTATTCTAGTATATTACTTAGTAGAATAAGATCTATATATTAGAGAATATATTAGAAAAATAAAAGATATTCTTTATATAATAGTAATAAATACTTAACTACTATCTTTTTTAAAGGTAAAATATTTTAAAAATAATTAGGTTAAAAAACTATTTATTAGTATTATAAGTAGATAAGTAGATAGGATTATTTATTATAGGCTTATTCTATAAGAACTATATAGTTATATACTATAATTAGTTTATTTATATACCTTAATACTTTAATATTATACTAATAGTATAAAGTATAGTAAAAGCTATATATAAAAGGAAAGCTACTTTAAGTAAGAATAGCTAAACTAAGAAAGTAAAGGAAATACCCTAAAAGCTTTTAAAGCTACCCCTATAATATAATATAATAGCTTATATACTAGTATATACCCTTACTATAAAATAGAAGGATAATAAAAACTATCTTATTAACCCCTAGTATATTAAGATATTAATAAAAGCTTTTATTAAAAACTATAGACTAAACTATATAATTACCCCTAACTATATATAAGTAGTTTATTTTACTATAGATTTAAAGAAGATATATATATATATTAGCCTAAGGAGAGGGGTATAATCCTAAAAGCTATATAACTTTAATAACTAGTTTAAGGTTAATAGTAATATTAAGTTTAAGATTATTAATAACTAATATTACCTATTAATATTTATAGAGTAGGCTAAAGTATAGTATTAAAAGAAGGATAATTTATAGTAAATATATAAGATATTTATCTATAGTTTATTATAGCCTATAGTATATATAAGCTATATTACCTATATAGAATAAGAGCTAATAATTATACTCTAGAGTTACTATTAAACTAATAAGACTATTAAATCTAAATAAACTATAGCTAGATTAATAAACCTAATATATATAGTAATATATAGATATAAGCTATTACTATATTAAAAAGTAAACTACTTAGATTTAAAGATAACTACTTAATAATATTAAAGGTAATAGCTATAAAGCTAGATCTTAGTTAGTAAGATAAGTATAAGCTAAAGTAGCTAATAACTATATAAAGAAATAAATATTAGTATAATATTATAACTAAGTAGTATAGAATAGTATTAGGTAGGTAGTTATTTAATATACCCTAATAGGTTAAGATAATTACTTAAAGAGTTAATAAGGTATATTATAACCCTAATATATATATATTTTATATAGCTATAATATAGCTATTATAATTAGGATATTTAGTATAATACTAATAATTAATAGTTTTTCTTTATTTAATTTTATTATATCTTTATTATACTATATATACTTAATAGGATAATAAATATCCTACTATAAGATTAGGAGCTTCTTACTACTATCCTATAATAAGACCTAGACTATAATATATATATATAAAAACTATTCTACTTAAAATCTAAAGTAAATAATATTTAATAAAAGATAATTTAATCTTAAAAGTTATTACTACTCTTAACTAATAAAGAGTTCTATAATATATATATTAAACTTACTAAGAACCCTAACCTACTATTTCTTAACCTAGTACTAATAATAAAACTAAACTAAAAGTAACTATATATACTCTAGTAAGTTATAATAGCTATAACCTAGTAAATAAGTACTTTAAATAATTAAGTTTATAATAAAAGTAATAATTAAAAGCCTAGGATTAAAGAATCCCTAGTATATAATCTATACTATATAATATAATAGTTTATTAATAGCTATATTATAAAACTTAATATTTAACCTTTTTATCTAGATAAAGAGTATAGTTTAGCTAAAATAGCTAATATATTTTTATAGTATAAAGTCCTTAAATATACTTTACTTTATATTATTACCCTATAGGATCTAGATATATAGCCCTACCTAGAAAAGCTAATACCTAATACTATTAATATTAATACTTATTATTAGTATTTTATCTCTAGATTACCTTAAAGGGGGCTATTATAAATTATAAAGGAATATATCCTAATAGCTAAGGTATAATAGGATATTAATACCTTATTAAAGGAATATTATTTAGATTAAAGTAGCTAGGAAGAGAGAATATATTAAGATTTTATAAAGTACCTCCTTAACTATCTTTATAACTAAGCTAAGCTATATAGTTACTTAATTACTTATAAACTATAGAGTTTATACTTTAAGGCTTTATTTACTATATAGCTTTAGAAGAATACTAAGAATAATAATAAGTATTATAACTACTAGATAAGCCTCCTATAACCTAGCTATATTAACCTAATATACTCTATTAAAGATAATATAGTTATACTTAAACCTAAATAGTATAATAATAATTTAGTAAATAGGTATATTAATATAAATAAGTATAATAAGGTAGAAAAAGGGAATATAGACTTAAATAAAGGTATAGATAAAAGTAATAGTATATATAATTAACTATATAAAGTACTAAGCTTAGAGAGCCTACCTACTACTCCTATACCTATATATTTCTTATATATACCTTCTATACCTATAGTATATAATTTACTACTAAGTATCTTATCCCCTATAAAAATTATCCCTCTATTCTTTAATATTTCTAAACTAATAGCTCTACTAGTAATAATACTATATAAGCCTATATCTACCTCCTAATAAAGTAAGCTAGCTAGAAATATATATATATTAAAATAACTAGGCCTACTAGTTAGCTATTTAATAAATATAGTAGAAGCTATAATTAGGTATATAGTAATAGTTTTTAGGAATAAGTAAGCTAAGAGGAAGGGTAGTAAAAGAAAGGTAAAGTCTATTATAAATAAAGAATAAATATATATAGATAGATAGAATCTTTATTATTAGTTTTACTAAGGTTAATATATATAATATCTACCTTATAAGCTATTCTAACTAGTATATTTTATAATAAAGGAAAAGGGGTTTAATATATAATAGGCTAATTAAGGCCTTATATCTTTTCTTTATAGAAAGCTCTTATATTCTTAATTTTAATTCTATACTTTAGTCTATTTAGTAATAGTATCTTAACTACTTCCTATTATAAGGAAAATATAGTAAGATTATTTTATTCTCCTAGTAACTTACTTTAGAATCTCTTCTAATATTACTATATATATACCTTACCTATAATAATAATAAAGAATATTATACCTTACTACTTATAATATAAGTAAGGATATAGTCCCTATATTAAGGTATATACCTAGAAGAATATATTTTATATAATTACTAAAAATCCTTTAATAACTACTTTAAACCCCCTTTCTCTACCTTTATAATAATAAACCTATATTACTCTACCTATATAGTATTATTTTTATCTTTACTACTATAAATAGCCTAGATAAATCTTAATAGGTTTCTAAGTAGTTATATAAGTTTATCTTATTACCTTTTAAGATTAGTAACTAGCTATAGTTAGGGTTAC
>NW_006271974.1:3238004-3240361 GCF_000225605.1 Cordyceps militaris CM01 | reverse complement strand
TTAGAATATAATTTATATAATAAGTTACTTTATTATATAAACCTTTATAATATATATATACTATAATTATATATAATATATAATATATATTAATTTAAGGTATTAATATATATCTTTATAATATAATATATAATATATTATATTATAGTATTATATAATAGATATTAATTCCTATTATACTATACTAATATCTTATATAGAACTTAAATAAGATATTAATATATATTCTTTCTAATAAGTAATATTTTAATATAATTATAATATAATTATAATTATATAAATATTAATAAATTATTATAGTTATAACTATTTAGCTATTAATATTATATAATATAATATTAATATATATATTAGTTAGTTTATATATAGCTTATTAGTTTAAAAAAGCTTAAAAGGTAGCTTATTAGCTTAAAAATAGCTTAAAAAGTTAGTTAGTTTATTAGTTATTTTATATATATATAACTAAGTAATATTTTACTTAGGTTATATAGTAAGTTTAGTATAATTAAAGTAGTATTATACCTATATTAATATTATACCTCTAGGCTTATAACCTATTAAGGTATATAAGATATTTATATAGAAGGAGTAAAAGGTTTATTAAATATAAGTTATAAATAAGAAAAGTAGATTAAATAGGTAAAAAAAAAAGAAAGAAGAATTATAATATTAATAGCTATAAAGATTATATATAAATTATATAAAGGGATTATTATACTTTATAGTTAAAGACTATAAAGACCTTTCTTTTACTTCTAAATAACTATTAAATACTCTAATATAAAGCTAATATAGGTATTCTAGAGTATTTAAAAGGAGGTATTAAAGGTATTCTAAAGTATTTAAGAGTTATATAACTTCCTTATATCTTATATAATAGTTATCTAAATTATATAAAAGTAAGTCTATTATAATAGGAAAAATTAGGGTATTTTTATAGTATATATAATTATACTATTATCCCTTATATATATAGAGTTAGTTAATAGGGAATAATAGGATTTAATAAGAAAAGGCTATAAGTATAAAAGAAAGGGATATAGAAAGAGGAAAAAGAGGTAAAAAAGGAAGAAAAGGAAAATATACTAATAAAGATAAAAAAAATAAGGTTAATAATAAAAAAAGAAAAAAAAAGAAAAAAAAAAGAAAAAAGAAAAATACCTTTTATTCCTTACTAGCTACTAGCTAGTAGCTAATAAGGCTTTAAATTACTTATTTATATAAAGTCTTATTAATTATAAATAAAATTAAAATAATAACTTATTAATTATATATTAATTTATAAAAAATAATAATAACTATAAGTATTTAAATAAAGTATAATTAAAATTACTATTTAGCCTTTATTAAAAGCTAATAATTATAAAGAAAATATATTTATTTATTTACTAAGTCTTATTATATAGTAAAGACTAATAATAGTAAGAATTAAAAATAACCTTTAAAAGTATTATTATAATATTCTTTATAGAATATACCTTAAACCTATATAAATAAAGTATAAGGTATTAAAAGTAAAAAAAGATAGTAAATAAAAATAAAAGCTAAAAACTCTTAAAGAAAAAGAAAGATAAGGTATTAAGAAGGCTAAAAGGCTATAGTAGTAATTAAGCTTAATTAGCTTAAAGACTTATAAGGCTAAATATAGCTTTTTTTAATATAAATAAAAATAAAAAGGAGAAAAAGAAATTAAAAAGTTAAGAAGTTAAGAGGATAATAAACTTAACTAGTTTAAAGATATATAGAATTAGATATAGCCCCTTTAATATAAATAAAAACCTAGGGAAAGGGGAGGTAGTTAATAGGCTTAGCTAGCTAAAGTAATATAGGCTAAATATAGGCTAGAATATAAATAAAAACCTAGTATATAGTATTAAGAAGGGTTTTACTAGACCCCTATATACTTTAGAATAAGACTATAATAAATCCTATAAAATATAGATAAGGTTTTCCTTTAAGTACTTTAGTTTTTCCTTATTCTATAATTAATAAAGGTATTAAATAGGTTATTTAGCCTAATTAGTATATAAAAATTATTATTATTATTATTTAATAGTATTATATTATAAATAGTATAACTAGAAAGTATACTTATAGTATTATTATATTTATTTTACTTTTTAGCTTAGTTTTAATATAAAAGGTATATTTATTTCTAAGTATATTTATAGTTCTAAGTAAGCTAATAAGTATTCTTAAAGGATTTACTAATAATATATATATAATATACTTTTTATTTATAATATTAATTAAATATCTTAAGTTTTATTATAATACTTTTATACTTTTTAATAAATTTAACTTTACTATTTATATTAATAATAATAAAGCTATTAATATTAATAAACTAAAGTTAC
>NW_006271974.1:3211848-3237904 GCF_000225605.1 Cordyceps militaris CM01 | reverse complement strand
CTTTAGCCTAGTAGGCTTTAAAAGAAAGAGGTAAAGAAGTATAAATAAAGAATAAAGAAAAGAGGCTAGTTTAAAATAAGGTAAAAAAAAATAAAAAAGGGGTTTAGTCTAAATAAAGGTAAAAAGCCTAAGAAGGTTATTAAAAAAGTTATTAAAAAGAAAGTTATTAATAATAAAGTAGTAATAGTTAATATAATCTTAACTACTTCTTTCTTTAGGTTTATTAAAAAATACTTTAATTTCTTTTAATTTTTTCTTTATTTCTTTTTATAATAATATTATATTAATAAATAAAAAATTTATAAAAAACCTTAATTAGATAATAGAATATTATATTCTAAATCTTTTTTTATCTATATTATTATTAAATATCTTTATAAGTAGATACTAAGCCTAACCTACCCTATACCTACCTATAGGCTAAAATATAAAAAATAAGTTTAGTAAGTAAGTTAACTTAATAACTAGTTAGTTTATAAATTTAGAAAGTACCTAGCTTATAGGTATAATAACTATAAGTAGAAATATTAAAAATATAGTTATAAAACCTATTTAAAGGTAATACCTATATATAGATAGTATATATTTAGCCTAGCTTTTACTAAGAATCTTTAAAGAAGACTTAAAAAAAATACTCCTTTTAATACTATAAAAGAGTTTTAATAAAATATAAAAACTTATAAACTCTATCTATACTATATAAAAGGAAATAGCTATTATAAATATAAAGCTTATCTCCTTTAAGGCTATTTAATATATTATAATAAAGGCCCTTTAGGAATACCTAGTAAGTAATCTTTAGCCTACCTTCTATATAGAGGTAGCCTAGAAGCCCTTAAGCCCCTAAGTAAAGCTAGTTTTAGCTTACTATAATACTAAGCTACTAGTTAACTACTACTCCTACCTAGAAGAGATCTAATCTCTCTATCTATAGAAGCTTATTATTAAGGCTAATAGGGCCTTAAAGGTAGATACTATTATAGCTATTTATTAACTCCCTTTTAAAGATATAGTCCTTTCCTTTTATAAAAAGGTAAAGAATTATATTAAGAATAATAAATAGGTTAAAATAGCTTATATTAAGGAAGTATACCTTATCTAGTAAGAATATTTTATAATAATTAAAAAAGTATTTATTTTAAAGATCTTATAAGATATTTTTAACCTTATTATAAAGCTTTTAGTTATTAATAAAGTAAATATTATATTAGCTAAGGCTATTTAAGCCTATTTAGAAGCTAAATTAAAGACTATCTTTATTATTAAAGTTTATAAGATAAGTATTATTAACTACTTTTATAATATTAAAATATTCTTTAAAGTATAAGCCTTTATTTATAAACCCTTTTTAAAGTCTATTTAGCTTTATTAGTATTATAATTATTATACTATAAGATATATTACTTATTATTATAATAAAAAGGCTAAGTATAGCTAATACTTTAATAGTACCTACCTAAAAGGAAAGGCCTACTTAGTAATAGCTAACCTAAGTAAGGAAAGGTATTTAAACTATAAAGGTTAATATTTAGCCTAGGCTTAAGCCTATCTAATCTAGGTAAAGTACTAAAGGGCTATTAATATAAAATACTATTAATAACTAATAGTTTTTACCTAACTATAAAAAATCTAATACCTATTATACTTTCTTTAAGCCTTATTACTAAATAAAAGAGGCTTAATAGGCTAGGTAAGCTAGTTAATAAATAATACTTTATTAAACTTATTAAGCTAATAAGCCCCCCTTTTAGTCTTAAAAGGGCCCTTCCTCTAAACTCCCTACTAAAGGCTAAAAGGGAGACCCCTTAGCTTACTAAATAGAATTAATATTACTTTTAAACTTAATAAGCTAAATATAATAGTAAATAGGTTACCCTTCTCTTTTTAATAGGTTATATTAATAAATTAAGCTTAAAGTATAGATAACTTTATTAAAAGAGTATAAATAAACTTCTTCTTTATAATTCTAACTTTTTTCTTATTAAAAGCTAATATAGCCTTAATTATAAACTCTTTTTTAAACTCTTTATAAATAGATATTAATATAATACCCCCTTTATTAGAATTAAGTATTTAAGGTAAGCTATTACTAATAGTAATAAACTAATTAATTAATAACTAATTAGCTAAGGACCTATAAGTAGCTACTCTAGCTACTATATCTACTATACTTATTATACCTAGCCTCCTAATAGGACCTAGTAAGACCTTATAAGTAACTACCTAGAAGCCTACTAGGGTAATAAAGAATACTAATATTATAATTATTAATAAAAGTACTATTATAGAATATTAATAAAAGTAATACCTAAATATAGCTAGTACTTTATAATAAATCTAAGCTAGATATTATTACTATATAAGAAATATTAAATAATAAACTACCTTTAGTCTTAGTATTAGCCTTATATTAATACCTTTAGGGAAATAAGAGGATAGTAACTTATATATATAAAAGAATAAGTATAGAAGACTATATAGTCTCTTTTAAGAAGGATAGTTATTATATTATCTTTTCTAACTTATTAGTTTATTTCTTTAATATTTACTTTAAACCTAATATAGATTTAATATAACTCTTTTCCCCTTTAAATAAGAAGTTAATATATATTATAATAAAGGATTTTAATATTTATTACCTTCTTTAAAATATTTATAAGAGGACTTTATTAATATTAAAAAAAACCCTATTTACTTTAAAGTAACTTAAAATAGTATTAATTACTTTTTAAAGAATAGTTATAAAAGAAAAGTTTAGTAAAAGATTAAGTATACTAAACCTAGTTTAGTACTCTCTAGACCTTAAAAGCTAAATACTAGATTCTTTAAAGGACCTAATAAGGTCTAATTACTACCTTTAGCTAGTAAAGGTTAGCTTCTTTATTCTTCCCTTTATAATTATATACTTAGCCTAATATAAGATAGATATAAATTTAATATAAATAAAAGCTATAATTAAGTTTCCTTTAAATCCTAATAAGCTATATTAGCTATTTATTTTAATAAAGATTAATACTATATTTAAGAACTTAAATAGGATTTTAAAAAGAATCTTATTAATAAGTATCCCTTTTTAAACACCTCTATAAGACTAAATAGCCCCTTAATAGATACTTAAAGTTATAATAATAATAAAGAAGGCTTAAAAGCTTTATAAATAAGCTTAAAGGGTTAGAATAAAAGAAGACTAGAAGAGAGTATACTAAGTAGCTACTACCTAGAATAGGATAGTCTAGAAAGTAAGGAACTAGGTATAAAAAGTTTACCTAGATATAGTTACCTAAATACTAGGTAGGCTTTAAAGGTACTATTAATAAGTAAAAAAGTATACTAAAGGTATAGGCTTTAATATAGTTTTACTACTTAAAAGAGAAGAAGACCTCCTAGTAGCTAAGATAAAATAAAAAAAGGTTAAGGTCTTAGTAAAAAAGTTCTTTTTTAACCCCTTAATAGGCTTTTATAACCCTTAACTACTAGTAAATAAGGTTTTAAACTAGAATATAAGTATAGTATTAAAGAATATTATTATAAACTAGGTAAGGTTTATACTAGTAGGGTATATATTATAGAATACTTTAGGCCTTAATAAGGTCCCTTATAGGTTCTTTAAGATATTAGGAGAACTATTATATTTTTACTTTATAATACTTTATATAGCTTATATATAGATAGGATATTTTCTAAAAAGGTATTAAGTAGGGATAATAATTATTATATAAAAGCTAGGTAAGATAGAATAGAAATATAGAATAGCTAAAGGATAGAGACTAATTACCTTCTTAAATACTATAAGAAAGCTCTTTAAAAAGATTATAATAAACTAAATAGCTAAAGTAATAAAATCTTATAAGCTCTTTCTAAATAGCTAAATAAGTAATTAATAATAATAGTTAATAAAAATAGTAATTACCTTAATAGTTAAACTTATCTAAATTATTTAATACTAAAGTAGCTTTACCTTAATATTCTAACTTAATATTATAAATACCTTTAATAATATAGTTTACTTAGTAGTAATAACTACTTTTTAGTATTTAAAGTTCCTTTTTATTATCCTTTCCTTACTAAAGACCTACCTTTAGGATAGGATAATATAGATTTACTTAAATAGATCCCTATTAAATACCCTTTAAATCTAATAAAGAGTTCTATAAGGCTCCCCCTTATTATTAATTCTATTTATTCTCTTTTTATTATCTCTATATAAGGCCTTAGTTAAGATTTAAGGGATAATAACTATAAGGTTTATTAATAATATAAACCTTCTTAGTATAATAATATCCTAAGACTAGGTTATAGCCTAACTTTAATAAGTATAGACTATCTATTCTAAGTAGTTAGTAACCTATACTTTAATATTTTTTATTTTAAAATTCTAGCTTTTTTACTTTTAATAAAGTTAATCTATAGTCTTAAAAAGCCTCTAGCTTAAAAACTACTAGCTTATACTATAAATAGTAATTTAGCTTTTAGGAGTCTAGCTTATACTATTATTAATATAAATAGTATATATAGTTAAAGTTAAAATAAAGATTTTCTTTACTTAATAAGCCTTTAAAGCTTCTATTAGAATAGCCTAAAGCCTTTAGTTAAAATATATAAAAGAACTTTATCTTTATACTATTTAACTAATTATAACTTATAGTCTTATTACTTAATATACTTTAAAGGATAGACTAATAGGCTTAACTACTACTTTTAATACCTTTTAGGTATTATACCTTTATATAGTAGTAAAGGCCTTCTAGGTTATAACTACTTACTATATTAAGGTTAAACTTAATATCCTCTTTATTTACCTTTACCTTATTACTTATAAGGCTTAGACTTTAATAAGATAGAAAGAGAATAAAGTAGTAGCTTAGCTTTAATATATAACTACCTAAGTTATATTATAGATCCTAATCTTAATAGTATAGTACTATAAGATCTACTAATAAAGACTACCCCTTATATACTTTTTAAAGAGGCTTTTAATAAATACTAACTAGATAGTAAAAAGTAATAAGAAAAAACTAGGTAAGTAGTTTTAAGTTATATAGAATACCTATTAGAAGGATATAGATATATATTACTAAAAGTAAGTTAATTAACTATAGATTTACCTAGCTTACTACTTACTATAAGTCTAATATAAAAAAAAAGGGAATATTTTATAATTTTCTTTATACTATATTAGTTTACTAATTATATAGTTCTATATAGGTAAGATTAGACTAATAGCCTTTCTTTATAATAAGAAAGTCTTTAAATTCTCCTTATTAATATACTAATATAAGGAAGGATTTAAAGATCCTATCTATATTATTCTTTCTTATTTATTATTATATTTAGGCTTAGATATAACCCCCTTTTAAAATTAAAGAAATATTCTCTTAACTTTTAACTACTTAAAGTATATAATAACTATTATAATATAATTCTATAGATAGTAATAGCTATAATACCTTTAAGTATAGATAAGTAATAAAGAATAATAAGCTAGGCTAGGTTTTAGTTAGGTCTTAATAATAATATAGATAGAGGTAGGTTTAAAGTATAATATTTTATTATTTAATTAAAGATTCTTATAAATTTTTACTTATTAATATAATAATATTTATTAAAAATTAAAAAAGAATAAAACTAAAGTACTTTTTACTAAACCTAAGGGTAAGGGTAGTTAAGACTATTTTAACTATTTTAACCTCTTTTTTAATAATATCCTTTTTAACTACCTTCTTAATAGTCTTTTTAGGTTTCTTACCTTTATTTAGAAAAGGCCTTTTCTTTTTTCTTTTATCTTTAATACCCTTTTTAGCTAAGCCTTTTCTCTTTTTATTAATAAAGGCTTCTTTAGCCTTCTCTTTTAAGATCTATTATATTAAAGATAGACTTATAATAATAATATAATTAAGAAAAGTCTAGAGTAATTTAAATAACCTTAGCTTATTACTACTAATAACCTTATTATAAATAGTAAGATTAAACCTATTAAGAAGTATAAAAGTATTATATTAAGGCTTAAGATAATTAATTAAAGCTATAAGTAAAGAGTATATTATATATATATTATTAGTAAGTCTTTTAAGAATACTTATTAGTTTACTTTAAACTATAAATATACTTAAAGATAAATATACCTTATATACTAGAATTAAGCTAAAAAGTATAATAAAAATAGCTATATTATAAGTATACTTCCTAGTTATATTACCTATAGTATAGTATTAATAAATAACTATATTATATAGTTAGGTATACTTTTTATCTTCTTTATTAAAGAAATTATTAATTATATTAAAAGGTTAAGTTAAAGCCTTAAAAATAAATTAAATAACTAACTAAGACTAAATAATAATAATAAACTTAATAATAAATATATAAATATAAAGATAGAAAAGCTTTTTCTCTATATACTAAGAATAGGAGTTTAAGTTTAAAGCTATATTAATTAGTTTTTAAATAAGAAAATAAAGTAAAAAAACCTACTTTTTAGCTTATAATAAACTAACTACCTTTTATTTATAAAGAATAAATAATTTATATAAGGAATCTATATAAGATTAATATTTATAAGAGTAAAGTAATATATTCTTTTTATTAGCTTTTTTTTTAGACTTTTATTTATTTTTCTTTTTTTCTTTTTAGGTTTTTAAATTAAAGAAGATAAAGTAAATAATATAGTCTTTATAATCTTTATAAAACTAATAAGAGAAAAAGAAAGAACCTTAAAGATAATAATATAATATTAAAAGTTATAAAGAAATTAAAGAAAAGATAAAAAGTTAATAAAGAATAAAAAAAAAAAAGTAAAAATAAAAAATAAAGTAAAGGCTAATAAAGACTTATAAAAAAGATTAGGCTATTTAAAATAAACTAAAAAAACTAAATAATAAACTAATAAACTATAATAAGGTAAATCTAATTAAGAATACTCCTTATAGAATATCTTAAAACTATAGGCTTAGACTTATATAAAAGCTTTAATATAAAGAAAGATATAATACCTTATAAGTTTTTAATTATTAAATAAAGTATATTAATAGGTATAAAGAATAAAAGGAGTAAAGAAAAGTATATATAGGAGTAAATAAAAGCTATAATACTAATAGTTAAAAAACTAAAAGAACTAATAAAGGGATTAGAAGCCTTCTTTTAGTTAAATATAAGAATAAAAGTTAATAAATAAGATATTATAAAGTAGCTATATAGAGTTAGTTAATAAAGAATAGTAAGATTTAATAAGGAAAGACTATAAATATAAAAGAAGGGAATATAGAAAGGGAAGAAGAGGTAGAAAAGGAAGAGAAGGAAGATATATTAATAAAGATAAAGAAGATAATATTAATAATAAAGAAGGAAGAAAAGAAAAAGGAAAAGAAAGAGAAAGGGTACCTTTTATCCCTTACTAGCTACTAGCTAATAGCTAGTAAGGCTCTAAATTACTTATTTATATAAGGTCTTATTAGCTATAAATAGAATTAAAATAATAACTTATTAGCTATATACTAGCTAGTAAAAAATAATAATAACTATAAGTATTTAAATAAAGTATAATTAAAATTACTACTTAGCCTTTATTAAAAGCTAATAGTTATAAGAAAAATATATTTATTTATTTACTAAGTCCTATTATATAGTATAGGCTAATAATAGCTATACCTTAAACCTATATAGATAAAGTATAAGGTATTAAGGGCGAAAAATAGTAGGTAGGGATAGGAGCTAGAGACTCTTAAGAGAGAAGGGAGGTAAGGGTATTATAGAAGATAAAAGGCTATAGTAGTAGTTAAGCTTAACTAGCCTAAAGACTTATAGGGCTAGATATAGCCCCCCTTAATATAGATAAAAATAAAAGGAAGGGGGAGGAATTAAGAGGTTAAGAGGTTAAGAAGATAATAGGCTTAACTAGTCTAGAGATATATAGGATTAGATATAGCCCCCTTAATATAGATAAAAACCTAAAGGGAGGGGAGGTAGTTAATAAGCTTAGCTAGCTAGAGTAGTATAAGCTAGATATAGGCTAGGATATAGATAAAAACCTAGTAGTATTAAGAGGGGTCTTACTAGACCCTTATATACTTTAAAATAAGACTATAAAGAATCGAATAAATATAGATAAGGTTTTCCCCTAGGTACTCTAGTTTTTCCTTACCTTATAATTAGTAGAGGTACTAAATAGGTTATTTAGCCTAATTAGTATATAAGAATTATTATTATTATATTATTATTAAAGTTTAATAAAAGCTTAGCTTAATTTATTACTTTTTATTCCTTATTTATACTTAAAGATATTATAACTACTACTATTTAAAGAATTATATTATAATAGTTATTATATATTTTAGGTAGTTAAAAGCTAGGATAATATCTTTTTAATTCTAAAAGGGGTTTACTTCTAGGTTTAGGTATAATAGTAAATAGAAAAGAATAATATAAATAGAATTCTTAGGTTCTTTACTATATTAATATATTAATAAAGAGAATTTAAAGACTCTTTTATTATAAAGAAAGGTAAAAAGCCTAATCTTACCTATATAAAGTTATATAATTAGTAAACTAATATAATATAAAGGGAATTATAAAGTATTTCCTTTCTTTTTATATTAGAGCTATAGTAGGTAATATACTAGGTAAATCTATAGCTATTTAACTCTTTTCTAGTAATATATATCCGCCTCCTCCTAGTAGTTATTCTATATAATCTAGAGCTAGTCTCCTAGCTTCTTCTTATTACCTTCTACTATCTAGCTAGTGTCTATAGGCAGTCCTTTCGATAGATACCTAAGGCCTTTATATACTTTAAAATAAGACTATAAAGAATTCTATAAATATAGTTAAGGTTTTTCTTTAGGTACTTTAGTTTTTCCTTACTTTATAATTAGTAAAAGTACTAAATAGGTTATTTAGCTTAATTAGTATATAAAAATTATTATTATTTATTATCTATATATATATCTAAGTAGTAGAATAGTTTCTTATTATTAGTATTTTTTATAAAGTATATACTATAATATTTATATAGTTTTTAGTCTTATTATATTATAAAAGTTAACTTAATATAGTAGTTTATATATACCTTTTAAGCTTTTTTTTTTATTTCTAATCTACTTTATAATTATTTTATTTATATTCTCCTTATAAGTTAGTTATAAGACTAGGCTATACTACTTAACTTTTAGAAAGAAATTATTTAAGATGCTTTTAGCTAGATTTAAACTAGTACTCTATATACTAATCTATATAAAACTCTATACTATAGAATTACTATACTATAAAAGCTATAAAATTATATTAAAGTTTATTATTATTATAAATTATTAATAAGAATTATTAAATACTATTTTAAAATATATTTATTTATTTATTTATTTATTAAATTACTCTAATTAAGCTTTATAGTTCTTTTAATACCTTAATAAACTTATAAATACTAGAAAAACTATAGTAATAAACTTATACTAGTATCTTATTATACTAAGTATAGTTTCTAGGCTACCTAAATAAAAACTAGCCTTTTTTATATACTTTTTTACTATTATATTCTTAATAACTAATAGGGTTTAATAGTATTTAGTATTCTTAATAAATAGGTTTTTAGGCTATTATATTAATCTATATCTTCTATATCTTTTATTAATAATTAATACTATCTAAATATATTTATTTATTTATTATTTATATATATATTTAAATAGCTAATTAGTTTTTTACTATTAATATTTTTTATAAGATTATATATTATAGTATTTATATAGTTTTTAGCTTTATTATATTATAAAGACTAAGTTTAATATAATAGTTAGTATATACTTTCTTAGCTTTTTACTTCTAATCTACTTTATAATTACTTTATCTATATTTCTTTATAAGTTAGTTATAAAGCTAGACTATACTACTTAACTTTTAAGAAAATTATTTAAGGTACTTCTAGCTAGATTTAAACTAATAATTTATATACTAATATATATAAAACTCCTTAATATAAAACTACTATATTATAAAGGCTTTTAAAATATATTAAGAATATATATAAATCTAATTTATTTTAGAAGCTATTTATTTTAAAGTATATAATAACTTTTAATTATAATATAATATTAAGATTTACTTAAATATATATAAATTAAGACTTTAAAAGTTTAATAAAATCTATATTAATTTTTAATTTATATACTATAATATACTTTTATCTTATAAATATTATAACTAATAAGGCATATATAAGGTAAAAAGTAAAGTTATTATATTATATAATTTCTATCTAGTTATATAGTATAGGTAAATACTAGATATACTAGGTAATAGAAGATTATTCTTCTAGCTTTAAAACTACTTATTATTACTCCTATTTAATCTATACTAATTAAGAAAAATAACTAAAAAAATAACTATAAAGAATAAAATAATAACTATAAGGAAAAATAGTAACTACTATAGCTACTATAATATACTATAATAGTAGCCTAATTCTCCTACTTACTAATAGGTATAATAATACCTATTAGTATACCTAAATTACCTTTTTCTTTTAAGTATAAAGTAGCTTATAATTATACTAGGTATAAAGTAGCTTATAGTTATATTAGGTATAAGGTAGTTTACTACTATATAGGAGGCTTTATTACTATATAGGGGGCTTTATAACTATTATATTTTCTACTTTTTACTTATAAGGTAATTTAACTTAAAAACCTATATAAATAAATTTTATAGAAAATAAAAGTTATACTATAAACTATATTTAATAAAGATACCTTATCCTAAAGGCTATAGAATATATAAAAAACTACTAGTTAAAGTATACTAAATACTATACTAGTATTAAGTATATTATACTAATACTATACTAATACTAAGTATACTATACTAGTATTATATTAATACTATACTAATATTATATTAATACTAAGTATACTAATTAACTATAATAGTTTTAAAAGTAATAGAATAATAATAAACTTATAAAAGCTTAGGCTTTTATAAGATTATAGCTATAAAAAAACCTTAATAGTTATAAGACCTATAAAGCCTTATAACTTATAGTTATAAAAGGCTTATTATAATACTTTTAAAAGGTAATACTTTAAAGGCTTAATACTAATTAGCCTATAATAGTCCTAAAAGTAATAAGATAATAGTAAACTATAAAGAGAGCCTTAATAGCTATAAAACCTATAAAGCCTTATAACTTATAACTATAAAAGGCTTATTATAATACCTTTAAAAGGTAATACTTTAAAGGCTTAATACTAATTAGCTTATAATAATTCTAGAAGTAATAAGATAATAGTAAATAAAGAGTTTATTAGCCTTTAAAAAGTAATACCTTAAAAGTTAATATTAATAAAGGTATTAATAAAAAGCTTACTAACCTTTAAAGGATAATACCTTAAAGGCTAATACTAATAAAGATATTAATAAAAAGCTAATTAACTTTTAAAAGGTAATACTCTAAAGGCTAATACTAATAAAGGAAAAAGCTAACTAGCTTTTAAAAGGTAATACCTTAAAAGCTAATACTAATAAAGATATTAATAAAAAACTAATTAGCCTTTAAAAAGTAATACCTTAAAGGCTAATACTAATAATATTAATAAAAAGCCTATTATAATACTTATAAAAGGTAATACCTTAAAAGTATAAAGCTAATTAACTATAATACTTATAAAATAGCTTTAATAAATAATACCTTAAAGATTAAAAGCCTTAAAAGTATAATACTTCTAGAATAGACCCCTAGAAAATTATAGCTTAAAAGGTACTTAATATAGTCTTAAGTAATACTTATACTTATAAAAGGCTAGCTTTAATAATAGCTTAGTTATAATATTAATAGTATTCTTAATATTTAGAATTTAATTAAAGCTTAATTAATATAGTATATTTTTATTATATAACTAATAATATTAAATATCTATATATATTATATAAAGGTATTTTTAAATACTAAAAGCTTAAGTAATAGTACTAAAATTATTAGCCTAAATAGTAGTCTTAATATAGGTAGGCTTTTTCTTAAAGGTTTTTATAATAATATAATAAAGCTATTAAATCTAGATAGCTTTTTAGGCTATATTATATTAAAAAATATACTTTACTTTAATAATTAAATATATAATAATATTCTATAGCTTTAAATACTAAAATATAATACTACTTTTTAAGGTAATAATAAAACTATTAATAAATTTATATATTTATTAATAACTAATATAGTTAATATTATAATAAACTTAAGGTCTTTTATTAGGTTCTATAAAAATAAGTTTATAGTTAATAATACTTTTAATATATTATAGAAGCTATTTTAGGCTAATAATATATTCTATTAGTAAGGTAGTAATAAATCTATAATAATAGCTAATAGTAAAATAGATATTAAGCCTAAAGTAATTAAAAAGATAAATTAGGCTTTTATAGGTTTTAATATATTAGCTATTTTTAATAGTTAATTATTACTTAATACTTTTAATAATAAAACTTATTAGTAGGTTATAAGGTTTATAGTTAAAAAGGCTAGCTTCTTTTAAAAAGGCTTTAATATATTTACTTTAAAAGAGTATAAAGGTTTTTATATATTAATCTTAATAGATATTAATACTAAGATAATAGCTAATAAAACTTATATTTATTATCTTATAAGTATTTAATAAGGCTTTCTTAATCTTTATAATAATAACTTTATTCTTATTAATAATAAGAAGATTATTAATATAAACTATAATAATTAAACTATCTTTATAAATAAATAAAGAATAATTAAGCTATATAGGCTTAAAGCTAAGAATTTAAAGTATTTTATAAAGGGTTATATATTAGATTTATAAGGCTTACTTTAGCCTATATAAAGACTTTAATAGCTTCTATACTTTCTTAAGGTATTCTTCTTAATATCTTTTAAGTATTTTAATATAGACTTTAATATCTATAAGACTATAAAAGAAGGTAGTCTTAATATCTATTTACTTAACCTTAAGGTCTAAAGTAGTTATAATTATTAATAATAAGTTTAATATTAGAATTTTTAGTATATTTATAAATATTTTATAGTAATTAAGTCTTTTATATTAATTAAAACCTTTTACTATATATTAAGATTTTTAATATAAATAACCTTATTCTTAATATCTCTTTTAAGTTTATATACTTACTTATTTAAAAGAATAATCTTATTTTTAAGCTTATTAACTATAATTATAATATAGTTTTTTATTAAAAAGTTATACTTATTTATTATTAAGCCTTTCTACTTTTATAAATTAAAGTAAAAAATAGCTTATTTATATATTATAGGTTCTTTATTATAAATAAGGTTATTAAATATAATAAGATTTATTATATTATTAAGATTAAAGTAAAGTATATATTAGTAGTTTTAAGATATTAAGACTAATCTAATTAGAATTTTAATTTATATTATAAGTCTTTTTTTTTACTTAATAATACTATTTAAAGTTAAAAATAAAGGTATTTTAAAAAGGTTAAATAATATCTTATTAATACTAATAGTAAAGATAGAATATAAGGTTAATTAAATATTTAGTAGTATTAATTTAAATTTATTATTATTTAGTATATATAGATAGCTAATAAAGTTATTATTATTAACTAAGTTATAAATATTATTATCTTTATTAGTAATTTTTAATATTATTAATATAAAGAATATAAAGGGTATTATTTATTTAGGCTTTATAGTTAAGGTAGTAAGTATACTATAGTATTTTACTATAAAGTTCCTACTAGTAAATAAGTTATAAGTAATTAGAGTAATTTCTATATACTCTTATCTTCTATTAATTACTTATTAACTTAAAAAGTAATATATAGTTTTACTCTTATAGCCTAAAATAAGGTTATTTTATTAAAGAAGGTTATATTTAAAATCTTTAAATAACTAGTTAGGCTATTTAAAAGATAATATTATTAATAACTACTAGTTTATTAAGTCTATTAGTATTTAAAATAATATAGTTAGTTTAGCTTTTATATCTAATTAAGATATATAAAATAGTTTTAAGAATTATTCTTAAAATATAATAAAAGGTCTTTTATTATTTATAACTATTTATAATTTATAAATAACTAAGGTTAGGTTTATTTCTAAATTATAATTTATAAAGAGTTATTAGTTTATTATTCTTTATTATAAGAGTATACTATTAAAAAGTAATATAGGCTTATACTATAACTAGTTAGAATTTAATTTATACTTTTAATTAATATATAATAAAAAAAAGCTTATCTTATAATATCCTATTTCTAACCTTAATAATATTATTCTATTAATACTAATTAGTAGTAAAATACTATAAGTATATACCTAAGGAAATATAAGAGTTCTTAAACTAGGTTATAATATTCTTTCTTTCTTAATCTAGCTAGATAAAGTAGTATTTTTATTCTAAATATTTCTATATTTTTAAGAAATTTAGTATTATATTAGGTAACTAAGATTTCTTTTTAATAAGGAATAGCTAGTATATTCTAATATAATTATTAATAATAATAACCTAATACTAATCCTTTTTTTAAAAGGTAGGTAAAATATTAATAATATTAATATAAAAGCTTTTAAAAAAATATATTCCTTTTTAGAATAAATAAATATAAAGGCTTTATTTTTATTTTTTTATAAGATAGTTAATATAATATTTATATTAGTTAATAAGCTTTATATTAATAAAGATAGAAATAAGTTTAATAATATTCTATTTCTTTAAATATTTAAGTTAATTATATTATAGTTTATACTTTAAGTTATTTATTATATAAGCTAATATCTTAATATTTAAAGTAATATAATTAATTATATAGACTTTAATAGTCTATTAAGTAATAAGAATAACCTTTTAATTCTTTATTATAATTATTCTTTCTTTATTTAAAACTATTATAGTATTCTTTATTATTAGGTAGTTAATAATAAGTAGGCTTATTAGGGTACCTTTCTATAGAATACTATTATATAATTCTAAGGTAATTTTAAAGCTTTTTATAATAATAATAACTATTCTATAAATAATAGGTTTTAAAATAATACTAATAAAACCTTAAATACTAAGGCTTAAATAAAGAGATAAGTCCTTTATAAATTCCTTATAGTTTAAAATATAGCTAAATATATTAAAGTTAAATAGTATTAATTTTTAATATAATATTATAAAAAAACTAAAATCTTATCTAGATTTAATACTTATAAAAATACTATTTACTTTAAGTTAATTAAAGTATTATAAACTTTAAAAAATAATAAAAATAAATTAAGTTAATTTAAAATTTAAAATTTATAAAAAGACTTATATATTATTTAAAGTTAACCTTTTTATACTTATATTTACTATTATATTTTTTAGTTAAGTATTAATACTTTCTATTTTATTAAAATAAAGAAAGTAGGTTTATTAAATAGAGTTTAAAGTAGAACTTTTAATATTACTTATTAAAATAACCTAGAAGTTTATAAAAGAAATAAAAGTATTTAATAGTATTAGGTTTTATTATATTATAAAGAGAATACTCTTTAATAGCTATTATAATAATTAAAATAGCTTATTATTTAGACTTTTTATTATTTTATTATTTAAGTTTAATAAGGTTAATTATAATTATAATTATCTATATAAATATAATTATAAAAGCTATAATAATATTATTAGTTTATTTTAGAATAAGATAAAAGGCTATTTTAATAATATAGAAGTTAAACTTTTTATTAAGATTATTAATAAAAAGGTATATTATTAAAACTATAAGGACTTTAAAGTCTTTATTAAGAAATTACTATTTAGCCTAAATATTAATAAATACTATAGTAAGTTTCTTAATAAATCTATATTAAATAAAAGTTAATATTAAGAAATAGTTAGTTATAATTTAGAAAATAATAATACTTTTTAATTTAAAGTACTTCTTTAAGGTTATAATTATATTTAATATTATAACCTTATCTTTAATAAAGCTATAAATATATTTTTTAAGGCTTATATTAATAAGAATAATAGTATAGACTTAGTTCTATTTCTATTTCTAAATAAGATCTTTTATAATCTTATTACTATAAGCTTTAATTAAGATATAGCTATTTCCTTAGCCTTTTAATAGTAATTTATTAAGATTATTAAGTTTTAATATATTAATTATTTTTAGCTTTTATTTAACTTAATTACTTTTAGATTTAAACTTTAAGATATTTAATACCTTTTATAATATTAAAAATATAATATTAAATAATAAAGTAAATAATAAAATTATAAAAAGATCTTAACTTATATATAAGAATTAAGTTATTAATAGTATTACTTATTAAAAAAGTAGAACTTTAAGATAATAAGGAAGATAATAGGTTAAGTATATAGTTTCTCTTTTTAAACTAAATACTTTATATTTATTTAAAGGTAAGAAGTATTTAAATAAGTAATAAGAAATTCTTTTTACTAAGTAAGTAGTTATTATATACCTTTTATAATAGTTAAGACTATAAATTATAATAAATAATTTAATAGGTATATTTATAACTATAAATTATAATAAGTAATTTAATAAGTATATTTATTTAAAGGTTATAACTATATTAAGTAAATTTATATTATAATATATATAAAATAAGTATATAGAGTTTATATATAAATTACTAGGTAAGGTATAATAATAGAATTTCTTTTTCTTTATATAGAATTTTTATAATAAATAGACTTATTAAATATACTTTAGATTAGCTAGAGTTTAAGGTCTTTCCTTTTCTTATATATAAGGAGTTATAAATTTCTTAAGTTTTATAGTAAATATTAGCTTATATAGATAGTAAGTAAATTTAGTAAGAAATTAATACTTTTCTTTATTTTATTAATAGCTTTTATAATATAAATACTACTAGGCTTATAACCTATTAAAACTAATAAGGTATATATAAGGTAAGAAGTAAAGTTATTATATTATATAACTTCTATCTAGTTATATAGTATAGGTAAGTATTAAATATACTAGGTAATAGGAGATTATTCTTTTAGCTTTAAAGCTACTTATTATTATATATAGTAAATAAAGAAGGAATTTATAGGCTAGCTATAGTAATCCTTTTTAAGTTACTATTATAAAGGAGTTAGGCTTAGGCCTACTCTAGACTAGGCTTAGCTTAAGGCTATTATAAGTATACCTTTAATATACCCCTTTTATATAGTAAAGTAGATAAATAGACTAGCTTTTCCTTCTTTTCTATTCTATAAGAGAGTTAATATTATTATAATACCTATTTATAAATACCTTAAGGCTAATCCTTAATAATTAACTCTTTTCCTTACTAATACCCTTCTTACCTAACTAAAAGAAAAACTAGTAGGATAAAAGTAATAATAATAAAACTATAATCTAAATAATAATTACTAATAGTTAAAGCTTATTAAACACTTTTAGCCTAAACTATAATTATAATAGAATAAAATATATTCTTAAAAGAGAAATTATAATAACTATAAGACCTCTTTAGTATCTAGAATATAGCTAACTAGATCTTTAAAAGCTAGACTATAATACTTAAAGATACTTCTTTTTTAATTAATATACCTATAATCTAATAAAAGCCCCTACCTATAAGAAAGAAGTTTAATAGTAATATAAAAGTATTTATAAACTAAAAATAGACTATAATATATAAGCTAAAAACTAATATAGACTTTATTAGTCTTTTAAAGTCTTAATTTATATATATTTAAATAAACCTTAGTATTATATTATAAATAAAAGTTACTATATACTTTAAAGTAAGTAGCTTTTAAGATAAAGTAAACTTTTATATATTCTTTATATACTTTAAAATAGTATTTAATAATCCTTACTAATAATCTATAATAATAATAAACCTTAATATAATTTTATAAGGTAATAAGAAGTTTTTTAATTACTATTATATATACTTTAAATAAAAACTAGTTTTTATTAGTAGCTTTATATAGTTAAATAAAGTTAAGCTAAATAAACTTTATTTAATACTATTCTTTATAATAAAAGTACTTATAATTAGCTATAGTATCTTCTAAATAAACTATAATAATATAATTTAAATACTTTAAAAGGTAATAATAAACTTTAAATTATATAGAATTAAAAAATAATACTAAACTAGACTATAATAAAGCCTATATAAGTAATAAATAGATAAAGAAAGGGATATTTAAATAATAAATATTTATACCTTTAAGATTATACTAATAACTAATAATATAACCTTAAATAGTATATAGTCTAGAAAATATACTATATAGGTATTTAAGGTAATACTTAATACTTATTAAAAGGTATTATCTTACCTTTATTATAAAAGGATAGGTTATATAATTATAGCCTATAGGTTTAAGCTAACTAGGCTCTTAATACTAGTCTATATAAGTAGTATTTTTATAAAAGATTAGTTTAATAGTTTAAAAAATAAGAATATTTAGGGATAAGTCTCCTTTTAGGTATATTAGTTATAGTAAAAGGTTAAAAAAGAATAAATAAGTAAAATAAAGTAGTTTAAAAAGAGATAACTAAATAAATAAATACTAAACTATTCTTTATTCTTATTATTCTAAAGGTATATATACTAATAAATACCTTTATTAACTTAGGCTATAAGTATTATAAAGTAATATAGAAAGGGGTAGTAAATAGGTTATACCTTAAAAAATTTTTATTACTAACTAAGTAAAGAATTAAGTTAACTATAAAAAAAGAAGTATTAAAGTTTATAGTATTTAATATAATAAAGGTTAAAGTAGATATTAATAACTAAGTATTTTTAGTTTTACTCTATATAATACTTATATTATTAAAGCTAATAATACTTAAACTATCTTAGCTTACTTATTATAAGTTAATAATAAATATAGAAAGAGGCTTTATTTACCTTAAAATAAAGCTATATTAGAAAATATATATAAAAGACTATAGAAAGAATAGAAAAGGCTTAGTATTACTTAATAAAAGCTAGTTTTATTATTAACTTAAGGTAGACTTTAAGGAATACTATAAGGTAATATAGATTATATTAATAAGTATTTATAAGATTAATATTACTTTTTACTAAAAGCTAGTTAAGAAATAAATAGTTCTTTAGTAATATAAAGAGTTTAAAAACCTTTTCTAGAAAGAGAATATAATAATATTACTACTTTATTAAAAAGGGTTTAACTATAAAATTAAGATTAAAGTTAAACTAAATAGTATATTAGAATAGCTACTATATAGCTACTTTTACTATATACTTTAGGATTAGTTATTAGAACTATAGAAGTAGCTAATATCCTTACTAAATAAAAGCTAGATAAAAGTAAGTTTATTCTTAGCTATAATACTAATACTCTTAATAAAGAAGTTAAATAGAAGGTAGTACTTTTATATAAATTATAGAAAGTTTAATATAATCTTAAAAAAGAATAAATACCTACTTTTACTTATTAAAGAGATACTATAAGTCTTTTTAATAGTAAAGTAGTATATAAAGCTTAATATATATTTAGTATTTTATAGGCTATAGATAAAGATAAGGTTTAAAAAGTTTATAGCTTTCTAAACCTAGTTTAGCCTTTTTAAGTAGCTTATATACCCTTTTAGTCTTTTTAAAGTACTAATAATATTCTAATAATATATTAACTATATACTAGGTAACTTCCTTAATAACTATATAATAACTTACTTTAATAATATTCTAATCTATACCTTAAGGTCTTTATAAGACTATAAAAAGAAAGTATAGATAATATTAAACTACCTTAAGAATACTAGTCTTTATATAAACCTAATAAAGTATAACTTCTTTATAAAAATAGTAAAATACTTAAGATTTATTATATAAATAAAGGTTTTATTAAAACTAAACTTAAAGAAGATATATATAATCTATAATTAAAAAGTATTTACTTTAATAAAAAGGGTTTAAAGTTTTAATAGATTTATAAACTTCTATTATAACTTTATTCTAGACTTCTTAACTATATAAAAGCTATTTACCTAATTAATAATTAAAAGTATATTATTTATATAGAATAAAAAGAAAGTAATTATATTTATAATATTAAAATTATTATTTCTATTAAGTCTATACCTAAGCCTTTAAGACTTAATAAAAAAGATATTAGTAAAGCTAGATATTTTTAGTATAGAATTAAATAGCTATTTATTATAAGTTAATAAGAATAAGGTTTTTTAGTTAATAGCTTATTACTTTATTAAACTATTAATTATAAAATAGAATTATATAATTTATAATAAAGAACTCCTAATAGTTATTATATACCTTAAAGTATAAAAGCTTAAGCTTTAAAAGTAAGAAAACCCCTTTATAATCTTAACTAATTATAAAAACCTTAAGTACTTTATAAAGCTATATTTACTATTAGAATAATAAACTAGGTAGGTAGAGTTTCTTTCTTAATTTTAATTTTAGTTATACTATTAATCTAAACTACTAATATAATAGCTAAATACCTTTAGCTAATAAAAGGTATATAGGGATAATTTAAAAAAGCCTTTAAAGGAGATTATAAGGCTAATTAATATTATAGTAATTATAATAGTAAGTATAAGTAAGTAATACCTATTATTATTTATAGACTTAAAGCTATTAGTATTATAAGAAGATAAAGTAGTAATAAACCTAAGCTATTTTATTAAGTTAATAGCTATATACTAAGGTATTTAGTCTTTTCTAAAGAAGGCTAAGACTTATAAGTAAGTTATAGATTATACTATTTCTATTTACTAAAGGCTTTAGTTTAAAGGTTACTTATAGATTCTAAGCTAGGAATTACTAATAACTACTTTAATAAAGAGGGTATATTCCTTATTTATAATAGTATACTTAAGAAAGAATACTATATTCTTACTATTTATATAGAATTACTACTAGTCTAGAATATTCTAGAATATAGTATATTATATTTAAAACTATAAGTATTTTAAAGTATATAAGTTAAAAAAACTATATTAAAAACTTCTATAACTAATTCTTATTAAAAAGTAATATTAGTAATAAATCTTAATTAACTTTATAATAAACCTATAAGCTTAAAAAAAAGGCTAGCTATATTTCCTAATAGTAATTACTAACTAACTATTAAAGTATATTTAGCTTAAGGTAATAAACTCTATAATAGTAAAGAACTATATAATATAGTTCCTTTTATATTAATAGTACTTTTATAGATTCTTTAACTAGCTTATAAGTAATAAAGGTTTAAACTAGGTTAATAAGTTCTAAAGAATACTATACTATTTAATTAATACTAAATAGCTTTTATTAATAACTTTCTACTCTTAAATAAATAGTAAAATAGAGAAAATAAACTAAGAAGTATAGGTAATACTTTAAGTACTAGTTATATACTTCTAGTATAACTAGCCTACCTAATTACTAATAGCCTAATTTATATTTAATAATTAAGACTTATTTATTATAAGCTTTAGCCTAAACTTCCTACTTTATAGCTATTATAAGCTAGCTATATAATTTATAATAAGGCTATTTATACTTCTTAAGTCTTTTATAAGAAAAATAAAAGTATTCTTTAAGTATATTAAAAAAGGCTTAAATTTAGCTTAAGTTATAATTATATATACTTAATAGTAAGTTAAAAAGGCTATAAATAACTCTTAATACTTTATAAAATACTTCTAAAAAAAAGATAAAATATAACTTTCTTTATATAATATTATAATAATATAGCTAAATAAGAAACTTAATTAGGTTTAAATATAATATATAGTAATAATAGTCTTAATACTATTAATAATAACCTTTAATATATTTAAAAACCTTTATAAGACTTTCTATATTAACTTTATTAAATAGACTATAAATAATTTCTTTTTATTCTAAATATAAAATAACTAAACCTTTAAGTTAATATTAATTAAAAATAAACTAAGCCTAAAGTTAACTTAAGAATATACTATTAAAAAGATCCTATATATATACTATCTATTAAGATAAGGCTATAAGAAAAAGGTACTTATTAAATAAATAAGGTATTAAGACTTAACCTAAAAACTACTAAAGGTATTATAAAATAGTATTATACTTATAAGATTTAAAGAATAATAAGGTAATATTTAAAATAATAATAAACTATATATAGCCTACTTTTATAAAACTAAATAAATATAATTTATTAATTAATAATTAAGATTATAATAAATATAGTATTAAGGTATAATACTTTATATAAATAGAGTTAAATACTATATTAAGAATAATAAAGACTTATAAAATAATAAAAAGTAATAATTCTTTTATTCTAAAGAGAATATACCTTTATACTTATAGCTTTATTAGGTCCTTATTAGGCTTTTTAATATATATAGCTTAGGTTATTAAAGATTATTAATAAAAATAAAAAGTAATATTAAAAATATAAATTATAAGTATATTAATACTATATTAAAGCTATAGTATACTAGCTAAGTATAATAAAAAAAAAATATAAAAATAAAAAACTAAGAATATATTAATATTAAATTATTTTAAGAGTATAACTATATAGTAATAAAGTAAAGAAAAAGAAATAGTATAATATACCTATACTTATAATATAAAGTCTAAAAGTTTATCTTTATTATTATTAACTTTAATAATATTTATTTCTAGATTAAAGAAAGTAGAAGTAGTACTATTATTAGCTAGATTATAAGGTAGTAGTAAAGGAAAAAGTAAGTATATTTAGATAGGTAATACTAGGTAATTATTAGGTATTTAAGAGTAATAATAGGAAAAAAATAATAATAATATAAGTATAAATAGGAGTAAAAGTAGTAATACTATAAGTAAGAATAGTATAAATTATTATAATAATAATAATAATAACTATTAAATTAATAGTATAAAGAAAAATTATAATTTAACTTATAATACTTAATTACTTAATAGTTAGGTATTAAGAAGGTAGCTAGGTAGTATAATATTATTAGGATAGTATTATTAATAGCTTTTTACTATATAGCCTAGGTTTATATTATTTCCTACTAAGATATAAGTAGTAAATTAAAAAGAAAAGAATATATAGTTATTATAAGTATAATAAAGTTTTAGTTAATTTAACCTAGTACTATATAGGTAAGACTACTAAAACTACTATTAGTATTATAGCCTTAAAGAATTATTACTATTATAGTATTAATAACTAAAGTAATAACTAGTATAGTACCTAAAGTATTAAGTAAAGGTAATATACTAATTAGGTTTATATATATATTAGCTAAAGTACTAGTAAAGTAGTTTTATATATATACCTATATAACTATTAAAACTATATATTTATACTTTTTAGTATATATAATATTAGTTATTAGTATTATAATAGCTTTATTATTATTAATAAATAATATTAAAGTATATATATAGTAATATAGGTTAGGATTATTTATAAATAGAATAGGCTTTTAAATATAGAATTAATAGCTTATAGTATAAGTAGTATACCTACTATTAGTATTTATAATATATTTTAGTATTATTATTTAGTATAAGTATAGAAAATATATAATATAAAGAAAGTCTAGCTTAGTATTAAACTAATACTTTTTATTATTAAAGTCCCTTTATAAAGTATAGCTATAAATTATTTAATAGCCTTTTTTATACCTCTTAAAGCTTATACTATTACTAGATAGTAATAGTAAGGGTAATATAATAGTAATAGTTAATATTATAGGTTATTATTATTATAATTATAGGTTATTATAAAGTTATTTAAAGTTTAAAAGAGAGTATTTTAAAGATATAAAGTTATATAAAGGTTATAAAATATAAAAAAATAAAACTAATTAAAGAAAAAAGTAAAAGATTTATTTATAAAAAAGAGAACTAACTAGGCTAAAGAATATACCTTACTTTAAATATACTAATAATATAATATATATATAATATACCTTATTTAATAATAATAAATTAATAATTTACTATTATTAAGTAATAATTAATAATATTAAGATATTAGAATATAATATAATTAGTTATAAATAGGTTAAGAGTAAGGTTAGTAAATACTAACTACTTAAGTAGCTAGGCCTAAAGTAAAAGTAATTATAATATATAGGCTACCTAAAAGAATTTTCTAAGTATAAGAACTATAGTAAAAAATAAATAAACTAAGGTTACTATAAAAACACTCTTTAATAATATATATATAGGCTAATAAGTATAGGCTTTAGGTAATAGCCTAGTATAGGTACTATATATATATTAAAATATACTAGCTTAGGTAAATAAGGTATAATAGGCTTATACTAATTTAAATAAATTAAGGTAATAAAGAGGAAAGAGGGGTATATAAAGGAGTTAGGTTTAGGCCTACTCTAGACTAGGCTTAGCCTAAGGCTACTATAGGTATACCCCTAGTATACCCCCTTTATATATTAGAGTAAATAGATAGACTAGCTTTTTCTTCTTTCCTACTCTATAAGAGAGTTAATACTATTATAATACCTATCTATAAATACCTTAAGGTTAGTCCTTAATAACTATTATATAATAATATAATACTTTATAATAAGTTAATAGTATTATTATAATAAACCTAGAGATATATACTATTAAGGGAACTTAGGTAGTACTATAGTACTATCTATACTAAGAAAGGTTAATAAAGAGTAAATAAAGTATATATAAAGGTATAATAAACTTATAAAGATAAAGACCTAGTAATAATAAATATAGTAAGGGATAATAAGCTACCCTCCCTATAAGGAGTTAGTAAGGATAGTATAAAAGTATAGTAAACTTATATAATAAATTATTTATTAAAAAAAAAGAAAATTTAGAAAATTAACTATAGTATATAAGTTAATAATAAACTTATAATAAATACTAGATTAAGGATATATATAAATTAGTAAGGGTAAGGTAATTATTATAGGCTAGGCTCTAGCTTAGTACCTTCTAGAATAGCTAGTATAAAGCCCCTAAAGGGGGCCCTTATAGGTATAACTAGATAATAATCAGTTAGTATTATTATTATAAATCCTTTTAGCCTTATAGTTAAGAGGGTTATAGCTATAAGGCCACTAATAGCTATAGGGCTAGTTGCCCCTAAAGCCCCTCTAGGGCTAGTCTGTTATATATAATAATACTACCTTAGGGTTATAGGTTTAAACTATATAGCAGGTAGCTACTAAATAGAAGGTGGATTAGCGCTGTGTATAAACCTTAGCCTAGGCTTATAGGCTATATATTAGAGCCTAGGGGGTTTGTGGCCTATCTATAGCGCTAGGGAGGGAAGGTATGTTATAGGCTAGGCTCTAGCCTAGCACCTTCTAGAATAGCTAGCGCGGAGCCCCTAAAGGGGGCCCTTATAGGTGCAACTAGACAATAATCGGTTAGTATTATTATTATAAATCCTTTTAGCCTTATAGTTAAAAGGGTTATAGCTATAAGGCTACTAATAGCTATAGGGCTAGTTGCCCCTAAAGCCCCTCTAGAGCTAGTCTATTATAGTAATAGTATATTAAGAATCTAGATTTTAAATTAGTTATAAGGTTAATAAGAAGAAAGAATAAGAAAAAAAGAAATATATAGAAATATATAATTTATAGTTAATAAAGTAAAAGAAGGGAAAAGAGGCTTAAAAGTAAAGCTTTAAGAGAATTTATATCTAATAAAGATATAGTAAGTAGTAAGGTAGCTAGGGTATAGCTATATAAGAGTAAAAAGGAAGTAAGGGTTAAAATAAAAGAAAATAGAGAATAGGCCTATAAGGAGAAAGTAGTAATTTTATAATAAAAGTAAGGAATAAGTAAGTAGGAATAAAGAGATATAAATAATATATAAAGAAACTAATATATACTTATATTAATAAAGAAAGTAGTAAGTTACTACTATATAATAAATATAAATAGGGTAAGAAAAAGGTAAAAATATAGTATAAAAGGTATATAAAGCTATTATAAAGCTACTAAAAGGGAAGATAAAGGTATAATAAGGTAGTAAAATAAAAACAAATAAAGGATACCTAGCAAGTAAGAAGGCTAAGAGTAACTAACTAGCTAAGCCACTATATTAAAGTAATAGTAGTAGCGTAATAGCCCTAACCTAGGTATAAAG